>NC_090266.1:969143871-969452621 GCF_040414725.1 Anabrus simplex | reverse complement strand
TTTTCTTTGTTTTAAAGAAGATCGAAATACCAATTTTCACGTCTGTAAAAACTTTAGTTTTTATTAGATGTATGTATTCTCGTACAATTAAGTCAATTAATTTTTCAATTCTTTTACCCCCCCCACACTTCATTGGATTTTACGAGAATACGTATTTCTTTACTTTTAAAGCAGATTCCAAATATCAAATTTCACGTCTGTAACGTCTTAATTTTTGAGATATCAGTAGCCTAATTAAAAGAATTCAACACCATTTTCAGTCACTTTTACCCCCACCCAAGTGGTATTTCCGAAAACTAACAATACACGTTTCTTTACTTTTAATAGAGATAAAAAATGCCATTTTTCACTTCTGTAACATGTTAAGTTTTTTGAGATATACTGTAGAAATTCCCATTTTAAAATGTCACCCCTCATTAGTTCCCCTTAAGTGGAGTTTCCAAAAACAAATCACCTATGTTTCTTTACATTTACAGGAGATTCCAAATACCCACTTTCTACTTCTGTAACATTTTACGTTTCTCAGATATTCTGTAGATATAGCCTTCAAAAAATTCACCCAATTTGTCACTTCTGATAAACCGCCATTAATTGGATTTTCCTAAAACCAAAAAGTAAGTGTTTCTTTATTTTAAAGAGATTCCATATACAAATTTTCAGTTCTGTAATATCTTCAGTTTCTGAGATATATGTATTCTTATTAAAGGCATTCAACGCATTATTCACCCTTTTACACCCCTCCTATTGGGATTTGCAGAAAACAAAATAATACGTGTTCCTTTATTTAAAAAGGAGATTCTAAATACTAATTTTTACATCTGTAAACTTTTAAAGTTTTAAGATGTAGACACACACATTTTAAAAATTCACCCACATTTTCACCCCCCATTATTAGGATTTCCCAAAACGAAAAAATACCTGTTTCTATATCTTTAAGGTAGGTGCCAAATACCAATTTTCAGGTCTGTAATATCTTCAAGTTCTGAAATATAAGTAACCTCTTTAAAGGCATTCAACCCCTTTTTCACCCTTTTCCACCCTTGCCATTGGGATTTTCCGAAAACAAAAAGATACGTGTTTCTTTATTCTTAAAGGAGATTCTAAATACCAATTTTTAGATCTATAAACTTGAAAAGTTTTGAGATGTAGATACACCCATTTTAAAACACCACCTTTTCAACTCCTCCCCCATTAATTTGATTTTCCCAAAACAAAAAAATACGTGTTTCTTTATTTTCAAAGGAGATCCCAAACACCAATTTTCAGGTCTGTAATATCTTCGGTTTCTGAGATATAAGTATCCTCATTAAAGGAATTCAACCCCCTTTTCATCCCTTTTCACCCCTTTTCACCCCTCCTATTGAGATTTTCCAAAAACAAAAAATACGTGATTCTTTATTTTTTAATGAAGATTGTAAATACCAATTTTTACATCTGTAAACTTTTAAAGTTATGAGATATAGATACACTCATTTTAAAATTTTACCCCCCTTTTCACCCCCTTAGCGACGGAATATCCAAAAATCCTCCCTTAGCGAGCACCTACATCTTAATATGTATATATCCCCAAAATTTCATTTCTTTATGTCCAGTAGTTTTGGCTCGGCGATGATGAATCAGTCAGTCAGTCAGTCAGTCCGTCAGTCAGTCAGTCAGTCAGTCAGTCAGTCAGTCAGTCAGAACAAGTTATTTTATATATATATATATATATATATATACGATATTTCATGGCTATAAGCATCCGATGACCACGGGTTTCTGAGCTTATGAATCTCCGTCCTCATTTTGTATCCATTCAATTTCTTATTTGAATGAGCGAGTTATTCCGACTATTAGACACAATTAGACGTATGACAACTCGACCTGTAGCTGCTAGACGTATTTTCCGAGTAATTTCCATTGATCTTTTCCATATCATAATCTTCAATGGCTCAACAACTGATCCAAATGCCATTGAACGGTTATAATAGACTCAATTTATAATGATTTAGAGGAGAGGAATAAACGAGGCTACATAATTATCTGGAATTAGAGGATTGCGGAGGCAGTTGCTTTATTAACAGGGGCTAGTACTGAAAGGCATAGCAGTTTATAACGAAGACGTGTTTACTCTTCTTATTATTTAAATTGAACAAGATTGGCTAGAATGTCGTATCTCACACATCATAGGAAAATGCAAAGCCATCTCTGTTGCCGTAAACGGAGACCACGGTTAGGCTAAAATGTAAGGGTTCCATTCTTTGTAACCCAGGTACTAAGACCGTTTTATCTTCAGGAATAAACCCAATTCTCATTTATATTGTAGGCTGGTTGGCATTATAGACGAGAGAATTACTTGCTAGTTTCTCACCAATGTAGACATGGATTGAACCACAGCTATAGCAAGTGAGGTTTACGAAATTCACATCTTAGTCGTTCGAATCTTATGTAGGAAGCCCCATGGCTTATGGCACAAAATTTGTTGTCGTATAATGCCTGCTTGGATTTCTTGTTATAGGTTAAGATTTAAGTGGTATAATACGTCTGTGAAATAGCTTCCAAATTTCCCACGGCTATCCCGTTTTTCTCCGGAGTCCTAATGAATTGATAGTAATTTACATGAAATAGTAGTTCACCCTGTAATAAGGGAAATTGTCTACTCTGAACAACATGGGTTTTGTACATCAAAGTGCAAATATTATTTTAAGATTCCCGGTGTTTTTCTTCTCTTACCAGTTCTAGATGTTTAATGACAGATTTACATAGCAGAGAAATGACCACAGGATGTTATTTTATACATTTTTATGAATAATAGGAACGTATACTTCTTCAGAGCTTCATTTTTATTTGTTTTATATGTTCTTCTGGTTTCATAAATTTTTTCTTTGAAATTATTCTGTGACGTGATTGATTATAGATTGTCAAAGGAAAAACGTTCAAAAACAACAATTTAGTTATGAAAACCGCTTAATTTAATAATAAATGGTGTCTGACAGACAGCATGGTACTAGTTATGTTACAAAAAATTAGGACAGGTTGAGGGTTGAAATATCCCTGTGGACAAATGCTTCTTCAGAAGTAGAGAACTTAATTTCATGGCAGGGATTAAATCTCGTATCCTCTTCAATTAATGAATCGCACCTTTTCCCCCTCAGCTTGGCAGCATGGACTACTCTGACCATTTTACCCGGATGGCATCCGACTTTCACTTGTTTCTATCTGCATAATTCTTTGAACGGAAATTAGTTGTACAACTTCAGTTGTATCTTCACCGACAGAGTTTAATAGCGAAGATGGGCTAAGTTCTAACCAAAAGTTGACACCTTGTTTGATAAAGTGGTGATAACTTTCCGGATATCGTGTCTCTGCAAGCTTGTATTCGAAAGATTGCTGGTTCGGACCCCAGCGTTAGTAACGCTGTGAATATGGTATTCGGTGTTTCCCGTTAACATACCAGGCATATGCCGAGGCTGTAGCTTGATGGGGTCACGGGTACCTCTTTCTCAGCGTAATTTTTTATCCCAACGTCACCGAAAGTGCTACGTTAAACAAACAGTAGGCGGGCTGTGCGGCTCAGACGGTAGAGCACTGGCTTTCTGCGGGTTCGATCTTGACTCCGCCCGCTGATATTTAAAGGGATTAGGTCCAATATATAAGCCTCGCCTCAGTGTATTTACTGGAACTTCTGTGGGTCAAAATGTCGGTTCGGCGCCTCCAAAAGCCATTAAAGTAGTTAGTGCGAGAAAAAGCTATTTATATTATTGTACCGGGCGGTACACCTCTACACCGTTTATTTAAAAGTTGCGCCAGTTGAAACTCCTCTTCTGGAGGAAGGTTGAACTTTATCTACTCTATTAATTCTCTACCTTCTCAGAAGATGTCACCACGTGGAAAATTTTGAGTTTTTGAACTGTGTCACTTTTGATGTGTTTTTGTTTCGCTTGAAGTAAGAAGTGTGAACTTTCTCTTCTAGAGGACACTACTGAAGATCAACAATAGTGCACCCTAGTGCGGAGTCAAAGAACTATTTTGTTGGAGAAATTTTTATTTCAAAAGTTTGTTTCTTGTTAAATTTCTTTCTGTTATGGTTTAAGTTGGCTGTTTACCCCTCTTTTTCCCCTTGTTTTAGATTTATCCAATCCCGAATTTCTTTTAGTAATTTCTGACCAATCTGGTGTATTTTCCCCCAACTTGTATCTGTTGCGGGGTCCTATCCAATAAAAACATTGTGGGCGGGTGTTTTCTTTCCCCTAACGCCTAGAAACTTCCGCGAGAGTATTTAAACTGCTGATTTTTGGGTCTCTGGGCCACTTCTGTTCCATCTTTCAGTGTGTTAAGTACCTAGCAGGAGGCGGGAGGCGCCTCTTTCTTCGGCAGCGGTCAACAATAAGGTAATGGCCGATTAATAAATTCTTTCTTTTCTTGCTCAGCAGTTTAACTCTCGGGGCGGGTGCGAAGCGTTCCACCATGTAACCTTTTCCTAAAATGTAACTAGTCTTTTCTTCTATTCTCTTGAAAAGCTACATACTGGGATAGAGAGTGCTAACCCTCTCGAGCTCCCACTCATAATGTTTTGAGGTGAACTTATTGTTTCTCAACCTATTCTTCCGTAATGTAATGTAAATTGCTATTAAGTCACCTCTGTAGTATGGGATTAGCCCTTGTAATAACGGCCTAGTGCCAAGGTAGGTTTTAAAATCAAAGTGTATTAGGAGTGCAAGTTCGCCTCCTCTCAAATTGTTTTAGAGGTCATTTAATTAACCTGCTTTTCATTTAATAGACCTCAGTAGATTGGGTATTTTACCCCTGGGTTTGTGTCCGTTGTGGACAACTTGAAGGTGGAGTTTGGTGTGGCCTGGGAGAGGCTTAAATTAAAGAGCGGGTGGCTCTTTTGGAAACGGAGTGTTGTGTGCCTCGAGGAGGCTTAACTGTGTAATTTGGAGCAAGTGCTCCAGGGTTTGATTGGGGTCTTCTGCCCCTTTGTTAAAATTTGTATATCGAAAAGTTGGGCTAGTTGCTCAAGAATTGTGAACTCTGGGCTCGAAGCCCAAACTCTGTAACCCCTGTAATTGTACATTTCAAATTGTGTTTTGGCTACTAAGTACCTGTTCTTTGTTATTACTTAATATTGAAAAGAAAATATAACCTCGTTAAATTTTACATTAACTTTGATTCCGTAGTTTGAAAACCCATTCACGCCCGCACCTTCTTACACCTCTACCTACCGCTAAAACACGGTAACAATTATAATTAACCAAGTAGCATTTTTAGCATTTCACAGCTCAGGGGAATATGAGAAAAATACTAATTACTACATCAACGAACTGATATTTTGAACGCTCTGAGTGGACTTTCAGGGTCACCAGTTTGAATTCTAGTGAAGTGATATCTCTCTTTAATGTTGTTAATTCCTACCTACAATTGTAGTTATTTAAAATTTCATAAACACAGAATGTTAGAATTCACATGCAAAAAAGTAAACGTAACTGTTGACTGAGACGTAGATTAAGACTAAGGGATGTGTTCACTATTGCTTGTTTCCGTGGTGTTTGGGAGTGTGATGTCCTGTGTGGATATCAAGGGAAGTGTGTTATGACGAACACCACACACCCCCAGTCCCTAAGATAGAAGAACTAACCGCGCGCGGTTACAATCCTTGTCCCGGACGGGAATTGGATCCAGGTCCCTGTGAACCGAAGAGCAGTACGCTGACCATTCAGCCAAGGAGCCTGACTCTTATTATTATTACTATTATTATTATTATTATTATTATTATTATTAGAATAGAGGGTAGGTATAATGAAATGGCAGGGTCTCAGGGTTGGACGAGGTAGCTGTGAAAAGAACGAGCTCCCTGTTTTGTTAATATGTACATAATTATCATTATCTTCACACTCTCTTTTCTTTTCTAACCAGTTAAAAATATATAACAATAGCAATTAATTAAATATCTAAATAGGATAGCGAATAAATAACGTGAGCTTAACAATAACAATAACGAAATTAGAATATTAAGCCAATAACAATTTAAGAAAATTCAGGAACCAGCCTTGCAAATTGTAAAAATAACAGTATCAACCTAATTATCACGGAGCAATGAAAGACACAAAAAATTTAAGTCGTGCTCACGGAGTGGGCATTTAAATCTCATTTTACTAGGTAGATATTCCAGTCTGGTATATTCACGCACCGCAACGGAAATTCGAGTATTTAAAGTGTGGTAACTCCTCACGGGAAATTATGTAACAAGTTCTAGCAAAATATGATCCTAATCGGGAAATCCTCCCTCATACACAAGAGCTAATCTTACTATATAAATGGCCAAGGGGAAAATTTAGTTCCAAAAGAAAAAAGGGATTCCTAAAATCACAACAAATCTCAGAAAAGAAACATATCAGAGAACAACCTAATGGAGCATGTGTGGATCTATGGATAAACCCAAACTACGCTGTGACTCGTAGAAAATGACAGGCTAGAATCCTAAACAGATAATTAGGGTTGAATGTCAAATAAGACCTAGTTTCAATTAGAGAAAAGGGAGAAGGATACCGAAGGTAAATCACTCGAGTATTCTTTTTTACATGCATACGTTAGCCTGACATGGCGAAATGGCATAAGGTGAATCTGCACTTGTCCAGTGATTCGTTAAATGCACAGATATTCCCTATGTAATTTATCTGTAAACCTGAACAGTTACATCGCAATTTAAAACCTATAACATATTTCCTTCAACCAGGAGAGAAGTGGTGATGATAGTTCAACCCTTTACATGTTGAAGATTGACCTTACCTTGCAACCAGCCAGCTAACGCGAAGTTTGTAAGTTCGACCGAAAACGTAGAGGAGAGGTCCACTAAGGAAATGGTACGCTCTTTTATTGGCAGCTGGCTGGCTGCTGATTCCACACAATTAGTACCATCTTAACAGACCTCAAAAAGGATGTACCAACCCCAAAGAATGCTTCTAACCGGAGGCCCCGTGTTCGATTCACTGCCCGATCAGTGATTTTTACCTGGATCTGAGGGCTGGTTCGAGGTCTACTCAGCCTACGTGATTACAATTGAGGAGCTATCTGATGCTGAGATGGCGGCGACGGTCTAGAAATCCAAGAATTCTCGGCCGGGTCGGGGATTTTAACCTTAATTGGTTAATTCCAATGGCACGGGGGCTGGGTGTATGTGTTGTCTTCATCATCATTTCATCCTCATCACGACGCGCAGGTCACCTACGGGTGTCAAATAGAAAGACCTGCACCTGGTGAGCCGAACCCGTCCTGGGATATCCCGGCACTAAAAGCCATACGCCATTTCATTTTTTTATTATTATGATGATGATTATTATTATTATTATTATTATTATTATTATTATTATTATTATTATTATTATTATTATTATTTTGCTAGTTGCTTTACGTCGCACAGACACAGATAGGTCTTATGGCGAAGATGGGACAGGGAAGGGCTAGGAGTGGGGGAAGCGGCCGTGGCCTTAAAAGGTACAGCCCCAGCATTTGCCTGGTATGAAAATGGGAAACCACGGAAAACCATTTTCAGGGCTGCCGATAGTGGGGTTCAAACCTACTATCTCCCGAATACTGGATACCGGCCGCACTTAAGTGACTGCAGCTATCGAGCTTGGTACATCTTATTCAAAGAAACTGGAAACCACATAGGGATTCGCTGCCACTACTCTCCACTCCGTTTCTGTAGTTTACCCTGTATCCCCTGGCTGTCGCAAGAGGCGACTAAAATGGCATGTCAGCAGGATCCTCGAGTGATTTACCCTCGGAATCCTCCTCTCTTTTCTCTAACTGCAACTAGGTCTTATTCGAAATGTAACCATAGTTAACTGTTTAGGATTCTAGCTTCATTTTCTCCTAGTCGCAGCATAGTTTGGGTTTATCCATGGATCCATTAATGTCCTATTAGGTTGTTCTCTGATGTGTTTCTTTTATGGGATAGTTTGTAATTTACGGAATCCATAGTCTTTTCCTATTTTTGGTCTTTTCTAAAACCTATTCTTTCTTCTGGGTCTCTCGACTTGGGAGCGTGGATTGGCAACCATGGTGCCCTTAGGTGAGTCCTGACACTACTTCCACTTACATGTGACAGGCTCCTAACTTTCATCTATCCTATCCGACCTCCCTTGGTCAACTCTTGTTCCTTTCCGACCCCCACGGTATTACGTATGGAGGCTAAGAGTCTTTCATTTTCACGCCCTTCGTGGCCCTTGTCTTTCTTTGAACGATAACTTTATTTTTCGAAGTGTCGGATCCCTTCCATTTTTTATCCCTGATTAGTGCTATATAGAGGATGATTGTCTAGTTTTACTTCCTCTTGAAATAATAATCACCATCACCACCACCAGCAGCAGCTTGAATAAACACTTCCTACGTGAACTACACCTTAACAACAGCACGCCTATAATTGTGTGACCAATCAGGCCAATTTCAACTGAATGGCTTCTAATAGTAAGCCATATTCCTCCGCCATGTCTACTGAGATTCAATACTGTGGAGAAAAAAATACTTTAAGTTCCTAAATAACATCCAACAGTCCAGTCATGCAGATATCGATCATCTACGTTCTGATAAGTGGTTCCGATTCCATGAAGTTAAATTGTACTGTAATTATTATTTAATTCATCCCTTCTTTGAAGACGAGAGAGAGAGAGAGAGAGCGAGAAACTGTGAGAAAGTCATTAATCTAGCGGTGATGTGAAGGAGAGAGGCTCTTCTCCACGTGTTAATAGTTACCGCGTACTTCCAGCCGTACGCAGCTTCAGTGTTGCTGCCGGCGAAACATGTGCAGAGAGTGAAAACGTACAAGGGAGATGTCTTACAAAAACTGAGAGTAATTTAGGGCTCAACAAGCAGTGAACGCGGCAATTTGTTCTCTCCTTGTTCATAATATCTCAGCATGACCTTTGTGAACGCAAGCCTTCTCATCTCATTCGGTCATTAGGTGGCAGAATGCTGTCTTTTTCCATATTTTCCTTCCTTCTCTCAGAGTAAGCATAAGTTAAATACTGTAGGTACCCGCGGTGTAGGAATAGCGTGTGTGCTTCTTACCCAGAGGCTCAGGATCAATTCCTAGTCTGCCGAGGAATTTTCATTCATTTTCACACTGGAACCGGGTTCAGTCAGTCTTGTGAGAAAACCGAGGAGCTGTTGATACGAAAGGCAGTGGACCCGGTCAATACAACCAAGCAATACGGCTGAGGATGTTATCACGCTGAACATGTGACACTCCAGTACTTTGAAGGCCATCTAGCTTGGCAGCAGTCATCTTGGCAGACTAAGGCCATAATGATCTGCAGTCCGACGGGTTTGTTTTTAGGTACCAATGGATTTATTGTAATGAATTGACTTTCTCACGTACGAAACAGCGGTGTCGAAATAAATGTAGGCTATTTTGAACATCGGTAGAAATGGAATTTATTCTATCATATGATAACTGTTGTGTCATGTATAGGGAGAGAAAATACTCCTTAGAGTCTAAAATTAATAATAGGTTTTCCAAAATTGAAGTTACTGTACCTGTCATGTAATTTGGCTCATTTTCTTAGAAACTTATGGGTGAATTACTGAAGGTTAACCAGATTTATACTTATCTCACTGCCGGGCTGAGTGGCTCAGACGGTAGAGCGCTGGCCTTCTGACCCCAGCATGGTAGGTTCGATCCTGGTTCAGACCGATGGTATTTGAAGGTGCTCAAATACGTCGGCCTCGTGTCGGTAGATTTACTGGCACGTACAAGAACTCCTGCGGGACTAAATTCCGGCACCTCGGCGTCTCCGGAAACCGTAAAAGTAGTTAGTGGGACGTTAAGCAAATAACATCATCATCATCATCATCATCATCATCATCACTTATCTCACTCTAAAAGATTATTTTACCGAGCTCGATAGCTGCAGTCGCTTAAGTGCGGCCAGTATCCAGTATTCGGGAGATAGTAGGTTCGAACCCCACTGTCGGCAGCCCTGAAGATGGTTTTCCGTGGTTTCCCATTTTCACACCAGGCAAATGCTGGGGCTGTACCTTAATCAAGGCCACGGCCGCTTCCTTCCCACTCCTAGCCCTTCCTTGTCCCATCGTCGCCATAAGACCTATCTGTGTCGGTGCGACGTAAAGCAGCTAGCAAAAAAAAAAAAAAATTATTTAACTTGATTAGATAAGTGCAGGAAATGCAGAATTTTTCGTTTATACTCTCCGTATGGAGCTTCCGAAAACAAATACTTCGTCATACTTGCTAGTGGTTGAACGTCGCACCAGCTCAGACAGGTTTTTTGGTGACAATTGGATAGGAAAGGTTTAGCACTTGGAAGAAAGTGACTGTGGTATTAATTAAGGTATAGACCCAGCGTTTGCCTGGTGTGAAAATGTTAAACGACGGATAGTCATACTTAGGGCTCCCGACAGTCAGGATGTCAACTAAATCACAGATCCACTCTTTACAATCATTATTTCCTTGTCTCTACAATTCGAACATGGATTCGTTGCCTAATGACCTATCTGAACCGGTATTTAAAAGAAAACGTTGGCAGTGGTACTTAGTCGGATCAAGTTGAGTGTAAATACATGGATTATTCTGTA
Source organism: Anabrus simplex (assembly GCF_040414725.1). Lineage (NCBI taxonomy): Eukaryota > Metazoa > Arthropoda > Insecta > Orthoptera > Tettigoniidae > Anabrus > Anabrus simplex. The sequence goes on along the minus strand of NC_090266.1, from coordinate 969,442,049 downwards.
TTCTTGTTTTGTTATTTCATTCCGTTTGTCATTAAGTTTTACTATTTTTTTTAAATCCATGCATTAGGACATTATTTAAAATTATGGATTATTTTATATATGCTTATTTTTTCTTCCCTTGAATGTGTTTTTTATAACTGTGTGTGCAGTTTAGTATTAAAGTGTGTGTATGTGTGTGTGGTGTGTGTGTGTGTAATATATTGTTAAACTGTATGTACATTATGTGTCAGGCCATGTAAATAAAGGCATACTACTACTACTACTACTACTACTACTACTAATAATAATAATAATAATGGGACCCACCATCTCCCGAATACAAGCTAACAGCAACACGGGACGAATCGTGCAGCCAAATCGCACGGAGCAAACACCTGGATGGAGGCCTATTTTCATAGAGTGTTTTTCTCTTCATAATTTTCTGGTCTGTTCCTGCACTCAGCACAGTCTATTGCAATGAGGCTATCCGGTCAGTGGCTTCTCAAAAATGTCTATCCCAAGACACATTCACTGGTGTTCTAAAGAAGTGATATTACTCAAAAATCAAATCAAATGACCGAGTGAGTTGACCGTGTGGTTAGGGTCGCGCAGCTGTGAGCTTGCATTCGGAAAATAGTGGGTTCGAACCCCAATTGTCAGCAGCCCTGAGGATGGTTTTCCGTGGTTTCCCATTTTTACATCAGGAAAATGCCGCGACTGTACCTTAATTAAGGCCATGGCTGCTACCTGCCCACTTAGAGTCCTTTCCTGTCCCATCGTCACAGTAAAACCTATCTGTGTCGGTGCGACGCAAGGAAAATTGTAAAATTAAATGGCTCACCGTGTAGGGATCAGCAGCCCTTCCAGAATAGTGATTAGTTTGGATAACTGACTGAAACAATCTTATAAATACACCCACCATGGCTTAGCTATATTGATTTTGCTGAAAAAGAACGGAAAACTCTAACCGTATTTCTCAATGTACGGTTGTATGATGAACTGAAGACAATCTTCTCCGTGGTGAAATATCCTGGGGATAAAATAGTTTCCAATTCAAATCTTCGTCTGGGAACTACCTGAGAGGAGACAATCGTTAGGAAGATGAGTAATGCATATATACCTTCTGCGAGCCGGAACGCCTCCGTGGCTCAGGCGGCAGCGCGCCAGCCTTCCACCGCTGGATGCCGTGGTTCAAATCCCGGTCACTCCATGTGAGATTTGTGCTGGACAAAGCGGAGGCAGGAGAGGTTATACCGGGCGAGTTGGCCGTGCGGTTAGGAGCGCGCAGCTGTGAGTTCGCATCCGGGAGATAGTGGGTTCGAACCCCATTGTCGGCAGCCCTGAAGATGGTTTTCTGTGGTTTCCCATTTTCACACCAGACAAATGCTGGAGCTGTACCTTAATTAAGGCCACGGCCGCTTCCTTCCCATTCCTCGACCTTTCCTGTCCCATCGTCGCCATAAGATCTATCTGTGTCGGAGCGACGTAAAGCAACTAGCAAAAAAAAAAAGCAACAAAAAAAAACGCACTAACAACTAGCGAGCCGGAACGTGGAATAATGTAAGTGTGAATTATCCTGGTATTTTTATACATAAGGTAAAGAGTGATTGGCAGGTAGAGCAAGATTTCTTGTCTGCTGATTGCAGACTTTACTTAATACAAAATATAATGTGGGAAAGGTGGTTTGATAAGGAAGAGGAAACATGGATAACGCGTATATTGCTCTGATCAACATAGAGTACAGTTTGTCTTTGACAAGACAGATACGAAGAAGTACCTATAAAAAAAAAAAAAAAAAAAAAAATTGTACATTCACTCAAAAAAATAATGAACTCATGGTATTGTATAAGTTTCTCGTAGCCACAATTTTCACAAAACAATTGATCCTGTAGGTAGATAAGGGTACAAACAGTGTTTGTATCTACATGGAAAAGAATTATATTTTGATATTAATTAAAGTTACGTCTGATAAAATACTAATGCCATGAGCTCATTCTTTTCTGAGACACAACACAATTCTATAGGCCTCCGAGTTGAGTGGATGGCGAATTAAAAAAAATGAAGAGATAACTTTATAGATATCCCACAGCGTGTAAATGAAGGAGAAAACTAGTTATGGTGAGAGTACAGAATGCAGTGGCCGATCAAGGAAAAGGAGGCAATGTACAGTAGTTGGAAAATGTGGACTGAGCAAAGTAATGAAAGAAAAAAGAAACATCTGGTTCTCACTGATTGCACATTATTCGTGGTTGACACCTAGATAAAAAACCAGGAAAAATTGTTGTAATAATGTTATTGATATAACTTCAGAGGTTTGTGCCGTAGATGTTCTTTGACGTGCTGGAAGCGAATGACATGGGAGTTTCAGCATTTGAACACCCTCAAATGCCACCCAGAAATGTAATTATATGCAGTCGAATGAAAGCAGGGGTACATGGAAAATAAAATATAGGAAATAATGTCTTAAATGAAGAAGATGAATATTTTGGGTGGAAAAGGATTGCAGAAGCAAGGAGGGCACACAATATAGACTAGCTCTCTTTGCTTACAGTTATGTCCAATGCTGTTTCCTGGTTTAACTATCAAGGATTGGGGAGCTTTCAACTAATCTTCTATTACAGTATAAGCATTTGAAGTTACTGAAAGCTGCCAGAGCTGGACTCCTTATTATTTTAATAAACTTTAAACAGATCTTGCAGGCAGGGTACACCTTCTTAACACACTAAAAATTTCTTCTTAACACATCATCAATCAGTTTGCTATTTTGACAGTGAAGATATACCGGAATTTCACTGTGTTCTCACGGCTTAAGTCAATTCTCTTTTCGTTAGCTTAGGGCTAATTTCCTTCTTGTCTTCTGCTTCAACTTCGTTGTAATCTTTAATTTATAATTGGAAGATTATGGACTTCGTATTTATTTGCTGGAAGGTTTCAAAGAATAATTTTTACAATTTCAATAGCATGTTATTTACCTAAAGGATGTAACAATAAGGTAGGGCCGAACTTTCAGAAAACATTCCTCATACGCAGAAGAAGAAAATACGCTGGCGGAAAAACCGCAAACACTATGAAATAAGGAATGTAGAATACGGAAATGTTGGCAATGTATTTGTCGAGGTAACATATTTATTTGATTAACGGTACAAGACTACAGGTTAATATCCGCGCGAGAAAAACCATGGCAAATGTGCCATGCTGGTCCATCAATAACCAGTGTAATCGCCTGACTGTTAAATGCAGGCATGCAAACGTGCATGCATTGTGTCGTGAAGGTGCCGGATGTCAGCTTGTGGGATTCAGTTTCATGCCTGTTTCACTTGGTCGGTCAATACAGGGACGGTCAATTCAGGTTGTGGATGACGCTGGAGTTGTCGTCCAACGATGTCCCATATCTGCTCGACTGGGGACAGATCGAGGGATCGAGCAGGCCAAGGCAACATGTCTACACTCTGTAGAGCACGTTGAGTTACAACACTGGCATGGGGGCGTGCATTATCCTATTGGAAGAAACCCCGTCGGGAATGCTGTTCATGAATGGCAGCACAACAGGTCGAATCACCGGCCGAACGTACACATCTGCAGTCAGGGTGCGGGGGATAACCACAAGAGTGCTCCTGCTGTCATAGGAAATTGCCCCCCAGACCAGAATTTCCGGTGTAGGTCCAGTGTGTCGACCCCGCAGACAGGTAGAAATGCAGGCGCTCACCTGGCTTCCATATAACCAAAACAAGGCCATCACTGGCACCAAGGCAGAACCGGCTTTCATCGGAAAGCATAATGGAGCTCCACTCCATCCTCCAATGAGCTCTTGCTTGACACCACTGAAGTCGCAGACGGCGGTGGTTTGGGGTAAGTGGAATGCATGCCGCAGGGTGTCTGGCTACGAGCTGTCCTTCAAGTAATCGACTTGGAACAGTTCGTTGCGTCACTGTGGTGCCAACTGCTGTGCGAATTGCCACAGCCATTCACCGAATACGACGGTCCTCCATCTTGGTGGTGCCACGGGGACGTCCGGAGCCCGGTCTTCTTGAGAGTGTACCTTCTCGTGATTACTGCTGCCAGCACGCATGCACAGTGGAGACATTCCTGCCAAGTCCTTCTGAAATAACGCGAAAGGAAAATCCACCTTCACGTAGCCCTATCATGCAGCCTCGTTCAACCGCAGTGAGTTGTTGATACAGACCTCTTCGTCGTCGTAGAGGCATTATTGACCCACTCACAGTCACTCCTTCCAGTCTCACAGGCAACTAACGCTCTCGCACAGTACAGCCCGTATTTAAAGCAAACCTGATGTACAACGTCATGGGACCGCTACTAGCGCCACGCTAATGCAATTTGCGAGAAATTTGAATCAACGTTATCTTTCAGATGTATAAACACGCCTACCAACGTTCTCCGCCATTGTATGTTATATGGACAAGGGTTCTAAAACTCTTTATGTACATATTAGGATGCACTGATGTCAATTCGACGGCGGATTGATGCATGTATCAGTGTTAACGGAGGACACTTTGATCATTTAATATAATAAAGTGTTTCATATGTTATGATGGTACACTCTGTTCCTATGTGTTTCCCATGATTAATGTATTATGTACAGTTGCAAAAAGTGAGTTCTAAGATGGAAATAAAGAGTTTCCGCACCTATTTCCTTGTGACATATATTATTTTCTACGTGTGAGGAACGAGTCCTGAAAGTTTGGCCACAACTTACTGTTACATCCTGTATAGCATAAGCAAACAACAGCAAATTCGGTTATCTAACAATGAAGAGATCATATACAGCGTGAACGAGGCCATGGGACTTCATTTACAATCTCTACAATTTGTGTAACCCAAGGGAGGTTGCACGAACCAAAATCATTTGAGGTGGCAATCTTTACGATTGGGTTTCTAAATGCGATATCTTAAGACATAGTTACCCCGAATCAGAGAATTTACTTCAGTCAGATATGGACCACTTAGTCCGTATAGGAGTCAAACATATTTTTCCAAGATAGCCCACTTGCCCCTAATTGTTTAACATACGCAACCCAATGAACTCGTATATCATCGCTAACCCAAAAGCATTGGTACCTAATCTTAGTACAACTACATTATTCAGTTCATGCTAGAGAATATACAAGGTGGCTCCCGAACGCCATACTTTCTACTTATAAATGTCCCGCATGCACAAATGGTGAATGGGATATCTACCAACTGATTTTCACAGGGGAAATACTGCCAGCGGGCAGGTTACGTCAGAATAAGAAGAGATAAGAACCGGAGTGTCGCTTGCAGCATGTTACCAGCGCTACCGGTCTAATGCACCTCTTGCATTAGTAAACATCGTTTTCGACCGCATACTTCTAGGCTGGTGTATGATACAGCCGCACTATATTTGCTGTCTGCATATCGGCAATGGCTAGTGTGTTCAGCAGCAATGAATACACAGACATTATTTTAAACAGGATAATCTGGTCGGAATGCAACAGAAGCTCTAAACAGATGTATGCCTTCTACACATGTACTTCACCGAACAGTATTAGTTTTTGTTTCATACAAGCAAATCTTTTATCGAGTGAAATGTCTACACGTGTATAAATTAATAAGTTATAAGATTTCCTTTTCTGCAGATTTGGCGTGTCTACAAACAGCAGCGGCAATTAGAAGGTGGGGCGAGGAGGGACAGTCCCCTCTCCCACGTTGTGGGGTAAATATTACATTTTATTCCACTTTAGCCAGCTGGAACTAGGAATTATTTTAAAAAAGCTATTTGTAAAAACCTTCTTACCTTATCTGCTAATTCCTTCGTTAATTTTCTTTAATTATTAACATAATTATTGACGGAAATACGCACAAAATACTGTTCGTCGCAGCTAACCAACTGGTATAGCACTACGGCAAAGTAGCGGAGACTTTGCATGTGCTGTGAGGAAGGATAGTAGGGGTACATATTCTTTTGCCAAGGTGGTGGCCACTGAGTTATAATTCACTCGCTTGCCGCGTGCATTCATCAGTCTGGCAGTCTCTTTAGTGTCTGTTAGCTTCTTAGTGTGTATTTAAATACTAAAGGATTTTTAATTGCATAATCATGCCGTACTTCTATTTAATTGTACCGGGCGAGCTGGCCGTGGGGTTACGGGTGCGCAGCTGTGAGCTTACACTCGAGAGATAGTGGTTTCAAATCACACTGTTGGCAGCCCTGAAGATAGTTTTCCGTGGTTTCCCATTTTCACACTAGGCAAGTGCTGGGTCTGCACCTTATTTAAGGCCACGGTTGCTTCCTTTCTACGAGTAGCCCTTTCCTGTCTCATCGTCGCCATAAATCCTATCTATGTCGGTGCGACGTAAAACTAATTGTAAAAAATATTCAATTGTAATTGTATTTCAACGGGAGATAATAGCAACGTTCCTTTCACTGGGCTAAATTATTTATTTGTGTTATGTTATTTAATAATTAAATGTATTTAACCTGCCCCGTAGTATGCTGTATGTTTGTGAGACCTGGTGACAATTTTATTATACAGCATTGAATCAAAATCTAAAAAAAAAAAAAAACTATTCTTACGAATAATCCACGGGGCAGGTTCATTACATTTGCATATAAAATAACACAATATAAACGAAAGAATTTAGTCCGGTGAAAGTAAAGTTGTCCGCCTCTGTGGTGTAGTGGTTAGCGTGATTAGCTGCCACCCCCGGAGGTCCGGGTTCGATTCCCGGCTCTGCCACGAAATTTGAAAAGTGGCATGAGGGCTGGAACGGGGTCCACTCAGCCTCGGGAGGTCAACTGAGTAAAGGTGGGTTCGATTCCCACCTCAGCCATCCTGGAAGTGGTTTTCCGTGGTTTTCCACATCTCCTCCAGGCAAATGCCGGGATGGTACCTACCTTCAGGCCACGGCCGCTTCCTTCCCTCTTCCTCGTCTATCCCTTCCAATCTTCCCATCCCCCACCAAGGCCCCTGTTCAGCATAGCAGGTGAGGCCGCCTGGGCGAGGTACTGGTCATTCTCCCCAGTTGTATCCCCGACCCGATGTCTGCAGCTCCAGGACACTGCCCTTGAGGCGGTAAAAGTGGGATCCCTCGCTAAGTCCGAGGGAAAAGCCAACCCTGGACGATAAACAGATTAAGAAGAAGAAGAAGAAAGTAAAGTTGGTATTCTCTCGCGTTGGAATTAAAATTACAATGAAATATTTTTTTGCAATTGATTTTACGTCGCACCGACACAGATAGAATTTACGGGAAGGAAGCAGCCATGGCCTTAATTAAGGTACAGCCCCAGCATTTGCTTGGTATGAAAATGGGAAACCACGGAAAACCATCTCTAGGGCTACCGACAATGGGATTCGAAACCACTATCTCCCGAGTGCAAGCTCACAGGTGTGTGCCCGTAACCCCATGGCCAGCTCGCCCGGTACAATTACATATAAGTACGGCATGATTATGCAATTAAAATCATTTAGTATTTGAATACACACTAAGAAACTAACAGACACTATAGAGACTGCCAGACTGACGAATGCGCGTGGCAAGCGGGTGAATTATAACTCAGTGGCCACGACCTTAGCAAAAAATATGTACCCCTACTACCCTTCCTCACAGCACATACAAAGGCTACACTACTTGCCGTAGCGCTATACAAAACGTTTAGCAGCAACAAACGGCGATTTGTGCGTATTTCCGCCAATAATTATGTTAATTAAAGAAAATAAAGGAAAGATTTAGCATATAAGACAACAAGGCTTGTACAAATAGTTTTTTTTTAAATGATTCCTTGTTCCAGCTGGCTAAGGTGGAATAAAAATGTAATGTTTACTCTACAATGTGGGGGGGAGCAATGTCCCTCCTCGCCCCACCCCACAATCGCCGCTACTGTTTGTAGACACGCCAAAGATGCAGAAAAGGAAATCTAATAACTTATTAATTTATACACGTGTAGACATTCCACTCGATCAAAGAGTTGCTTGTATGAAACAAAAACTAATACTGTTCGGTGAAGTACGTGTGTAGAAGGCATACGTCTGTTTGGAGCTTCTGTTGCATTCCGACCAGATTATCCAGATTAAAATAATGTCTGCGTATTCGTCTCTGCTGAACACACTAGCCATTGCCGATATGCAGACAGCAAATATAATGCGGCTGTACCATACACCAGCCTAGAAGTATGCTGTCGAAAACGATGTTTACTAATGCAAGGGGCTGCATTAGACCGGTAGCGCTCAGTAACATGCTGCAAGCGACACCCCGGTCCTTATCTCTTCATATTCTGGCGTAACCATCCCACTGGCAGTAGTTCCCTTGTGAAAATCAATTGGTAGACATCCCATTCATCATTTGTGCATGCGGGACATTTATAAGTAGACAGTACGGCGTTCGGGAGCCAAATGGTATATAAAATCATTAGTGTCAATGTTATTTCAATGTTATAAATATAATGAATTTTTAAAACGATCACAGCTGCGAATACCATTACCTTACGTTTGTACAGGAATTTGGCGTTTCTATTAGGACTACGAACAGATTCCATACGTGGCAGTCATATGCTACGGCTCTCCGTATCTAAGGCGATTAAATCACGCATCGCTGTTGTTGCGGATTCAAGCTGTCAGGAAACAGATTCAGTTCACAGGCTGGTGTGCTTTTTCTTCGCTCTCTGCCATTTACAGTGGATGTGATATGGCCACATATTATTACTTGTTCCAACAGGTGAATTTTTATTTGGTCCTAAATAGGACCGTTCTTATCGGATATTACGTAGCCAGGCTTGATTATTACATGATGGTCTATAGAGAGGAAGCAGGGTACCCTGGATATTTAGAGCAGCAAATGCTCTAAATGTTGATCGCCATGGTTTAAACAGGTTGCAGAACTATTTTTAAAGACATGCCTACTCGGTGTAACATGTAGGGTATAACATAACAGTTTGGCATGCCTCGGTGATCAGGTTTTTCAGGCCCCTGTGCATTCACTGCCTGCTCTACGTGACCCCAGAGGAAGAAGTCAATAGGCGTAAGATCGGGTGATCTTGTGGGCTATACTTTTTTTGGTGTATGGCTCATGAAGACGGTTCCGGACGACTAATGATCCGTAATGTGGGGCCCCATACTGTTGAAACCACATTTGTCGAGCAGTGGCAAGTTCTCCAGCAACTGTGGGAATTCGTTTTTAAGAAAATGAAGGTAGCGTGCTCCTGTCAGATGGCCGTTTAAGAAGTGTTGTTCGATTACGAAGTCGCCCAACATCCTACAACGGACTTTCACTCCCCACTGCACTTGAAATATGCCCTGTCTTATCTAATGTGGATTCTTCACGCTCCAATAGTGCATATTGTGCCGATTCAAGTGTCATTGTTGTGAAATTGTGATTCGTCTGAAAATAAGACTCTTGACAAGAAAAAGGCGCATATTTAGTAACATTGCGTAACGCCTATCGAAAACATTATTAGTCTACCGTCGAAATCACGTCCGTGGAGTTACCGTTGTAACTACAGATGGTGCGGGTGGAATGTAGTGACATGCAATATTCGCATAACAGACGATCGGTGGTTGACGTTGGTTTGTCATGCAAGGGTCCTTGTACTAATATGAGGATTAATCCAATGAGCGTTCAGAACAGTCCCTTCATTTGGACTAGACGTTACAGGAGTACGTCTAGCTGGATGTAAACTTCCATGTGTACCTGCTGAATGCAATCGCCGTTTAAGATTTAGGAATATATTGGTTATCGGTAGTCTTCTGTCAGGAAAGCGCTCGTGATACAGGCATTGCGGTTCGAATGCGTTCTGCATTATTTCTACATAAGTTAGCAGCATATCAACGTACTCGTCTCTGGTGTACATCGTGAATAAATGGATGAGTGCTGCAATGTGACCTGGTAGGTGTAGATAAACAACGTGTCCCAGATCTGTCGTTTAAAACTATTAATGCATACGTGTGGATTCGAACCACTACACTTCCAAACCACAGGTGACCGGCACATTACCACCTCACCCACAAAGACAGCATACTGGCCATGATACTCCTTAGAAACTTAGTACAAAACTACGGCCCTTCCACCTCGAAAGTTAATATACGTGCCAGAGTTTTCAGTCATGGTTTAAGGCTTTCATTTAATTTTCTACCATTAGAGATCACGTGGCATAACCTGTTAATTCGATCCTATTTCCGGGAGTAATAAATCAAATGTTTGTACTGTATAATGGTCCGCAGAATTGGGCGGTGAAATTGTGTATAGTCAATTTCCCCTTGCTAGTTCCACGGCTCATTTACATTGCTGGTACACAATCAGGATGCAGAGCAATATCGACCTTAAAAATGTTGGCTGGGTTTCATAAAACTAAACAATAAGCGGCGGGCGGGCCACCCGGTATACAGTATATAAAGGGTGGATCAGCTGCGCCTAATTTTTCATGGACATATTGTGACCGTACCGGCACAATTAGTATTTATTTCAAATGATATGCTTGGTAAGGAAGCTGGCAGCAAGCTTTCTTTGTGTGGATGCTGGGGGTATCGTCAGGTTGCGCAATACGAAGCCCGCCAGAGAGGCGCCTTCATCCGCCCATTGGGTGGCTTAAGGAATCCCCGAGCTAGGCACACGTCATAGAAGAAGCAGGAGAAGAACACTATTTAGCGACTCCATATTGGAAAACATCTGCCAGCGTACAGCGATGCCAAAGCAATCGGGCAAAATTTAATGCATTTTCGGCATAAATAAGGCTTAATTAACAATACTCCACCCGTTAGAGTAGTGGGCTGAATTTTGGTGGAATTATAAAGTCAAGAGTTCTGGTAGAAAATACTCTCCAAGCGAAAGGCGTTGGTAAACAACTTATATAACTCCGGTCGCGTACGGACGCCTAGTGAAAAACCAGATGCCTTCGGGGATTCCCTACTTCCCCTCCAAGATGATAAATTAATTACGGCAGATCCGCCGAACATATCCAACTCCGCATGGCATAGCGTACTTGTGCATAACCAAGTCACACAGTCTAGCGTATTGCTAATTTCGACAGGCTGGTTTATCCAGGAGCAGTCGAAATAAGAGTGGGGATGAAGTCACTAAACCGCCCCTACCACCGGGGCTAGTATAAGTTTTTTGCAGTTCCAGGGAACTTGAGTAGTCGTTGAGGAGCTTTCGACGGGAAACGACGGTCGCTTCGCTATCGGGTTACCGCTCCTTGGTATACTATGTGAACAAAGCGGCAGGGAAAACCTTTCAGTTTTTTTTGATTATAATTTGTGATAGGCAACAGACGATTACGGTAATGAGATATACTTAAGATATCGGTTGCAAAGTAGACTAAGACTTCGTGAAAGATGAAGTAGGATTTTGCATAACAACTACTTGATAGTACGTAGAATTTCTCGAGCAGAACAAAGAACTGTATAAAATCACGCTGTTTCTGAACAGAGCGTAGGTCAGATTATTAACTGATTAACAATCTAGTGAGGAGTGTTCCTGAACTATTAAACCATACAGAAGATAGGGATAGAAAATTCTGCATCATACGAATGCTGGGAACGCCCGGTTTAACAGTGTAATAGACTAGCTGAAAGTAGCCGATATATTCATCTCCTTGTAACTGGCAGTGGGTAGACAAAGAAGTAATAGGAGTGAACGGTAACACGTGTGCAAGAAATTGATAAACTGTGTGAATTACAATCTAATTTCAGTGATCCGTGTGTTACTAAAATGGATTACGCGAGACAAGATATGGAACTTCTGAACTCCAGGACTACAGGATCCAGCGCCATGGAGTAATCCAACATGGGCAGGCCTCCGGATCCTCCGGACAGGGCCGAAGACGTCAACTGTTGAGTACAAAGTTATGTTTCTTTCCAATGCTAGTATTTCCCTTTGTAAATAATAGTCATGAAGTATAGGGTTAAAATAACATATATAAATAGGTTTAATCCGCCCAAGAATGGTCGGGAATCCTTTTTATTCATTTTTGTTTCAATTAATTAATTAGATATGGGAAGGGAGTGATCCTGTGTTAGTGTGTAGAATAGGGGACCCCTTTTAGTGGATATATTTGCATGTTATTATAATTTGTTTATTTAGTGCTGAGAAGGAATTGAGGGGGGAAAAGGAATAGAATGATATGTAGATTAATAACGTAGATCTCATCTGAGCAAGTGCCTAAGTTACGTAGGGATTAGCGAGGTGACAGAGTCATCAACAAGTGCCCGTATGAAAGGAAAAACTTGGGCTAGAATCAGCACTATGTTCGTAAAGTCAGAAATTAGCATGTTGTTGCATGGTAATATAAGTTTTGGCTGTAACTGGTGATGTTCAAGGAATGACGTGCCGAGGTTTGAACCCCTGTCCTCCACTACACTATTGAGGTTAGATGTAGAAGGTCTGTTAGTGGTTTGGAAGGATTTAATAATTTAAATTAATTTGAATTTCATTATTATTATTATTATTATTATTATTATTATTATTATTATTATTATTATTATTATTATTATTATTATTATTATTATTATTATTATTATTATTTTCTTAATGTAACTTGAGCAGTGTTTTGATACTATACATTTCAAGCAAAAGGTTAGAAGATTATTATTATTATTATTATTATTATTATTATTATTATTATTATTATTAGTATTGTTATTATTTTACCTAAGGTATTTTGATTGATGATTTATACCGATAGATAGGGTAGTATCTGATAGGTACACACACTCGCCTCAGAGGCGGAGAAATAGGAGTATTGCTGTGGTCAGGGGTAACGGATGGTGCACTTTGGAAGGAGAGAAGACACGAGTCGAACTCCAGACCTCCAGAGATATGAGAGAATGAAATGTGAATTAACGGTCGAATTTGAGAAATGATTCTCGTGTACTGAATGTATGTGGGCTGGTCCGAGCATTGAATAAAATGTGCCAGTTTTCTAATGAATTAATTTGATGGACACAGAGAGAAAAAGGCCTAGCGGGAAGCAGGCTGAATGGTGTTTTTTTTTTGTCTCCGGACCGTGGGACAAGTGTCAGCTGTGAATTTATGGCTGAGAGGGGAGAATCTGGAACAGGGAGGAAGATATACAAGCAGAAAGGTTGTTCGGACCAACATTCTGGTTTCTTTTGAGAATAAAGACAGCAAGTGCTTTAATTGCCACCCCGTAGACCATGACCTACAGAGCAATATAGATGTTTATTTTTGTTATGACAGTTCGATACACGATTAGATTAATTAGGGCTTGATTACAGTACCCTGGATGGAGACGACCACAGTCTCAGGTTCGAACCTCATGTGGGCACAGCAGTGATCAACAGCTCGCTAAGACAGCGGGTTACAACGGTTAAATTACAGCCATCGTCTTTATTGATACATGTGTTTGATATATTTTCTTTTTCAGGATGTGTTTTTGTTGGTTACTTTTAATCGATGTCGATTTGAATCTAGACTTCGTGAAAGTCCACTGGTAGTGATTGCAAATGATAGTTCGTTGTTCAAGTCTGTGTTTATTTTATATGGAAGACTTGAGTCCTTTTTCTTTCCTTCTCCGTGTTTTAGTGACGGATTTCTGATATGGTCAGAATGTTCGGATTAATTATGTTTTTAATCTTTACTTCATTGATTCCTAGCGTTAGCCGACCATTCAAAGGCGGACATTTTTCTTTTGTGTAAATAGAGTCTAATGTGTAATACGGGATTCAGTCCCATGGAATACTCGCATTGGGGGAACATGGCTTGTTTTGTTTGTTTTTGTGAATATGATAGGGTACTCAGTGGTTTATGCTAAACCGGGTGATGACGCGCACAAAACAATTGCGATAATACACAAAACAATTTGTGTAGCATACATCCAAACTAATGTAATAATTATGTAAGCAATATATGACACAGGCAATTCAAAGTGATAGTATGTGAAAAAGTGAAATCATATTAACAACCTCTCGGTTATTCTCTGTTTTGGTAGAGAGGGATATGGATATCTGCGTCTGTGTCAAAAAGGAAAATTTATTGGAGTAGAGAAAATAACAGCTAACGTTGCCTTTCACATAGATTTTGTCTGTGGAATGTGGAGGTAACAGCCGATGTCAATGGCAGCCCGGATTTTTCCGCTGCTAAAATAAGTGATTTGCTCATATTAATTGTGTAAGAAGTATCAAGAGTGTATGTAAATTTGTATATTTCACCGAGTGAGTAGTAAATTGTTCCAAACGATTTCATGCCTATCTATACCGAAAAACATGCATCCAGAATCCTCTTCCGTTCATTGTAGGCCTTTAAGATAGCTTATGTTTGATAGCCTCTTTATGCCGCGAACGTTCTTCGGCCCTGAGGAGTCCGTGTTCAGACCTCAGGAACGGGAGAGTAGCTTTGATCTAGCTGAGTCGAATGGTCGATAACTCTTCATGTGAGTGGATTAAGCATACAATCCCAATGAGGAGAAATCGGCACAGACCAAAAAGATCCCTTGACTATCGACTTCCGTGGAGCATGGTCCCATGTGTTCGTGACCCGAAAGGGTTGGTTTGTTGTCACATGGTCCCATGAGTCATGGGGGACGGTGGGAAAGGTTCCAATATGCAACCCGCTAAGAGGAAAATGACTCTTAGTCGAATCTTACGCAACATCTTACAGCAGTTGTATATACACATCCGTCTACAGAGAGTTTTGGTTGAGCCCCCAGGAGCACCACTGTAGCGCGATCTGATAATGAGAACGGAACATTGAAATGGAAGTGCAAGTAGCGTCAACTCAGAAATACTTCGATTCAGGAAGCTGAGGCCGAACTATATTCTTCTTCTTCTTCTCCTCCTCCTTCTTCTTCTTCTTCTTCGTCTTCATTTTCTTCTTCTTCTTCTTCGTCTTCTTCTTCTTCTGTTTCTTCTTTTTATTATTATTTCTCGCTTTATGGGTGAGTGAACAGGGTCTTGAAACTCAAACCATGAGACCCCGGGTTCGATTCCCGCCTGAGACGCGGGATTTTAATCGTAAACAGTTCATTTCATTGGCTCTGGGAATGGATGTCTGTGCTGTCCTGTATGTTCCTCATACAATACAAATACTCATACACGGCAGACACCACTCACTCTCATGGAAGGGTAATAACTACTCGAAATTATTACTGTTATTATTATTATTATTATTAATAATATTACAAATATCTTTCTTTCTTAATCCAATTACCGTTTAGGGTTGGTTATAACATAGGACTGACCGAGGCATCCCACCTCTAGCGCCTCAAGGGCAGTGTCCTAGAGCGTGAGACTTTGGGCCAGGGGGTACAACTGGGAAGAGGGAGCAGTACCTCGCCCAGGCGGCCTCACCTGCTATGCTGAACAGGGAAGATTGGAAGGGATAGATAGGGAAGAGGGAAGGAACCGGCCGTGGCCTTAAGTTAGGTATCATCCCGGCGTTTGCCTGGAGGAGAAATGGGAAAAAAACGAAAACCACTTCGAGGATGGCTGAGGTGGGAATAGAATCCCACTCAACTCAGCTGACCTCCCGAGGCCGAGTGGACCCCGTTCCAGCCCATTTACCACATTTCAAATTTCGTGGCAGAGCCGGGAATTGAACCCGGGCCCCTGGGTGTAACAGATAATTACACTAGCCACTGCATCACAGAGGCAAATTATTATTATTATTATTATTATTATTATTATTATTATTATTATTATTATTATTATTATTATTATTATTATTATTATTATTATTATTATATTTCGTGTAGGTTAAAAAACTCTGTCACGACTGTGTCTGAGTAAAACTCAAAAAGGAGAGGAAAATTAACAATCAAGGAAAAGGGAGATTTCAGAATTGAGGCGTTGGCCTAAATCACCTCCTGAATCGCTTCAGAACTTTCATATTCGTTGTCTGGAATACTTCATGTATATTAGTGACATCATCACCTACATTACCGATGCTTATCCTAAGTACCTGTAAGTTAAGGTAACACATTGCTCATCTGGCATATCTGAGTGCCTCAGACCGTACACCGCTAGATTTCTGAACCCAAGTTGTGGGATTCGAGCCTATCTCAGTCCGTTGGTATTTTATGAGTGCCAGCCTTGAGTGAGTAGATTTATTGGCACGTAGCAAAATTCCTGCGGGACAAATTTCCTACCTAAAAGCAGTTATTGGACGTAAAAATAATGACATAATTACATATTGTTTAGAGTGGTGTAATAGATCAAGTATAATCTTTGTTTTACAGCACTGCAGTTGAGCTACGCGGCCATTTGTGAGGTCGGCTTGCAATGTGAAGAGATGATAATTCAAGAAGGCATTGGTCAATTTAAAAGAATTGTTAACTACTGGTGGTGGCGGAAAATAGGAGCAGGGGGTAAAATTCAGCAGATGGCTCATCAGTACTTAATGCAAAATATTCATGAAGGTAACTCGATAACTGTAATTAAAGAATGTTATATAGAGCTCGAGTCTAGTACTGCACTATTTCAAAGGGTAAGTATAGAGAAAAAACAACGATTTATTTTAAAATGCAGAAATAAAAGCACCGTAGCTGAACTGTGTAAATTGAGAGTGAGTGTAACACTCCAGATAAATAATGCAAAGAGAACAGAGATAAGGGGATGATCTGGTGGATAATTCTAATAAGATTTCTAGGTGAATGCAAGACGTAGATATAAGCAAGGTTTAGTTCTGCGGAGAGGAGATGGAAGATACCTATATAATAAAGAATGCATACGCACAAAGCAAGGATGAAGTGTAATGAAAGAATTCTAGACAAATAACAGCATAAGAAATGGGTGAATTTACTTTCTTTGGGTAGTTTCCTGTAGAGCAAGCTGTTGTTTCCAAATGTCACCAAATGGACTTTTCTAGAGACAAGCCGACCGAGTGGCTCAGGCCGTGAAGGCGCTGGCCTTCTGACCCCAACTTGGCTGGTTCGATCCTGGTTCAGTTCGGTGGTATTTGAAGGTGCTCAAATACGTCAGCCTCGTGTGGGTAGATTTATTGGCAGGTAAAAGAAATCCTGCTAGACAAAATCACGGCACCTCGGCGTCTCCGAAAGAACCGTAGAAAGTATTTAGTGGGATGTAAAAACACTAACATTAATTATTCCTGGAGACAAAAGTCCACCGAAATAAAGTCACCATCAAAATAACCAACATCACCAACAGCATCAATCAGTAGATAGTGTAAGATGTAGGAAATAAAGGAAGTGCCATTTCATTTTATGAAGTAAATGCTTTTCATTATACCTAAGAAAAGATGCTGAAAGTGTCAAAATCAATACAGTTTACTTTAGAATTTATGAGTATAAAGTTTCAACACGATTCCTTTCATATCATTAAAAAATACTACCTAAATTCTGAATTAGGAGAAGACTGGTTAAGTTTTCGACAAACTCTAGAAACACTCCTGAACTCATACGTGAATCAAATGACTGAATAACTAAACAAACTCTCCTTTATGGCGATTGTACATTTGGAAATGTTTAATGATAACGTTGACTCTCTGAGAGTCTGGAATAATGTTATGACTGGGTTAAAATTCAGAGAAAGAGTGACAGTAGAACAATCAAACTGGAAAAGAAAGAGCTTAACAATAAGAAAGAAAAAACAGCTATTCAGAAAGACATCAGGTCGAAAAATGCAATCTACCTTGCTTTCTTTTTAATGCTTACATACCTAGAACAAATAGTAAAATAAATAGTAAAAGCTAAATGTCCCGGAATATTTGACGTGAGGGGAAGAAATGTAGTCCCCAAGATTTTTCACAATATTTTTTTTTGCTAGGGGCTTTACGTCGCACCGACACAGATAGGTCTTATGGCGACGATGGGATAGGAAAGGCCCAGGAGTTGGAAGGAAGAGGCCGCGGCCTTAATTAAGGTACAGCCCCAGCATTTGCCTGTTGTGAAAATGGGAAACCACGGAAAACCATCTTCAGGGCTGCCGATAGTGGGATTCGAACCTACTATCTCCCGGATGCAAGCTCACAGCCGCGCGCCTCTACGCGCACGGCCAACTCGCCCGGTTTTCACAATACTGTCATCCCGTTTGTATCTAGTGAATATCTGGAGGGGTTGTTAACATGCCATTCAGCTCAGTTTGATGGAGTACAAAATTTTAGACCAAAAGTAATAGCATACAGTTAAATGAAGTCGGATGAGGCAAAGTAATTTCATATTTAGGAGTTAATTTTTATAGTATACACATACATCATATGCTGGCAGAAAAATGAAACATGAATTATGGACTAGTCCTGTCAAGGAAAGTTTTCTAGAAGAAGAAAAATTTTCACATCACAAACGAGGGTATTAAATAGCCATTAATGAAAGAATACGTGTGGAGTGTGGCTTTGTATGGAGGTGAAAAGAAGTGGGAAAACAAAACAAATGAGGTAGTAATGTTTTTAATATGGTGTGACAGGTAAATGCCAAAGAAAATTTTAGTAGGAATAAAAATGAGGAGATATTGAATTGAGCTTGTGAGATTTGACAAGAGCAAGGAGTTGTTTAATAAAACACATCGTGAGAAGTGTGCACAACATGAATGGTAGGGGGAGCTAAGAAATGAATATGATGTTCAGTTCAAAGTCAATGTAGCAGCATAGGGACAAGAACATGACCGTAAATTAGAGAGAAAAATCTCTGGGAACGTTTGACCCTTACAAGACAATATAGAATGTTAATGTGCTTTGAGTTTATCGTGGTGGGAAAGTGTCTGCGGCCATCGTACTGTACCCGGATGAGGGGGGGCCCTAGTTATCATGATTTCTTGATTATAATATAAATGCAGATATATGGGAATATTAAATTATGTACAGTGTCAGTTTGGTGTGGAAAGATGAATTTCAACACAGTCAGACATATCGCGACAATACGTCGCCACAATTTAGCCTGTCCTAATGGAGAGAATATTCTTGGTCAAATGTTAAGAGGATTAAATCTAGAGCTCACAACAACAGAAGTAATGACTATAAGAAGTGAAAGAGCATTTATTTCTGAACAAGGCGAGGCCAGGTGAATCACCGATACGGAGAAAATGACGAACTAGGCTTTCCAACGCCTCGAGGCATGTGTGTTGTCAAGTTGCAAGGAAGAGATTTTAAACTAATCGCTGCGGTATTGACCAATGGCAAAATTTGTCAGAGGAACGCAGATGAACCAACGTAAGAGAAACTCAGAGTGAACTCCAGTTAGCTTCTCCGATAACAATAATTAAATTATTCCAATCACATAATTGAATAGAGGGGATTTTTGTGATATCATTCCCATGTTGATTAATTGTAATTGTAATAAATTAAAGTAATGAATTCTTGGAAATGACCCACGCTATCTCGCCATTGGTCAAGATGATCACGCCATCAGGGACGCTGACTTAGCGCGCGAAAGGTAGAGGACAGGAATCAAGTGATATCTCCGTGATCATCGAACGATATGAATTCAGAATACGACACGTGGATGTGTGTCGCCAGTTTATTAAGTAGGATAAATTAAGAGACCCGAATCCACCTGCAAATGCCGACTTAGGATAACCAACCCCCCTCCCTATGAGATGACCACGGATAACCCCGGTGGGAAACCATATCGTCCATAAATAACCAGCAGTGGGACCTCACATCACTGGTGACTGGTAACAACCGTATGAAGTAGTTGAGACTCTGACACGTTGACTCGGTAAGTCAGTACCTCGGGACGCATTCGAAGTCAGTTAGAGCTGAAAGTACGTGAGTTGTTATGAGAATTAAGACGAACAGTGAGATTATCCATAATACCGAATATAAATAATCAGTACAAGTGTATGTTGAATTTAATACATGTCACGTGATTAAATATAAATAACTAACGGAACGCCGATAGTACTTTTGGAAGGCAGTGTGCGGAGCCTAAAGTAAATAGCTCAAGATAGACGGTGAATAACTATCCGAGCAGGGAACTGTAGGAGCTAGGCGATTATCAAGACGGCTTAGAAATAAACCGGGAAGTGTCGGTTGAAGACGCGATACGCGCCGGTTCGAATGAAACGACACTTCGTCGTAATGTGTCACGAAGTGTGTTTCGGGCTCATATGAAGAATATATTGTGCGAGTGTCATGGGTCTAGACGCACCTATAAGTGTTTTTCTTATTATTATTTTTGTATAAATCACTGTAAATTATTTAATAAGGTGTTAATCATGGGTAGTCGCCAGGAAGTGTTTTGCTGTGTTAATTTTATATTGTGCGACATGATGTCCGAATAAATCACCATGGGGCCATGAGACTTCTCATCCGCTACGAGACAATGGAATTCTACATAGGAATGAGTACACAAATTTAATATTTGGGGATGTTATCGCGACTAAACTGGGTTCAGTGTAGATTAATCATGGTTACTTAACATGGTTCGCCTCACGAATCCATGATTTTTAAGATAGACGGACGAACTAATTTACATTAACATAATTATGGGTTAGATTAATTAATTGAGTATTTGTTTGTTGTATATAATGTAAATATGGGATATATTTCTTTCAATTAATGCATGCTGTTTGTAATACTTTGATTTAAGTTCATTTCAAGTGTTAAATTTCTTTTTGTGTTAATCCATTTATTTGATTTTTCAATCACTGCGGTGATTATTTGCATTTTAGTTAGGAATATTTGCTACCAGACAGCCAGATTATGAAAGTGCCAGAGTACGAAAAATTTGTGTTGCGTACGGAAGGTCATAAATATAATAATGATACTGTTCTATCTGCTTTGGGTGTTCGCAAGTTCTATATAAATAATAATACTGCTCGGTGTGTTTGCGAGTGAGAAATGATAATAATGTTTGTGAGCTGGCAAAGGAAAGTAAATTAATAATAATAATAAGATTTTGTGCGTTTTCAAGTTATAATATAATAGTCATGATAATGCTTTGTGAGTTTGCTAGCGGAAATAATAATCAATGTGGAGATGACATGTAGCGTTAAAGACTTAAATTCAGGCAGTAAGTTTGATTTTCCGTAAATTGTTGATTTCACGTTTTTGGACTTTATCTTAACCATTTAAAATTTGTTTAAAAGCGATAGAGGCACGTGAATTAACATGATCACATTCTCCACTCTACTTTGGCGTTCGAGACCGCAGCGCATGACCTTGATGTGCCGCGCTGATCACCGGGAACTGGCGGTTTGCTTCTACAAATCTATTCGTCTGCGACTTCAAGTTTATTTATAATCTTCATATATTATTTGATAGTGTTGTGACTTTGTGCCTGACAGAGTGTGAAACTGACCCATTTCTCCAATATTCATAAACATTGTGTGATTTCGCCTACTTGTTTTTACGGCTGACGATGACCTGGACTAGGGTCGAAACCGGTCCCATTTAAATAAGAATGTAGTTACTACATTTCTTTCTTTTATGTATTGAACTGGTTGAACTTCAATTATTTAATTTTTAATGGTCACGATATGTTGAAAGCCCAGAGTGGTTTGAGCCCATATTTAGAGTTGGAAGTCACGAGGGACGAAATCCAGCACGAAGTAGAATTGAGCCGTACTGTTTGTGACGATGAAATAGATAAATCTCAAGGCCTAAAATGATATAGAATGCCAATTCCGGTCTTATGAGTGGCAGAATCCACGCACCGAGGAGTAATTTATGAGTTAAATGTTTGAAGAGTTCCAATAAGAAAAAGTTGGATTTCAAATGAGTAGGAAGGAATAGTTAGCAATCGCCGGCATTGGAGGTATTTGCCCAGCCGCAACGTGCCATAGGTTGTGAGATGTGTCTTGGGAGGACATGTGTCCCCATAAAATTAACGGCAGTACGAAACTGAAGGTTGCGGTACCGAATACCGTGTTGTCCCGACCGATATAAAGCAGATCTTGGTGGTTCGTAACGGGATTTAACATATGTGACTGAATTCTAAAGAGTGGAGATTAAAATATCCAACTTCCCATTTTAATAATAACAATAATAATAATCCAAAGGAATCTTGTTTTAAATCAATTGCTTAGTGCCAGAGAGACCGAAATTGTAAAATCTTATGCATTAACCATAGTGTCGCTAACGGCAGTGTAACTCGTGAAGTCAAGTTACCATAATAATAATAAAAATAATAATATGAAGAGGAATGATAGGAAGAATTTTTGCGATTAATTTGAGAATAATTATGGTGAGATCATTGTAAGATATTAAATCCATGATGAATAAGTGATGCGATAATGATAATCTCCACTGATGGAAATAATAATAATAATAATAATAATAATAATAATAATGAAAAGTTGAAGAAGCAGAAGATGAAGAACTTGCAATAGTATTTTGAGAATAATAATAATTGATGAAAGGAAATTAAGATATTTTTTGGACGATGATTCATTGTAATAATAATAATAATAATAATAATAATAATAATAATAATAATAATAATAATAGTAATAAAATTTTATTAGGGAACTGATCATAAATTTATGCGGATAAATTACGAGGAAGAACGACCCTTCGTTTAGAACGTCGGCAAGGGTTAGCATATAATCATCCCGGATGACAACTGATAATAATCAAATATAGGATTATAATTGAAATTAATGATAATAATAAAATAATTGATGGTAATCACAGAAGATGATAATGATCAGATAAAGAATGATAATGATATTATTTAATAATCATAGGAGGATATGATAGGGACAGTCGTCATGTGTCGAACTGGTCAGAATCAGATGTTGGGTTTTCACGGGGAAGATTGTTAGCGGTAGATACGAATTAACCCACGGACGGCACATGTCTTCATTGTCAGAGCATAGTAATGAACCTTTCCGTACGTTCTTGTCGTATTGACAAAAGTAAATATTGAGTTAAGCTTTGAGTTAAAGGGCTATACCTGGTATGTTCGTGAATCTGGAAATAATAGGCTAGAGTTTGTCCGTACTATAAATTCCCGTTTTCGATACGATAACATTTCCACGGTGGCTGTCCGGCTGACCAGAATGTACATACCAGAAGTGTCTCATGTCCAAACGGAACGAGGAGATGACAGTAAATAGTTACTGTCATGCGTTCGTCTCCGAAAGAAAGAATATCTCCAGCGGTGAAACGTCCATTCATACGGATGTGAATTCGACCCCCAGTAACCAATTGGGGCGAATTCACCACATGTTTTACACTACCAGAGTAGTGAGGTAAATCCAAATAGTATGTCATTTATTTTTCAGGATGGAAGTGTCCCAATGTAATAATTGTCATCATGTGTAGTTTGCAAAATAAGTTAATAAATTGCTCCTCATTGCAATTTCAATAGGAAACAGTTTCCATATATTTTTATTGTAGTTAGTCCAGTATGCCCATGGAATTTAAGTTGTCACTTCCCAGTCCTATTGTGGAGTCTAAAATTTGTATCCATGAAAGAGTCGTCCCCCGTTACCTTAATTTGCATGCCTCGTTCATCCCTGTGTTCATTTGGTGCGCCTATATAGGTAATTTTATATTTTTTATTATAATTTTTTTATTTTTTTCGAACTGATCACCCCTGATATTAATGCTAGTCTGGGACACATTAAGTGAGCGGGTGCAGTACTTCTAAGTTATGAAAATCTACGGGCACCTGTTGTGTACAAAATACTGCCCAGAACAATTAGCGCAACACGTTTCCGAACGAATGCATACTACATAGAACAAGAATTGACAACTAGCATTGGCGAAACATATGCCTGTTTTCTTTACAAAGCAAAAGAACATTTGATCTCATTCATTTTTACAAAACAAACTTAATGTCCGAACAGTGTTAAAAAAAGTGGAAATAGCCGCTCCTCCAATCATCCAGCTTGTTTTTATTCCCAATTTGAGAGATGTATTATCGTGTATGCCCTCCGTAAGTATTTATTACAGTCTGATACTTACGTAGCTTACTCCTTACAAGCCTATGAATGTCACTCTGCGGAATTCGTTCTTCAGTGAGAGCCTGTAAGAGTTCCTGTAGAATATGTGGTGCAACAGGACGACCACGAACATTTGTCTCAAGTACGTCCCACACGTGCTCAATGGGATTCAGGTCGGGTCTCACCACTGGTCATTCAATTACATTAATATGAAGCTACCTCAAGACGTCCCTGGTGTCTCCCGCTACATGCGGCCTGGGATTGCAGTGCATGAGAAGGAATTCAGGGCCAAAACTGTATGCAGAAACCATCACATGGCCTAACAAGATCTTACCGATGTACTCCCTGGAGGCAAGTCAGTCACAGACAATGGCAAGATATGCACGGCTATCGACACTAATGCCACCCCACACTATCACAGAACCTTGTCCGTATCTCTCCATTTGTTGTACTACAGTTAGCAAGTAGCGCTCACCGGAGCCTCTCCAGTAAAGCTGACGCCCATCACGCTGAGTCAGAGAAAACTGTGACTCGTCTGTGAACAACACAGCAGAGTCCTGCAGCCAGGCCCACCGCGCAGCACTTCAAACCCACGGGCTCCGGCAGCCCAGCCCGTGTACCGCAGTTCTTTTCTGACGCGGCCGCGTACTGGCCCACGGCACTGGTCTCATACATCCCACCGCAGTCCACCGCACAGGGCGGGATCAGTAGAATAACCTTGAGTAGTTCTCCACAATAACCTGTGCGCCGTGCACAACGAAATGTTCACGTCACCCTACTATTCGGATCACTCACTCTACGAATTCCCGTACGCTAATAATATATTTCAAAGTAGGCTAATCGCATTTTGAAATTAAACGGTAGAGATTTCTCCTGCACTGTAATAATAATAATAATAATAATAATAATAATAATAATAATAATAATAATAATAATAATAATAATAATAATAATAATAATAATTGAAAACAAACAGAAACTTTATTAAAAATAATATTCGTCTGCAATTGACATCAAGTTAACTGAAAATGAATCTAAATAACACGAAGCACATTCATAGGATTTCATTCGCGTTTACCTCAAAATCAAATACAAACAGAAGTGACGTGCAATATGCCAACAACAAAAACAAACCTGAACATAGCTTTTACTTAGTGTGCGTAGTTTATTGGTCATTGCTAATGGTGGTGGAATGGAATTACTGTGAATGAAAAGAAGAGCATCATCATTATCTGGTTGTAGAAGAGACCGTCGTGCGTTGAGAATGAAGCCCGCTGAACTGAAATTTCTCTCTGAAGCTGAACTTGATGCTTGCGTACATATTACTTTCTTAGCGATCTGGTGAAATTTTGGATAGTATTGTCCATTTGTTCTCCAATACGACGATATATCTTCTTCCATTCCACAATTTTGCTTTAAATATCTTTCCTGCTCATCTGTTGGAATAGGAGCATCATGAAAGTCAGTCCACGAAGAAAACTTCATTACTTTGGCAGGTTGTGGCCTAGTCGTAGAGTCTGATGACACGTAATCATTAGAATGCTCGTTATTCAAGCACACCTCGTTCATCGTAAGCTTTTTATCTAATCATAAAAGGCTAAAACTGTCCGACTCCTTTAATCTATACTAAAATAAAAAGGGAGCGCGAATTTCGTTAGTTTGTGTATATCTTGAGCGTAATCTCAGAAACTACTAGATCGAGTGTAAAAATACTTTTACTACTATAAATATACATTATCCCTGAGGGACATGGGAAGTATTTTATTTTCAAAACAGTTCAAGGTGGGGGGCGACGGGGGAGATATAAAAATAATAGGCTAATATAGGCGAAATATCGAATTTGTCGTGCAAGGACGAGACTAAGCTCATTTTAAGCCCCTTGACCCAAAGAACAAATCTCGGTAAGACATACGGGCCCGAAAACCATGTTTTAAGGCCCTAAAACGGACCGTTATGGAGATATTGGCACCACACTACCCCTGCTCTCGGAATCGGATAAATAAATGAAATGCCGTAACCATGGGAACGCCAGCTCCAGGATTCTACAGCAGCGCGAATATGCGTGTACGTTTGGGCATAGCTGCCAACCAAAATTTGTACACATAATCCCTGAGCATATCTACAATATATCTCAAAAACGTAACATGTTACAGACGTGAAGTGGTATTAATAATTATTTTAAAAATAAAGAGACATTTATTATTTTATTTCGGAAAAAACACTTAAGGTCGGGGGGGGGGGGGGGGTAAAAAGGACTGAAATGTGGGTTGTCGTGAATTTTTAAGATGAGCATATCTACAGTATATCTCAAACACTTAACATGTTACAGATGTGAACATTGATATTTTTAATATTTTAAAAATAAAAAAGGTAGTATTATATTTTTTTGGAAAACCACTCTACGTGGGGGGCGAAAAGGACTGAAAAGTGGGTAGAATTAATTTTATTAGGGTACTGATATCTCAAAAACTGAAGTTTTTATAGACGTAAAAAATGGTATTTAGAGTCTCCTTTAAAAAGAAAGAAATGCGTATTCTTTTGGTTTTGGAAAATCTACGTAAGGAGGGATGAAACGACTGAAATATTAGTTGAATTATTTGTATGAGGATACTTATACCTAAAAAACCTAAAGATGTTACAGACGGTAAAATGGGCATTTGAAATCACCTTTAAAATTTAAAAACACTCATTTTTGGGGGGTTAAATTAACATCGGAGGGGGGGTTGAAGTAGTTGTTGAATTATTTTCATGAGGATACAAATATCTAAAAAAATGAAGATGTTACAGTCGTGATAATTGGTATTTGGCAGCTCGTTTATCAATAAACACGTATTTTTTGTTTTCGGAAAACCACTTAAGGGACTGAAAAGAATTGAAAAAGCAGGTGAATTTTTAAAATGAGTACCACTATACCTACAGTGTATGTCAAAAATGTACATGTTACAGACATGGAACTTGGTACTTGGAATGTTCTTTAAAAATAAAGAAACATGTACTTTTGTTTTCGGGAAATCTACGTAGGTGGGGGTGGAGGAAGGGCTGATAAACGGGTTGAATTCTTTTTATGGGGATACTTATATCTCAGAACCTGAAGATGTTACAGATGTGGAAATATGTATTTAAAATCTCCTTTAAAAGTAAAGAAACTTTTTTATTCTTACGTGTACAGTTCTATGTCGCACGGCAATTTAGCCCCAAAAGGCAATACCACAAACGTGGTTTACAAAGAGATTCTGGGGTAAATGAAACTCAATTTTTCAGTGAGGTTTTATACTTCAGGGATTTTCAGATAATGTCTTAGTACAGTACGGAGGAACGATTACTTTTATCAAGTTACGAAATCCACGCAAGAAGCCGCGGGTAACTGCTAGTGTGTACATAAATTTCACCGCAGATCGTACAGCACACACAATTAACGTATTTCCCATCACCATCAACTGCAGGCTTGAATACCAACCAAATACGACTTTTAAGTTTAGGATCCGGTTTAGAAGTCTTGTATTGTGTGGTTTTTAGTTCGTTTGTTTCTTTTTTTAATTCACGATTTTTTGCCATTGTTTCTTTTCTTTTGGAACTACAGTCCACATTCGTTTCCGATAACAGGAGAGACGGAGATGTCAACCTGAAAGCCACAGCAAATTTGATAGGCTCCACTCGACCGTAATGCAACGCACTCCGCTGACCCGCAGTACACTGTAAACATTGAAGCAGTCAGCCCATAGAACTACCACAGCGCTGTCCTTGACTCACGGCGTACGAATGACAGAGCGCTGCCCAGACCGGTCCGTGCGATGACGTCACGGGCTTCGTATGTTCGAGCCTTTCAAAGCCCATTGCAGTCTACTGCCGAAGAAGCTCATGGGCTGGGCCGCTCTGCAGGACTCTGCAACACAGCTCTCCAGTGGTGAAGTCGTCAATCGACTTGTTTACGGGCGAATAGAAGGCGACTTGCTTGCTGCTCTCACATTATGCGAGACACTGAAACAGGTCGTCTGGGTCGTAAGTTCCTTTCGTGTAACCTGCTCCTGATAGTCTGATCGGATACCGTGATTCCTGTTGCCCTTCTGAGATCTTGGCACAGTTCTCTTGCTCTGGCGGTACGACGACACAACGCAGAAATGACCAGATATCGGACGATATTTTGGGTTGAGATGAGCCGACGACCTTGTCCAACTCACCCGTACCGGTATACTGATCTGTCTCGTTGTGTCAATTCCATAACCGATAAACTGCAGGTGGGGAGATACTGAGGTCCTCGGCAACATGATGAAAAACCCACCCTTCCTGGATCAAAGTGACTGCTCTTGTGACTTCGTGGTCGTTAAGACGTCTCCTTGTACGTACACGAACGTTTAAGAACCACGCAAATGAAAAATTCAGTCTGTTTATCTCTCTACGACACACCGACATTCGGGCATTGACTTCGTTTGAGGGGTCTCCTGGCACTGCACTGCAGGGCCAAGATTATACAGGCATTATGACTCAGGTGCTTCCTGCTTGGAATACGCCAAGTCTATGCAATAAGGCCATTGTTACCAGTAGTGTCATAAGTACTGTAAAATACCAGGCATTCAAAAGCGTGTTCGGATAATTCATTTGAACAGTGCATATTGACAAAGATAAATGTGATGGAAATTATATAATTTGAAAGGATAAATAAATTAGTTGAATAAGAACGAAAATATATTACTTGACGGTAATGTATTTACATATTAGCACGCAAAAGAACGTGTTACTAGTATTTTTGCCTGTCATTTCTACTCTCCATTTTGTTCAAACTAAAATCACTGCTATTCGATGACAATTTAATACAAACATAAATTCGTTTCTCAGGATTTCGTAATCAGAATATCAGTCAGAATTAAGGAAGAAAATTGTTCTACTTCATTGGTTGCCATTATATTAATATGTTATTAATCTATGGAGAAGCTCGATAGGTGCAGTATCTTAAGTGCGGCCAGTATCCAGTAATCGGGAGCTAGTGGGTTCGAGCCCCACTGTCAGCAGCCCTGAAGATGGTTTTCCGTGGTTTCCCATTTTCATACCAGGCAAATGCCGGGGCTGTACCTTAATTAAGGCCACGGCCGCTTCCTTCCACTTCCTAGGCCTTTCCTATACCATTGTCGCCATAAGACATATCCGTGTCGGTGCGACGTAAAGAAAATAGCAAATAAAATCTATGGAAAATAGTACAAAACAAATTATTTTACTTATCAGTTCGTTATGTGCTCGCTGATAGGTCACTGTGGACAACGAACTAGTCAATTACTCAATACACTGGTTGAAAATGAAATCCCAACACAAAGACGGAGTTTTACTAGATAAACGGAATTCTGGAGGCGTGTTTGTACATCTGAAATATGAGCCTATTCACATTTGCGCGCTAGTTGACAAAGAGTGGTGCTAGTAGGGACACTGTGACCATACAAAGCATGTTTGATTAAATACGTGCTGTGCACTTTGTGAGCGTTAGTCATCGTCCGGTGCTGATGTTGAGAGGTAGGTGTGAGTCAAACGTGGCTTTAAGGAGACGACGAAGCCAATATCAGCAGCTTACTGAGTTTGAACGAGGCCGTGTGGTAGAGCTACGAGAAAGTGGATGTTCTTTCCACGATATTGCAGTAAGACTTGGCAGGGATGTATCGACAGTACATGGGTGTTAACAACAATGGTCACGGGAAGGCGCTGTCACAAGAAGACCAGGGTCCGGCCGCACACAGGTCACTACGGAGAGGGGAGTTCGCGGTATTCAACGCATGGCTGTGGGGGATCGTACTACATCTGCATCAGTCAGTAGAGCTTCAGTTTGCGCGAGAGTGACACGACTAACTGTAACAAATCGATTAGTTGACAGACAGCTCCGAGCCAGAAGTGATGCCACTAATTCCGAATCACTGCCATTTGCGACTTCACAGGTGTTAAGCTAGAGTTCACTGGAATGCGGAGTGGAGACCTGTTGTGTTCTTAGAGGAGAGTCGTTTCTGTCTTGGTGCCACTTATAACCATAGTTTGGTAAGAAGGAGGCCCAGTGAGCGCTTGGAACGAACCTGTCTGCAGCATTTACACACTAGACCTACACCAAGAGTTATGGCCTAGGGAGCGATTTCCTTCGACAGCAGGAGCACTCACGTCGTTATCCCAGGAACCGCTGCGAAAAGAAGAGGTCTGAGCACATAGCCACGAGGTACGCATTCATTATTACCTTTCACACAATGTTGATGCCCGTGAAGATAGGAATGCAATAAAACAACTGTATTCTGAGAGAAATGTAGTACTATGTCAATGTCTATGCTGTCAAAAGATTTACTCCTAGTGATTTGCCTGAGCCCGGTTCGAGCTCCTCGAACAGATGACATCAGAGTTCGAACAAGTTCGAGATTTGCTCGAGCTTTTGTGCGCGCGACGGCCTAGCGGCTTGCTTGTTATCAACCAGAAACCTCAAGAAGGCTGCGCTTCGTCCTGTGTTTGCTGTGAACTTCTGTATATTTTGTGTGTATATTCCCTTCAAACTGTATATGCTATTTGGAGACAGCCAAAATCTGTATATGTGCGATGATTCGTTCCATATACCTCTCCAGAATATACAAACTTCATTTGAACGGACAGCACAAAGACTACGGGTCACAACAAGTTCTTCATACAATGTTGCGGCTGAGGGGCTCACACAGTTGAGGCGCTGGACTTCTGACCCCAAACATGGCACGTTCTATTCTGGCTCAGTCCCGGTAGTATTTGAATGTGCTCAAGTACGTCAGCCTCGTGTCGGTAGATTTATTGCACGTAAAATAACTCCTGCGGGATTAAATTACGGCACCTCGGGGTCTCCGAAATCCGTAAAAGTAGTTAGTGGGACGTAAAGCCAATAACATTATTATTCTTTCTTGGCCCAAATTTTTTTCCAGCCCGATATCCCCAGCGTTTTTAAAGTGAGGATGTAAGGGGTGTTTATTTCCTGTTTGAGGCCATGGCCATAGCAGTAACGATCTCCATATTTGTTTTCTTTAATAATAATGTTATTGGCTTTACGTCGCACTAACTACTTTTTCGGTTTTCAGAGTCGTTTCCTTTAATCGTCAATCAATGAATAAACTGATGGTTTCATAACGTAATGCTTATGCAAGTAAAATCGGTGTGAACAGCATACCTCAACAGCAGAGTAACTTTGTAGACCCTGTCCAGGCAGACATTCTGAACCCTTCACCATTTTAATGTGAGTGGCCGTCCACTATGATACTCATGAAAGAAAAGGGAACCTATTCATGATATTTTACCTGCATATGTTGACGTCGTTTTAGGTGGAGATGTCTCTCCCCCATTTGGAATTCTTTCATTCGATGAAGGATGTACATTGTGAATTTCATATCTTGTGTGTTTTACTCGTTTATCTGGAAGCTCTTCAAAGTAGTCCCAAGTCCATGAGCTTTTCCTACCGGTTATTGTCTGCTCTGTCCGAAGTAATAACAAGTTCGTATATTATTAAAGACAATATAATAACACACATAAATATAGTGAGTGTAGTAGTCTAATACGACGACTGGTCCGTCAACGCTTCGCATAGTTTATGTGTGGGGTCGCCTGACTCTTCGAAAAGGATCGATACCGCATCGAGCCTACGTAGCGTATCGGGCCGGCTCGAGCCTGCTCGAACTTGAGTATCATTCGCCCATCACTAATTTACTGTAATCTAGTAGTAATAGAACTATGAATCTTCCTCTGTCTATTGCTTGTCGAACGCCCTTTTTCACTTTCGACAAGGCTATAATTCTAATATGTCCTTATCAGAAACCGGACTGGAGATTGTGCGTTTGAAGGTACTCAAACACTTATTTATGGATTGTATATTCTAAGATTTTAGATGGAGCTAACAAAATACAAATTGGACGATAGAACCCCCCCCCCCCGTCCGAAAACGTTTCACTTTACGGAAGAGGTAGCACAATAGCCTTCTTCCAAAGAGATGGATATGTGGAGTACAGAAGTGTAAAATAAATTACATGAGTTGAGGTTGGTAATATAAAATGAAGAATTAGTTTGACCATGTAAGTTCCATTGTCATCAATTCCTTTTACATTCATTCTCATCCTGAGGACTGCATTTATGACTTGAAGGGGCGTCACGTAATCTAAATGGAATTTCTCTCTGTTAGGGGTTGAGTGTGTATCGTAATGGTTCACGAGTCTCTGTTTGTCGTCAGTTGATAGTGCGGAGGATTTAACGGGAAAGTACTTCTTAAAAGTCTCGAGAGTTACTGCAATTTCGTCTCTGTTCGTGCTCTTTGCGAGTTCAAGGTAATTAATAGATTTTCACAATGTCGTCGCTATTCTACCGTAGCTTTAATTAAACTGTAAGTGTGTAGAAGTATGGCATTTGGTATTTGTCGCGCTCTTTTGTTTCCTAACTTCCTATATTCGTAAAGATTTTTTTACGGTACTGTTCTTTTTGTATTTCTGTGTACGTAGTCCCTTTGTTTCATTAGTTGTCTAATTTCGATTCACGGGGAGGTTCTTTTGGATATTATCACTCTCTGCTTTGGGACATGCTTGTCAAATATTCCATTACCTTTCTATTAAGGAAGGTGACATTGTCATCTAGATTGTGATAGTTCGTTATTTCATACAAGATTACTTTGTCCGCGTCTTCGAAGCGTATCTTTTTATTTACATTTTGCAATGGTCGATAGGCAGAAGCAAGAGTTTTTGTTACTAGCGATGAATGAGAAAGTTGTTTATTTTTAAAAGATACATTTATATGAATTTGACACAGTTGTGAAGTGGTGTATGCCATTTCATTTTTAGCGAATTTTTAAGAATTTGGCCATTTTTCGAGAATAATTTTTTTAGTTATAAATGAGAAGGCTTTTTTTCATTTTGACTAGAAAAAGTATGTATTTGTTCTATGATGAAATGATAGAAACAATTTAAAAACAAATTTTCAATTAAATATTAAAAATTGGGTGCCATGAAATCAGAAGTAATACATACTTCGTTTAGAAATTGTGGTGAAGGAACTAATCTATAGGTTGGAACATACGTCGTTCAAGTCTTTTCTGCTGTTCGATGATTGGATCTGATATTTTCCTGGCATTCTTTTGACTACCGCTCCTTTTTCGAGACGTATTTTATGAATATTACCTGGGGTACCCGTTACCCGTGTATTTTGTTTGCGAAAATATAATTATGGGAAGGGTTTTACCACCAATAATCTTGACCTGTGCTGCAAGTCTTTGAAGAAAGTGGTTTAGTATCCGGCATAGAGAATAGATTAGCTGGTTAAAGTGAGGTAGCCGTCTCATCTGAAAATTAAACATGGGAAGGCGTAGCAAAATAAGTGCGAATTCACGTGTTGAACATGGATTTTGTATGTGAATGTTCACTCCTCAGCCCTAAGGCTGGTGGATCCTCAACAGCTCCTGCATCAGCTGCCATCACTGAAAAGGCGTACTTAGGAAATGGGGAGTGAGGTTGTTTCCCGTTGCTTTCCTCACCGAGCCAGAAATTGCTATTACATATCAGTCTGCCAATCCCATGTAAATGCATGAACCAACTGACCCTATGAGCAACATTTTCATACCATTCAGAACAGCGACTGGTTGCATGAGGAACGGCATTACTAGCATCGCTCACACCTCAGTCACTTTCATAATGTCAAAGCCAAGGATAAGACAGAGACAGATCAATGAAAGTAACAAAAACGCTGTAGCCTATACCAGAAGACTCAGTACACTGCAAACACAGGTTCAGCCAGCAAAGGCATGGATTTGGTACAAGTACTAACAACGTTGTGCTTTGTAAATACTGCGACACAAGAATTGAATGTAAAAGGCGTGATGCTTGTGAAAATCACATTAAAACCAAGGGCAATGTTAAGCGAATGGAGGATTCACATAAAACAATAACACACCTAAGAGACAACTAAGAATCGAAGTTTCGCTTCAAGTACAGAAAAAGGCAAAAAGTGACAAAATGGAGTTTATTATGGACACAACAGAAATGTTTATCAAAGTACGGCTGCTGATATTGTTACGAGGGCCATGCGGAAAGTAGTACCCTTTAGCGCCGCATGAAGCGCTGAAGACTTGGGTAGCCACTGGGCAAGGTCAGACAGCGTCAGTGGCTTGTCTTCCTGCTCTGTGCGTGGTTGCGTGACGCTAGCATTGCCTGTGTTGTGTCTGTGATCGTTTAAAATGTTTAAACAAATTGAGAACCCCGCCAGTTGTGAAGTGAGGGCCGTGATTAAATTTCGTAATGCGCCAATTAATGGAGATGTATGGAGTATGGAGACAATGTGATGGACGAGTCGTCTGTTCGGCGCTGGTGTCGCAACTTCAACCTGGGGAGGGGGAATACACACGACGAGGAGCGTTCAGGGAGACCATCTGTCATTACAGACCAACTGCTGAGAGCACTAGACGAATGCGTGAGGAACGATCGGTGCGTCACAATTGATGAACTCTGTGACATTTTCCTAATGTGTCTCGAACAATTGTTCATGAAATTGTCAAAGACCATCTGCATTATTCAAAAATCAGTGCAAGGTGGGTCCCTCGCATGCTTACAGGGGAGCACAAAACCAAGCGTATGGCTGCAGCACTGACGTTTCTGGGGCGTTATTCCGATGAAGGAGACTCTTTCCTTACTCGCATCATTACTGGGGACGAAACATGGGTTTGTTATGCATCACCTCAGAGTAAACGACAGTCAATGGAGTGACATCATGCTCATTCACCAACTAAACTAAGAAGATTCAAGCCAGTTCTATCCACCAGGAAACTCATGGCAACCGTTTTTTGGGATCGCCGAGGTGTACTGCTCATTGATTTTATGGCCCGTGGAGACACAATTAATGCTAATGCGTATTGTGAAACATTAAAGAAATTTACGGCGGGCAATGCAAAATCGACGGTGAGGTCTATTGCCTACAGGCGTCATTCTCCTTCATGACAATGCCAGGCCTCATGCAGCTGCTATAAGACAACATCTTTTGCAGCAATTCAAGTGGGAAACCTTCGACCATCCCCCGTATAACCCGGACTTGGCCCCTTCGGATTTTTATCTCTTTACGAAGCTTAAGGACTTTCTGGCGGGAAAACGATTTGACAGCGATGAAGAACTTTAACGAGCCGTGACTACGTATCTCAGTACGCTGGCGGCGGAGGACTATGACGCTGTAATACAAAAATCTTTCCCGCGTTATGACAAATGCCTAAATTTGCTTGGAGATTATGTGGAGAAGTAGTGTAAAGTATGCTCTTTCCAATAAAAATGTGTATATTTGTTAATATTTACTCCTGTGTCTTTATTGTGCAAACGGGTACCACTTTCCGGATGGCCTTCGTAATTATTCTTTAGATTATTCTGCTTGTTTGAGTTTGAATATTGTTCAATCGATTTAACGTTTTGCGCTAAGAAAAAATAGTATAAACTTTGAAAAATTCAACGTGTTAATGTCACATAATGAAGTTTGTTTAGTATGTGTGGTTGACTTGCTAAATCTAATAATTTTTGTGATAAAAACATGTTTTATTTAAGAAGTAACACTTGAATTAATTGCCTCAACTTGCCGTAATTGCTCCCTCCTCCCCAGTTATAAGTTACGAATATTTTCATTGTGGTTAGTTTAATTAAAACCGTTAAGGTACATATAGTTTTAATATCCCAACCCACCCACACCTTAAATAGGCCGAAGTTCTCACGATTGTATTAATATCTAAACTTACATTCATACATGTCTTACGCACATTTTCTAACGTAAATTAATTCATTTGAGGGCAATATTCCCCTTGAGAAATTTTACAATCCTGCTGTAAGATTGCGGATGAAAAAATACATCCCGGGCTCTGGAGATTTACCTACCGCTGACTGGCTTAGGTAACAATATCGCCCAGTGTGTGCAGCTAAGTTACAAATAAAAGACTCACTTGCTGGCAAGCCAATTGCTGTATTTTGCGGTGAAACAACATATCTTTGCATCTTTCCTGTACTTTTAGGAACTTTAGACCGTGAAACTTGCCAGCAACTAAATGTAGGCTCCTGTAGTTTCTTAGAATCAGAAAACGCAATCACAACATCTCAGGCAGTTTTACAGACTTTAAATAAATTCAATATTGATTTCAATAATGTCGAAGCCATTCGTACGGTCAGTGCGTCTTATATGCTGAAATGTGTAATGTCTCTTAACCTAGAAATAGTGGATCATTTGTATGGTTTCACCTGATGGTGCCGTAAGTTCAATTTGTTAGGAGAAATATGGCAGAAAATCATAAAGGATTTAAACACTGTTGTCTCTGGGCTCAAGAACGTGTTCCAAAATGCACGAAAGTTAGAAAAATGAACACAGATAACATCTCGCTAACAGCCATGACACGCTAATCTAGCTGGTGTTATTCAGTGGTATACTTTTCTACATATTTTGGTGCAATTGTTGATTTATTTTCTAAGAAGGAAAGTTTTTAAGTTCCAGCACAAAATGTATTATATAATTATTTGAGTAATGCTAAATACTGCGAAGCTGTAAAGATACAAGCAATATTCGTTTGTGATGATTGCAGGTTGATATCAGATCCAATCTTGGAGTTTCAGTCTAAAGAAAAGCTCTTAACTCACCTTGCTTTTCTTGAATTGTCTCTCAGAGAACCAAATTTGAAATATTAGAAAGTGGCCACTTTCGAAATAGAGTAGTCTAATTGAACTTGTAGAAAACATGACACTAATTGCCGAAAATAAACTGGAAAACAATTTGAAAGCTGGCTGTCGCACAACTTTATCCAAACTGGATTCCATAACGTTGAAGGAAACTGATGTTATAACAGTAATTAATGCTTTACATAATTTGTTTGAGCCTTCAAGGTTAATTAGAAAATCGAGCATCTGTACTTTAAATAGCGTCATGGCAGCGTTCAGCAAACTAAATGCAATCAAAACAGGTTCTAATGACTTTGAGTTGCTTCTTTGTTACAAGGAACTTTGTAGCATTGCTTAACAGTTAAGCCATGACAAAGATAAAAAATGGTATTGTAACAGTATGTTAGCATTGAAAGAAATAGGTGATTATTACCATGTTTCCTGTGAAAAGTCCTTTCAATAATTCCCCTGGTTGCCGGTATGAAATGCTGTCACAGAGAGATTTTTCTCTAAATGTAGTTTAGTTGTAACAAACAGGACAATTACTATGAGGAAAAAAATGTCACTACTTGTTGTATGTTACAGTACGGTGATCGTTGATTGAATTACCTGCTACCAAAATGTGAATAAATGTTACCATTTGGCGATGGATTTTTGAACATGGGTGTTGCGTTAATTATGTATTAACCCAATAATTATGAATTATTTAGTTACATTTCAGTTGTTGCTCAACAGTTTTACCCGAACAAACCGCGAAATTAATGAGAGATTGTAGTAAACTTTTCAACACAAAACATCAGCAATTAATAAATATAATGAGAATATTTAAACATATATCACCATGAACTCTTGCCTTCGTCGATAGGTAATACATTTCTAGGAGGGTTTCGGTTGTCGGAAGTTGTACGAGATGTATATTGCACCATGTGCAGAGATACCAAGTACAGAGGTTTGACTAACATTGAGAACTATGTCTGAATTCCTGGCAACCTGTGAGTGAATGTGATGTGTGGTGAGTTGGAGAGAGAGGAAAGATGTCCATATTATAGGCTTAAAACAATATCCTGGATAGCATGGTTTCGGAAGACGTTGTTTCAATTAAGTCCGTATTAAAGTCTCCCATAACTATTGGGTGAGAGTAGTCTGGTTGCAGTCTGTTTAAGTCAGCTCCAAAATCTTCTAAGTGACCTGTGTTCGGAGATTTGTAAACTACTCCCACAAGGGGATTAATCCCCTTCACTATTACTTCAACAAGCATATGGTAACGTGCCAGCCATGCCGTAGCCTCCTTAGGTACTTCCTGGAAGGAATTAGTGAGTCAGACCGAAGACCTCCCAGCTGGCCTGGAGTGTATGTCAGGCCTCTCCTTGTATTGTGCGCTCGTCGGATTTTCCCGTGGACCTTCTGGAACGGGGATTAGCCATGCAGCGAATATTTCAGTACTTCATCACCCGAGGCTTAAATATAATGCCACCTCGAACGAGGAGCTTTTGTAATCTTGGAGTTGTCAGAAGCTGCCCGGCTCTATGGCTAAGTGGTTAGCGTGCTGACCTTTGGTCACAGGGGTCCCGGGTTCGATTCCCAGCAGGGTCAGGACATTTAATCATCATAGGTTAACTTCTATGGCACGGAGGTTGGGTGTATGTGTCGTCTTAATCATCATTTTATCCTCATCACGAAGCGCAGGTCACCTAGGGCCGTCAGATCAAAAGACCTGCACCTGGCGTGCCGAACATGTCCTAGGACCCTTCCGGCAATAAAAGCCATACGCCATTTCATTTCAATCAGAAGCTGCACTGGAACGACAGTAGTGCTGGCTGTCGTTAGTGTCCCACCGGAGTCAAGAGTATTGTAGTGTACTGTTGGAGTATTGTGTGTGTACTACCGTGGACTGCAGACTAACGTCGAATCTGTGTGCGGAAAATTTGGCATGAGTAGAGTAGGGGTGGTATTAACAGTCGTTGTTGTGAGGAATATTGTTGTGCTGGTGCTGTTGAGTTGTTGCTGTTGAGCGACCGCTGTTTTTAGTTGTCAGTGTTGAGTAGTTCACATTGTGGAACGGCAACGTGAACTGACTGTGATGACTATGTGAGTGGCAGACATTCTCTGGAGTCGAGCCAAGCAACAGTTGTCGTGTCTCGTGGTGTCCGGCAGCCCTGTTCTCGAGCCTGTCTGCGTGCAGCTGTTGAGTGAAGCAAGTTGAGAGTACGTTGTAAAAGTAACGTGATGCCTGTCAAGAAGTATTATAGCCCGTTTCAGATAGAAATTGCCCAGATGGAATCCTGCTGTCAGAGACGTGCAAATGGACAGTAATTAGTGCAGTGTGGCTATTCGTGGTTGAATATAATTGTGTATGTATTGATTGGGTCATTATAGAAAAAATAGATCGATAAAACAGGCAGCGTTTTATTCGTAACAATACATTCCTGTTTCTCCTAGTACCTACCTGGTGAATGGCATAACAACTTGGGTTTAAGGCTGGTTAAGAAATAGCCACAAACTCCTTCAGCGCAGTTGAGAGTGCGGTCATTTCTCAGAAGCGAATGGTCTGCAAGATGACAAAATGAAGATGGGCTCTTATCTGTTAACCATGACTCAGGCATTAGCAGCACATGGAAAACAATTAGAGTAATTATTACTATAAGCTCTTCCATTCGGTCGGCTGCTAATAAGCTTCGCCCGTTTATATGACAGACGTATACGACTCTGGGATGTTGCGAGACGGAATTCTTAAAAATTCTATGAGTAATTCTGTCAGAGCGGTAGAAAGAGAGCGGGTAACTGGTCTGTGAACACATGAACTGGCTGTTGAAATCGACTACCGACGTCAAAGGAATTTACGTTGCCACTCGTAACTGTTGCCAACTAGGAAGAATGAGAATCACCACAATGTACAAATAAACACGAGGGTCTAGGAGGAAGTTATCGTTAATTAAAATAAAGGGGCGTCTGTAATTGAACCGAGGCCCCGGTCCAGGAGGAAACATTGGTTGGATGGAAGTCGAGGCTATTAAAGAGATTGTGAAGGAGGCGTGTGCAATAGGCCAAGTAAAGGAGCTAATAAAGGAGCAAATGAAGGAGCAGTCGATGGAAATTAAGGATATGAGGAGGTCCCTGTAGGAGAAAATTGAGACGTTGAGACTGAAGACGGAAAATAATATTGAAAAAGTAGTGTTTTTGAGAAAGAAGGTGAAATCTATGAAAGAGGAGCTGGAAAAAGTGAAGAGAGAAGAGGCAATAAGCTGCCAGGAACGCACGAGGAAAAATATCTTCCTTACGGCATACAGGAGGGAGTGAAGGAACATAAAGTTGATATAGTGTACAGGGTGGTGGATATGATACAGAATATAAGTGGATATAGATGATGTGGAAAGAGTGGGTAAAGTGAAAGGGAATAGGCCCTAACAGTGAAGATATTATCCACCTTGATGGCGGATATTATAGTTAGAAACGCTGAAAACCTACAAGTCGAGAAATTATGGCTAAGAAGAGACATGGGGAGTGACGGAAGTAGCGATTTTTGGAATTGTAAATAACCACCTAATGAGAGCCAGGAACCAAGGGCTCAGAGCTTTCATTAGGGGACAACATCCGGTGCTAAGGAATGGAAATGGTTTAGTACGTGCTCTGTGAATAACCTGCAGAAAATGGATAACATTCATAAACAGGAAGAGTGTTTGATGTCAAAGTTGCAGAGAGGTCAAACTGGGATGATCAAGCAGGCAGCGGCAGCACAAGCGAGTCCAAGGTACGCGAAGGCGCTAGAGGAGAGAGCAATGATTACCAGGCCCAAGTGGAAAGGCGAAACGATGAAGAAAGGAATGGAGTTGGCAGGAAGGAGTTTCGTGAAATAAGAGAGGAGAACGAGGTGAAAAAAGAAGTGAATCTCTGGGGAGGGGAAAATCCTTGAGTCTGAACGACCTGTGGGGGAAGGATAAGAGAGGTCAGGAAAAGAAAGTTAATAAAGAGTGTTAAAATGACTAAAAATGATGGTCTGGGTGAGGAAAGAGAATGTGCGACAATAACAAGAATTAGAGCAAGTAACGTGAGCGAAGGGGATAAGAACAAGCAAGGAAGAGGGTCGGTAGGCTAGAGAAATGCATAACTAAAATGGAAAATAGGTTTTATAAATATAGAAAGTTTGTTATGCAAGATGGGGAACGAAGAAGTGATTAAATTAGTAGAGAGTTTTGATATTGTAACCCTATTAGAGGCTTGGCTGGGTGAAGGGGAGGTGTTTACATGGAGAGGGTTTGTGGTGAAGAATAAAATCAACAGGAAGGAGAGGGCGATGGGGAGGAACCCAGGAGGTTTGTTGTCTTCATAAACGAAGAGATTAGTGAACGAATGGGAAACTTCGAAAATGAGGTAGAGGAGGTGATCAGAATCACATTTAACATGGGTGATGGGGGTTGAGATAAAGAGAAGAACGTATGCTTGGCCTTTCTGTACAACCATCCCAAAAATTCGCCCTGCGCGAATGAAAATGTTTTCGAAGATCTTTTGTTGGAAATAATCGTGATTGATGAGAAATACGAAAATGGATTGCTTTTGTTTGTGGACTGGAATACAAGAATAATGGGCTTAATTCCTACCTATAGTAAAGAGGGAGTTGGGAAGATGAACGGATCGGGGTGTAGTGAAGATAAGGTGTGCAATAGTTATGGTTTTGGCGTCTCCGAAGACCTTTAAAAAGTAGTTAGTGGGAAGTAAAGCAAATAAAATTATTATTAGTTATGGTTTAAAATTGCTTGAATTATGTGGGGCAGGTAATCTGTATATCTTAAACGGTTGGTGAGATGGAGATAGGGAAGAAAAATGACATATATTACGCCACAGGAGTGTTATAGATTTGGTAGTCAGCACGGAGGATATGCTTGATAGAATTAAGGCTCTTGAAGTAGAATTGTTGAGAGAAAGAAATGATGGCAGAGAGAGCAGACGGAGGCGATAAATAGAAAATGTAATCAACATGACAAAGATTGGGAAAAAGATAGTAAAATTAACAGGGGGAGGAGGTATGTAAAGACGAAGTTAGACTGCGAAGATTGGATGGAATACTTTCGTAAATTATTAGCTAGGGGAGACAGATGGAGAGAACCAAGAGGGAAATTGGTCACGCAGAGGGCATTAGTGGTGGAGATCTATCAGGTGGAAAAAGAGATAACTGAGGATGAGATAATGGAAGTTGCAAGGAAAATGAATAACGTATTTTGGAAAGAAACAGTGAAAAATAGGCAGATGAGGGAGGGTATAGTAAAGTTATTTAATAAGGTATTTGAGAATGGAAGGTTTCCAGGAGAATGGAAACAAGGAATTATATGCCCAATATACAAGAAGAAAGGAGATAGAGATCTTCCGAGTAACTATAGAGGAATAACTCTGCTGGATTCGTTGATTAAGATTTATACGGTCATTTTGGCTAATAGATTGAGAGATTGGGTTGAGGAACTCAGGAAACTGTCGATTTTTCAGGGTGGATTTAGGAAGGGTAGAAGAACGACTGACAGTATAATTATAGTTAGGATGATTCTTGAGAAATATGTGAGGAAGGAAAGAGGGAAAGTGTTTATAGCAGCTATTGATTTCGAAAAACGTTAGATAAAGTGAGTCGAAATAAGATGGTTGAAAAATTACGAATGGTTGTGGTCTCAGGAAAAGTGATAGTTACGATAGAGGCTATATATGGGACTGTTTACTGCTGGATTCGGGTTGTGGAAGGAGCGGTAATTGAGCTGATTGAATATGACATGGGTCTGAAGCAGGTTAGCAAATTACCCCTATTTTATTTTTAATATTTATAAACTATAAATTTTGTTTTGCACGCACATGGATGGGATGAATAGGCCTCCCCTGTCTTAGAAGAGCTAGAGATCCCAGGTATGATTTTTGCAGATGATGTATTGTACCATTATATTTAACCGCGAGAATGTATATTTAACGCAGTAAAAATTTTGCAGTAGGACGCCGCTTGTGAGGGCGTGATTGCATTGTAGTAAGAAGTCGAGATATTCCGAGGGAAGTGAGGTGCAAGAACTTCAGAACGTGGCTTC
The DNA here is from genome assembly GCF_040414725.1 of Anabrus simplex. NCBI lineage: Eukaryota > Metazoa > Arthropoda > Insecta > Orthoptera > Tettigoniidae > Anabrus > Anabrus simplex. The sequence continues at coordinate 969,399,632 of NC_090266.1, read as the reverse complement.
GAAGACACCACATTGAACGAGGCATCCCTCAAGAAGAAGACAACACCATGGACCAGCGGGGCAGGAAGACCCGACTCCAAGAATCGACCCTGGCTGAGACCTCTACCGTGATGGGCTAAATCATGCTAGCCTACCCGGAGGGAGAGAGGAGGAGATCACCATAATGAGATAAGTGGACCATGAGATACTAGACATATGGTAGAGTTAAGGTGTCACGCAGAGATAGTAGAATTAAACTTGTAAATATTAATATAGGATTTGATTGTGGCCCACCAGGCTGCATATTAAGATTGTTTTGATATATCTAAGGGTAAGAGTAGTTAGATTTGTTTTTTTCATCTTTATGTACAGCAGACATGATTTAATCTTGATAACACGGCAAGATGTTGTGTGCCATGCGGATATAAGTTGCTTGAGAGTGGGAGACGGGATATGTCTTTGTGTCGGTCGTTGGATACGTTTTCTTTTCTCTTGTATGATTAGGGTACTTGTACAATCATCCTTTCATCTTATGGGGAAGGGCAGACATATCTGCGTGATGTTAGGGGTGCATGCTAATCGTAATTCGATCATAGGCATGGCTCTATTTATGCAACGTAAATGAACGTGATCTGTAACGCTGGTGGAGACATTGGTATTATTGGACTCTGTGCGACTCTGCCAGACAGGGCTTGAACCACAGACCTTAGGTGAGTGTGACCTCGTCGTAAATTTGACGATATTTGATTTATCGGGGTGTAGTACGATTGTAGACTTTTGATGTTATAATTGGGGCGTGGTTGTTTGTCAGTGAAATCGGATACATGTGTAAGATGTATTTCCTCACTTATTTTTGTGGCTATTTTGCTTTGTCAAGCGTAGATAAATAAAAGCCCCTTTGTGAAGTTAGCTCTGGGAGCACAAGAACCTGGATATTGGGTCACAGCCGGTCGGTGTGTTTACAATTTTTTTTGCTTAGGGCGAGTCCCTCATGGCTAGACGAAGCAGGTCAATGCACGGCCCGCTCTCTGAGGGTGGTACAGCCATCTTGGTGTAGCCCGCGGGAAGGTCATTTTTCCTTTGAAACAGAGATGTTTTCTGGGGACACTGTTACCTCATTCATTCGAACGTTTATCTCCTTTCCTTTATTTTTTGTTGTTTCTGCATTTCTTATGGTTGCATATTTACCCTTAAGTTATCTTGCACGATATAAATTATTGTGAGAGTCCATCTGTTGACACGATATTCTGCCTGGTGGACGTGGGTTCACGTCCGTGTAAATATGAAATTGAGGGCGTTAGAGTAGGTTATCTGAGATTATTTTTATTGCTTATTGTGCTGCTATTTTTTGTGTATATAAATATCCCGGTATGGGAGGAAACTTTCATAATAGCGATAATCTCTGCGGGTATCCTTAATTCTACCATAATATCATTTTATGTCGCAGGCATAGGGATGCGGTTTCCATGTGGGGGAACACATCCGGTCTTTCTTAGTTCACAGATCGACAAACTTCAGCATAACGTCATCATCCAGATTGTATTTTCTTTGTTTTCCTTTTAAACTGTAGATGTGAGCCTTTGGGGCATTTATTTGGGCACTCCAGGTGCAATCATTGTAAATAATTTGAGTTATGAATACAAACTTATGCTCAAAAATTCTGATTACAGCGAAAGTGTTCCTCATTTCGTAGTTTAATATAATTGTATGAGTTCCCCATGATCCTCTCGTCATAAGAACCCAACTATCGACCACTTCTGCCGACTGCAGCTGAGCTGGTGCCCGTATGCAAGAACAGAAGAGCAGGTAGGTATCATCCTGCAGTATTAATGTGCCCTGTAGTGTATAGTATTATTATTAACGTTATTGGGGGACGTTTGCAAAAAAGCCTAAATGCTGTCTCAGAATATACTAATAGCTGGGTGTTGAAAATAAATTGTAACAAGACTAAGGTGTTGGTAGTCCGGCCCCGTGGTCACCCAGCGGCCCCGGATTCGATTCCCGGCTGGGTCAGGTTTTTTAATCGTAAATTATTAATATCCCTGGCCTGGGGACTGGGTGTTTGTGTCATCCTTAACGTTCCTTTCCTCACATTCAACACGTTACTCTTCCGCAATTACACTCACACGCAGGTTCCTATCATATGGTGAAAGTAGTGGCAAAAGATCTGCAGAGGTCTACGCCACGAACCAAAAAACAAGGTGTTGGTAGGCCCGAAAAATAAAAGTAGAAAGAGCAAGAGGAAGTGGATAGCGCAGGACGAGATAATTAAGAAGGAGGTAGATAAGTTGGAATATCTGGGGGTCATTATTAATAAAAATTGGGATGGGAGGACCAGATCAAAAGGGTAAGTGGAAAGGATTAACATTCATGTCAGTCATAAACATCTTGGAAAGCAAATTCCCGGGAATAAGGTATAAAACACGAAGGATGGTTTAAAAATGGTTATCCTAAGCAGAGTTCTTTATGGTTCTGTGGTGTAGGGGGTTGAAAAGCTAAATCGGATAGCCAGTTGATTCAGTAAAACTGTGATGAGTGTTCCACTTTCCACTGCCAGTTCTGGGGCGATAGTAACTTCCGGGGAGTATATGGAAGTAGAAATTGTGAAGAGGGTATTGAGATATTGGTGGTGATTAAGGAGAGGGGAAGCTCTTGCAAACAGCTTTCCAATATCAGATTGCAAGTGGGTGTAATGAATATTGGGCCATTAAGGTAAAAAGGATTATGGAATGTCTTTAATTACGGAACGTGTGATCTGAAGACTGGAGTACAAGGGGTAGAGGCTTATGGAAGATTGTTATACGGAGAGTAAATGATATACAACTGCAAACTTGGAGGGAGGAATGCTGAAAAAGGCCGACACTAGCATATTTAATAGGATTAATTTAGTTAATAGGATAAGAATTAGCAACGTAGACAGATTGGTGAGAAGTGCTTTTTATGGTGGTTGTTGGGTTTGTATAAGAATAAGGGATGGATAAGAAATAAGATACAATGGTATGTATTTTATGTGGTGAAATGAGGGCGGATTACATTCTGATATTTGAGTGTAAAGAAACACAAAGAGTGAGAGAAAAGTTATTGAGTGACAATCAGATAACCAAGTTAAACCAGACTGGTAATGGACAAAACATTATTTTGTGGCTTGTGAAATAATGGAAATGTATGGGTAGTGTATGTAAATTTTTAAGCGCAGTGAGGAAATTCTGTGTTAAGAAATTAAGACTAAGGAATATTTATAGGAGTGGGTTACGAATGATGGGGTCTTTTTATGTCTGCTTCTTATTGTGATGTTAGGTAATGGTAAACATTCGGTGGCTTGTTATGATATCTGAATACATAAAATGAACAAAGTAAGGACAGAAGGATGTGTTGTGATGGTGCTTCGAAGATAATTCTTCTAGCTGTGTCAACGAAATTATAGGAGAGACAGTGACCTAACTCAGGTAAGGTAGATCAGGTCTGAATGTACAAGGGAACGGGGGAGGGGGAGATGGGAGGCTTCTACGTTTGGCGTTCCGACGGGGAAGCCTGAGAGTTGTTCCCCTCTCTCAGTACAGGATTCCGTGAGGGGAGAGGGGAAAGAGAGGAAAGGAAGGGAATAGGTGGTGGAGTGCCTACCCTCCAGCCTAACAACAGGTTAGCCGTTGGGAGGTGGGAGGGATGATCCAAGAGGGAACACCGCGTTGACGCAGCTGAACTTCATTGTTACAAACTCGACAAGTGTAAATTTTTAAATGTTTATTTTTGTTTAAATTTCCTCTACGTACCTGATGGGGAAATCTGTAATGTTGTAGAAGAAAATAAAGGTATGATATGATTTGATATTTCAAATTAAAAGTTCCCAAATTAATCATTATCACAGAAATAAGAAAGTTAATACGCGTATTTAGTTTAATTCAGTTTAGTTTCTTAACAATGGGAACATGTTAATTAATGTACCGGGCGGTACACCTCTACACCGTTTATTTAAAAGTTGCGCCAGTTGAAACTCCTCTTCTGGAGGAAGGTTGAACTTTATCTACTCTATTAATTCTCTACTTTCTCAGAAGATGTCACCACGTGGAAAATTTTGAGTTTTTGAACTGTGTCACTTTTGATGTGTTTTTGTTTCGCTTGAAGTAAGAAGTGTGAACTTTCTCTTCTAGAGGACACTACTGAAGATCAACAATAGTGCACCCTAGTGCGGAGTCAAAGAACTATTTTATTGGAGAAATTTTTATTTCAAAAGTTTGTGTTTTGTTAAATTTCTTTCTGTTATTGTTTAAGTTGGCTGTATACCCCTCTTTTTCCCCTTGTTTTAGATTTATCCAATCCCGAATTTCTTTTAGTAATTTCTGACCAATCTAGTGTATCTTCCCCCAACTTGTATCTGTTGCGGGGTCCTATCCAATAAAAACATTGTGGGCGGGTGTTTTCATTCCCCTAACGCCTAGAAACTTCCGCGAGAGTATATAAACTGCTGATTTTAGGGTCTCCGGGCCACTTCTGTTCCATCTTTCAGTGTATTAAGTACATAGCAGGAGGCGGGAAGCGCCTCTTTCTTCGGCAGCGGTCAACAATAAGGTAATGGCCGATTAATAAATTCTTTCTTTTCTTGCTCAGCAGTTTAACTTTCGGGGCGGGTTCTAAGCGTTCAACCATGTAACCTTTTCCTAAAATGTAAAAACAACTGGTATCTATTCTATTTTAAAACGACATATCGGGATAGAGAGTGCTTAACCCTCTCGAGCTCCCACTCACATCGTCTTGAGGTGAACTTATTCTCTCAACCAATTCTTCCGTAATGTAATGTAAATTGCTATTAAGTCACCTCTGTAGTATGGGATTAGCCCTTGTAATAACGGCCTAGTGCCAAAGTAGGTTTTAAAATCAAAGTGTATTAGGAGTGCAAGTTCGCCTCCTCTCAAATTGTTTTAGAGGTCATTCAATTAACCTGCTTTTCATTTAATAGACCTCAGTAGATTGGGTATTTTACCCCTGTGTTTATGTCCGTTGAGGACAACTTGAAGGTGGAGTTTGGTGTGGCCTCGGAGAGGCTTAAATTAAAGAGCGTGTGGCTCTTTTGGAAACAAAGTGTTGTATGCCTCGAGGAGGCTTTACTATGTAATTTGGAGCAAGTGCTCCAGGGTTTGATTGGGGTCTTCTGCCCCTTTATTAAAATTTGTATATCGGAAAGTTGAGCTAGTTGCTCAAGAAGTGTGAACTCAGGGCTCGAAGCCCAAACTCTGTAACCTCTGTAATTGTACATTTCAAATTGTGTTTCGGCTACTAAGTACCTGTTCTTTGTTATTACTTAATATTGAAAAGAAAATATAACCTCGTTAAATTTTACATTAACTTTGATTCCGTAGTTTGAAACCCATTCACGCCCGCACCTTCTTACACCTCTACCTACCGCTAAAACACGGTAACAAGTGGTAGCAGAGCGTGGTTGAATGGGTCTCAATTTAGCCCCTTTTGACAGCTAAACATTGTTTGTTCCGAACTCTAACTATTTTCCCAGTTGCTGGAATTTTTTGATTTTTTCCAAATTGTTCTGTCATCATGCCCGGCCCTCGCGATGTTCTCCTTCTTAACTATTTGCGCAAGGAGGAGTTGATCTATGAATTGACTATTAGAAATGTACAATCTGGAGGCACGGTTGCAGTAGACACTAACAAGCTTAGAGAGTCCCTTGATTTGCCCATTTCCATCCCCAATTTGGGAGAGAAAGAAATTGACGACTCTCTTTCCACGATCACGGAGAATATTACTGGGCTAGCTTCTGTAGTTAGTTTTTTTGACGAAAATGATCCGTCTCCTAACCAAATTAAGCGTGTGCAAGGCAGGCTATATCATTTTTCGAATAGGGTTAACGATCTGTTGTCTCTAAAACTGAATGACGTTCAGAGGAAGGAAGCTAGTACGCTCCTGGAAAATATTTCCGAGTTATCTAGTAAGGTCACTCAATTGTTAACTGGGGAAGTTCCTCCCAAATCTGATCAACCCACCATAGTGAATCCAGGTAGTGAGGAAGCGCCTCCCAAGGGAGAAGTTAATAGGATAACCGTTGCTGCTCAAACTATCCCTGCCCCATTGGACAACGAATCTGAACGTCGTGCATCATTGAGTAACATCCGTTCTGAATTGACTTCCTTGCCATTGAAACCTTTACCTACTATGTCACCCGGATTTAGTAGCTTGCCTCATCCATTGGCAATGTTGCTCAGAGGTATATCCAAGTTTTCTGTTAATACCACCAGTGACGTAATTTCATTTTTAAGATTTCTAGTGGAATTTCAGGATCATGCCCTTGTTTTTTCTCTGTCTCCATGTCAAATCTTGCAAATTATCTATCCGTATGCTATTGGTATTCTCTCCGACAAAATAGTAAGAGCCATAGCTGAACAGTCATCCATCGAAGATTTTCATGCACATCTACTTGCTAATTTTATTCCTGCCCGCGCAAGGTCATCTCTGATTCAGAAATACTATTATCGAGTACAGAGGTTGGATGAAAACTTGGCTGATTTCATACAAGACATTAAGTTTTATACCAGGGTGTTTGCTCTTCACTTCCCTGAGGATCAAATTGTACAAGCTATTGTGGAAGGCATTTCACCATCTTATAGGTCATACTTGTGTTTTGCGGCGTGCCCGCAAACTTTCTCTGAACTTGAAGCGTTGGCCGTCTCAGCGGAAGGAGTTAGATACGCCGATTCTTTGCGTGTAGCGAAAGAACCCCCGCCTTCCTTTAGTAACACTCGGCCCCCACCTCGCCGACCAGTCACGCCCCGTAAATGTTATGCTTGCGGGTCGCCTGACCATCTGCGCAACAAGTGTCCGCTGATCAAGTCAAGTGGGACGAGGAATGGAGCCGGGTCATCACAAGGCTGTTTTAAATGTGGGGCTTTCTCACATATTGCCAAGAATTGTCCCAACTCAAATAGCACCCCCTCCTGCTCAACTTCTGGTGCAAATTCCACCTATGCCAATAATAAAAAGTGACTAGTGGCTTCGGCTGAGTCGACTAATCCATCTTCCCGAGACTCAGCCCCTAGTAAACAGATTGTAAATGCAGAGAACGATCAGCCTTCAAGTTCATCTTTTGAATGCCCTAAAGAATGTCTTAGGATTGCGGCGGATACCCCCGCACCTGTTCCTTTTCTTAAGATTGAGGTAAATAACGAGCCTATAACAGCTCTCTTAGATTCAGGCAGTGTTTGTTCGATTATTTCGGCTGAATGGTATTCTAAATTGAAATCGGTTTGTAAACTTCCTGACTATGTCTCTTCTCCTGTTCAATACGTTTCGGCTAATTCACCTCCATTAGAAATTCTAGGTTCCTTACTGGTCAAAATTCGTGTTTTTAAGTTTACATGGAAAGTTAAATTGTTTGTGGCCAAGCAATTGTCTTGCCCCATTATATTGGGAGCTGACTTTATTTCTCACACTGGTCTTGTGCTCGATCTGCAGTCTAGGTCGTGCACATTCAAATTTGCTTCTAGTTGTAAAATCCCACTATTAAAGTGTAATTCTGTGTCATGTTCTTCTATTTCGCCTACCCAGGATGAGATGTTGTTAGACCTTAGACATCTACCTGAGGAGCAGGCTGATAGTATTCGCAAACTGTGTCAGTCGTTTCCCGAGGTGTTCTCTGATACTCTTGGTGTTACTGACCTTATTGAATACAAAATTGAGGTTACGGATTCGATTCCTGTCCGTTTTCCACCGTATAGGCTATCTCCACCTAAAATGAAGGCTCTGAAGGAAATCATCGATCAGATGTTGAAGGACGGTATTATTAGGCCCTCTAAGTCAGCGTATTCTTCGCCTTTTTTTCTAGTACCGAAACCCCAAGGAGGCTTCAGGCCTGTCATTGATTACAGGGCTCTCAATCGGAAGGTGGTGTTACAATCTGTGCCCCTTCCCGACCTTCATTCTTGTTTTTCATGGTTTCGTAAGGCCAAGTTCTTCACCATCTTGGACTTAAATCAGGCCTATAATCAAATTCCCCTTGCCGAAGAGTCTAAACACCTTACAGCGTTTGCCACGGACTGGAATTTATATGAATACAACCGCGTGCCTTTCGGGCTCCCTACGGGAGCAGCTGTGCTCACTAGGCTACTAGATAGGGTCTTCTCCGACATCAAATTCGAGTACTTATATCACTACTTAGATGATGTCGTAGTATTTTCAGAGACTTTTGAAGAACACCTAGATCATCTGCGAGAAGTTCTCGATCGCCTTCGTAAGGCTGGGTTAACTGTTAAGTTGTCCAAGGTTGCCTTCGATAAGCCCTCTATGTCTTTCCTAGGGCATATTGTGTCACCCGATGGTGTAGCAGTTGATCATTCTAGAACACAGGCCATCCGTGATTTTAAACCTCCCAAGGACATTAAAGGTATCGCCAGGTTCATTGGTATGGTGAATTTCTTCAGAAAGTTCATTCCTAACTTTGCTAATAGAGCGGCGCCCTTAAACCTTCTTCGTAGGAAAGGCATCAAATTCGAGTGGGGACCTTCTCAACAAGCCGCTTTTGAAGACCTTAAATTAGCTCTTTGTAATGCCCCTGTACTTGCTATGCCTGATTTCTCGAAGAAATTCATCGTCCAAACCGACGCGTCGTCGTCAGCAGTAGCTGCAGTCCTTCTTCAAGAGACTGAACTAGGGAGGCGACCCATCGCCTATGCGTCTAGGACATTGTCGGCTCAAGAATCCAAGTATTCCATCTATGAGCTCGAAGGTTTGGCAGTCTTATTTGCCTTAGAAAAGTTCCGTCTCTATCTGGAACACGTTAAATTCGACCTGGAGACAGATAATCAAGCCTTAAGCTGGGTCTTAGGTAGGCCGCGTCGTACTGGTCGTATAGCCCGCTGGGCTATTCGTATTTCCGCCTTCCAGTTTGATGTTAGACATATCAGAGGTACCGAAAATGTTGTCGCTGATGGACTCAGCCGTATGTTTCATAACGACGTAGAGACCCACGAACCGGTCGACAGTTCATCACCTTCCGAGTCCATACTATCTGGTGTTAATGCCATCTTAACAGATGCTCCCATGCTTTTTAGGGATATTGAGAAATACCAACGTGAAGATCCGACGCTGGCTCCGATAATGGAAACCCTTTCTTCTGGGGAACATGTTGTCCCTTATGTTCTGAGGAATGGTGTTCTATGTTGCCCTTCGAGGCATGATAAGATGATGAAAGTTGTTGTTCCAGCAGTTCTTGTACCTATGATTTTCAAGTATTATCATGAGACCCCATTGGGGGGGCATCTGGGTATTTTTTAAACTCGTGAAAAGATTCGTGACATGTTCATATGGAAAGGTATGGACGGTGAAATTCGGGAACTTGTAAAAGCTTGTAAATCTTGTTTGATCAGTAAACCCACCATGTCCACTAAAGTAGGCCTTTTGTCTTCGCATCAAGCGTCGCGCCCCATGGAACGTCTGTATATCGATTATGTAGGACCCTTCCCCCAGTCAAAGGGTAATGCTAACAAATTCATCTTTGTATGTGTAGATGGTTTTACCAGATTTTCTTGGTTATTTCCGACTAAGCTGGCTACCGCTCAGTCCACCATTACCTGTCTAAATTCTATTTTTGCTTCTTTTGGTCCGTGCCAATATATTGTATCTGATAATGCTAAGGCGTTCACATCAAATCTTTTTCGTAAATTCTGTTTTGACTTGTCCATCTCTCATGTAACCACTTCTGCTTATTACCCTCAACCATCTCTGGCTGAACGGGTTAATCGTAATCTCAGGTCCGCACTTATCGCCTATCATCATGAAGATCCTTCTAGGTGGGACACGTCCCTGCATTGGTTAGCTTTTGCTTTGAATTCGGCGGTTCATGAATCTCATAAGTTCACTCCGGCTTCTTTGATATTCAAGTTTGTTCCCAACACGCCGCTCTCTAACCTCTGGTCTCTGAGTGACATTCTACCCGAGACAATAGATCCGGACAATATTAAAGATCTTTGGAAGAAGGCTAAAGCCAATCTTAAAGTGTCTCATGAAAAGGTTAGGGAAAGGTATGATCGTGGACGGAGACCCACCCCTTTGAAGGTAGGTGACCAGGTTATGGTCAAAAATTTTGTTCCCGCGGGCAAGCTTGCCCCCAGATTTCATGGGCCATGCATCATTCTCGATTTTCTCACACCGGTTACATTGTTACTAAGCAATCCAGCTACCGAGAGGATATTTAGGGTTCACCTGTCCCAGGTGAAACCGGTGTAAATTTAGTTTCAACTTGCTTCATATAATTTGAAAGGATATGAAGGTTATATTTTTTTTTTTTGAGTTCAACTCTTAAGGCATTCTGCTCCTTCTATTTTATTTTATATGCAAGCATTTCTTGTAAACCTCCCCCGATCGTTAAACTGCCATCCTGTCCTTGTCACGGCCATTACCACGCTCCCGTCTCCTGCTCCACCACACTCAGTGGCTGGCTTAGATGAAATGCCATGGATATCTGCACGCCGCTGGCCCCTCAATCTCTTTACATGCCTGTGCCCTTAAAAGAAACATGATGGTCCAACACAATTCTGCCGCCTAGCTTAATGTTTCAGTGCCCGCGCAGCCGCGCGGCGCCGTGCAGCAACTGGAGCCAAGGTCGGGCCCCCTCGGCCCCAGCGAGGACGACATGTGCACGGCGAGCCGGAGCTCTCCTCCCGGCTAAGGCTGATGTGCGGCGCACGACCTGCTACTTGCCCGCAGCCTGTATATGTTCACCGCGGGCGCGGCGTGCTTCAACACCTCTGCTCCCCTCATAGTGCGGGCGAGCGGTATCTCAGGGTACTTGAGGGGTCCGAGCGGCCTCCTTTGGACGCAAGCTGTAACGGCCGGTCTGGCCATCCAACTTAGCCTACATCAACTACATAGACATTCCTGTTCAACCTTAATACCGTCACTTGGGAATTCAACAGCAATATTTGGTGGACCGTGCAAAAAAATTTTCTTCACTTCTAAGTATTAAAAGTTTATCTTCAGAAATTCAAATTCTACAAACTTAAAGACTTTCATTCACCTGCAACAATAACATTTTGAAACTGAATTAAGAAATCTTGTAAATGCTTCTGCTATCTATCAACATAATTACTTGGACTTTGTTTCAAACTGATTTCATGTGTCACCCCTGGAGGAACTTTTGGGGGGGGAGGTCTGTACCGGGCGGTACACCTCTACGCCGTTTATTTAAAAGTTGCGCCAGTTGAAACTCCTCTTCTGGAGGAAGGTTGAACTTTATCTACTCTATTAATTCTCTACTTTCTCAGAAGATGTCACCACGTGGAAAATTTTGAGTTTTTGAACTGTGTCACTTTTGATGTGTTTTTGTTTCGCTTGAAGTAAGAAGTGTGAACTTTCTCTTCTAGAGGACACTACTGAAGATCAACAATAGTGCACCCTAGTGCGGAGTCAAAGAACTATTTTGTTGGAGAAATTTTTATTTCAAAAGTTTGTGTTTTGTTAAATTTCTTTCTGTTATTGTTTAAGTTGGCTGTATACCCCTCTTTTTCCCCTTGTTTTAGATTTATCCAATCCCGAATTTCTTTTAGTAATTTCTGACCAATCTAGTGTATCTTCCCCCAACTTGTATCTGTTGCGGGGTCCTATCCAATAAAAACATTGTGGGCGGGTGTTTTCATTCCCCTAACGCCTAGAAACTTCCGCGAGAGTATATAAACTGCTGATTTTAGGGTCTCCGGGCCACTTCTGTTCCATCTTTCAGTGTATTAAGTACATAGCAGGAGGCGGGAAGCGCCTCTTTCTTCGGCAGCGGTCAACAATAAGGTAATGGCCGATTAATAAATTCTTTCTTTTCTTGCTCAGCAGTTTAACTTTCGGGGCGGGTTCTAAGCGTTCAACCATGTAACCTTTTCCTAAAATGTAAAAACAACTGGTATCTATTCTATTTTAAAACGACATATCGGGATAGAGAGTGCTTAACCCTCTCGAGCTCCCACTCACATCGTCTTGAGGTGAACTTATTCTCTCAACCAATTCTTCCGTAATGTAATGTAAATTGCTATTAAGTCACCTCTGTAGTATGGGATTAGCCCTTGTAATAACGGCCTAGTGCCAAAGTAGGTTTTAAAATCAAAGTGTATTAGGAGTGCAAGTTCGCCTCCTCTCAAATTGTTTTAGAGGTCATTCAATTAACCTGCTTTTCATTTAATAGACCTCAGTAGATTGGGTATTTTACCCCTGTGTTTATGTCCGTTGAGGACAACTTGAAGGTGGAGTTTGGTGTGGCCTCGGAGAGGCTTAAATTAAAGAGCGTGTGGCTCTTTTGGAAACAAAGTGTTGTATGCCTCGAGGAGGCTTTACTATGTAATTTGGAGCAAGTGCTCCAGGGTTTGATTGGGGTCTTCTGCCCCTTTATTAAAATTTGTATATCGGAAAGTTGGGCTAGTTGCTCAAGAAGTGTGAACTCAGGGCTCGAAGCCCAAACTCTGTAACCTCTGTAATTGTACATTTCAAATTGTGTTTCGGCTACTAAGTACCTGTTCTTTGTTATTACTTAATATTGAAAAGAAAATATAACCTCGTTAAATTTTACATTAACTTTGATTCCGTAGTTTGAAACCCATTCACGCCCGCACCTTCTTACACCTCTACCTACCGCTAAAACACGGTAACAATTAATATTAAGAATATTATGTATATATTATATTATACATTATGTATACCTATTATGTACTCGTATTTTGCTTCCGTCTGGTTTGCCAATGATGACGGCGCAGCCCTTAGTCCAAATTTTACGCAGTCCATGCAGCTCCACTGCTGAGCGGAGCATGCTGAACCGGTAGGTCTCGGACCTCCCGGATCGTGTCCCCGCTTCCTTTTAGATTCCTCTTGTTGCGGAACAATCTGCTGGGTTCTCCTTACGCAATAAGTATATTATCGATGAAGTTTCTGCCCAGTATTTGGACCAACACGATGGCTGCACGAAAAATCGGCTAATTGAATATTTTCTCATATTTTTCGCGCAACATCCATTACAAGGCAGTCATTGTCTTCCACTTCAATCTCAGGCACACCAAACACGCGCAGATTTTCTTTCCTCTGGTATTGCTAAGGGTACCAGTCCGAGATATATTTTCTTCTTTAGAATATGTTGTAAGGTCCTCCATGCTCTGCCGCAATTGTTCAACAGTGTTCACATCGACTGAAACACACTGTCTATCTTCATGTTCTTTTCTGCTGCCAATAGTATCAGGCCCTTTCCTATAAAACGTACTGTCTTGTATGTACCCACAAAGTAATATCCTACGTCACGGTGCAGAGTCAACTAACCGCGAGGATAAATTTAGCCTCGTTCAAATAGGACCAGTACTGTTGATACTGCCTTTGCTGGTATTCAAATAGAACCATTGTTGTTAGTACTGCGTTTCCTGGTAATGTTCTAGCATACTGTATCCTCACCCGAGCACCATAACAGTGTCAGCTACGCCCTACCATGCTGTTAGGATATCATTACACTATACTTACAAAACTGACGCCATTCATAGGCTACTGTTATCACTTTCACACTCCCATTCTGTGATACTGAAGCAAGTTTGAATCACTTGGACTTTCATTAATGGAATTTTCTTTCTCTCTGTCCAGAAGTGCAGTTAGTAATACAGTATTCGTCTTACCATATTCTTATAGAGGAATTAAAGTAATAAGACAATACGTGCATTCTACACGTAATTAATGCATCATATTATGGGTACAAAACATACATACGTAATAAACATATTGTCGCCTACAGGAGAAATAAAATGTACGGACAACATAATGTTTCATTTCACGGCAAACAAGTATTCGTATGCAATACGTATTGCATATTTCTGGGGTCTTATTTAATATTTTAATACCTGCTCAGCCCTCCTTCCCCTTAATTATGTTTTGCAACCTTCTTTGCATTGATTTGACTAGGTTGGCAGTTGCTTCTGCTGGTATCTTTCTCCATTCGTCCAACAATGTCTTCTTGAGATCATTTCTGTTTGAGATGTCCTGTTTTTGTATTCTTTCTTCTACAACATGCCATAAATTTTCAATAGGATTGGTGTCCGGTGACTGTGGTGGTGTTACCACTCAGTGTGGAGTGTTGCACAACAACCACAGCTCTGTGTTGAGGGCTGTATGTTTAGAGCCGTTATCATTGGTGAAGACGTGCCTGCTAGAAAGTTCCATATTACGCACATTCCTGGGAATGCCAATTTTTAAAATGTTAATGTAATGTTTGCTTTCTCTGTTACCATCAATAAAAGACAACTCACCTACAACATTAGCACTCAGACACCCCCATACAAGTACGGATCCCCCACAGTTTTTATCTGTAGCCTTGATGGTTTTCGCAACCAGTTCACGGTTCTTTCTCCGCCACGTTCTTACTCGTCCATCCGACTTGAAATTGTTGAACTTACTTTCATGTGTAAATAAAAGCTTCTTCCAGAAATCAAAGGCATAGCTTTTAGGCTCCCCGACATAGGCATATCACTTTCGTCTGTTAATCTTACTGATACAAGTTTTTCTTTGGGCTGTTCGGCCACTATATCCAGCCTCACAAAGCACATTTCGTATTGTTTGTGCCGTAGTATGCTTACAAGTTTCTCTTTCCACTTGAGACCTAATCTTTGGAGCACTTAATACTGGATTTCTCTTCACTTTTCTGACTATCTGTCCTTTATCTGCAGGAGTCATATTTGACGGCTGACCACTTCTTTCTTTGTTGTGATAAATTTTACTTTGATTGAACTTGTATATGATGCTCTTTTCTGTACTGACGGGTCTGTTTATTATTTCTGCAACCTTTTTGGATGGATTCTCGATATTGGAAGCATCTCACTGCAATTTGTCTTTCTTCCTTAGTCGTTTCCTTATTTTTTCGTCCCATTGTATTTAAGGTCTGATAGACACTGTTTCAAAGCTGAAAACAAACTGACTTTAACAACTGAATGGTGAGCGTATGGTCTGCTGGGACTGAGTCATTGCATTGTATTGACTAGACGATTACCTGTTTGGCGTCAAGGTCGACATGCCTTATAAGTTTCTGTGTTTTGACTGTATACAAAATAATATATTAAAATATGTTTATGCTAATTCAGAAGAACAGCTATGAACGAATTATAAACTGCAACTATTGTGAGTTAGTTCTTCGTTTTTAACACGATAGTTGTAAGAAAGTAAAGTATATATATATATATATATATATAATAACTTGTCCTGACTGACTGACTGACTGACTAACTGACTGACTGACTGATTCATCATCGCCGAGCCAAAACTTCTGGACATAAAGGAATGACATTTTGGGGATATATTCATATTAAGATGCAGGTGCTTGATAAGAGAGGATATTTGGATATTTCGTGGCTAAGGGGGTGAAGGGGGGTGAAATTTGAAAATGAGTGTATCTACACTGACTGACAGAGCAAATGCAACACCAAGAAGGAGTGGTTCGAAAGGGATGAAAGTTGGGGAAAAAACAGAGACGGCACGGACGAATAATTGATGTTTATTTCAAACCGATATGCAGGTTACACAATGCGCACGGGATCGACTCAGTAGGATGTAGGACCACCGCGAGCGGCGATGCACGCAGAAACACGTTGAGGTACAGAGTCAATAAGAGTGCGGATGGTGTCCTGAGGGATGGTTCTCCATTCTCTGTCAACCATTTGCCACAGTTGGTCGTCCGTACGAGGCTGGGGCAGAGTTTGCAAACGGCGTCCAATGAGATCCCACACGTGTTCGATTGGTGAGAGATCCGGAGAGTACGCTGGCCACGGAAGCATCTGTACACCCCGTAGAGCCTGTTGGGAGATGCGAGCAGTGTGTGGGCGGGCATTATCCTGCTGAAACAGAGCATTGGGCAGCCCCTGAAGGTACGGGAGTGCCACCGGCAGCAGCACATGCTGCACGTAGCGGTGGGCATTTAACGTGCCTTGAATACGCACTGGAGGTGACGTGGAATCATACGCAATAGCGCCCCAAACCATGATGCCGCGTTGTCTAGTGGTAGGGCGCTCCACAGTTACTGCCGGATTTGACCTTTCTCCACGCCGACGCCACACTCGTCTGCGGTGACTATCACTGACAGAACAGAAGCGTGACTCATCGGAGAACACGACGTTCCGCCATTCCCTCATCCAAGTCGCTCTAGCCCGGCACTATGCCAGGCGTGCACGTCTATGCTGTGGAGTTAATGGTAGTCTTCTGAGCGGACGCCGGGAGTGCAGGCCTCCTTCAACCAATCGACGGGAAATTGTTCTGGTCGATATTGGAACAGCCAGGGTGTCTTGCACATCCTGAAGAATGGCGGTTGACGTGGCGTGCGGGGCTGCCACCGCTTGGCTGCGGATGCGCCGATCCTTGCGTGCTGACGTCACTCGGGCTGCGCCTGGACCCCTCGCACGTGCCACATGTCCCTGCGCCAACCATCTTCGCCACAGGCGCTGCACCGTGGACACATCCCTATGGGTATCGGCTGCGATTTGACGAAGCGACCAACCTGCCCTTCTCAGCCCGATCACCATACCCCTCGTAAAGTCGTCTGTCTGCTGGAAATGCCTCCGTTGACGGCGGCCTGGCATTCTTAGCTATACACGTGTCCTGTGGCACACGACAACACGTTCTACAATGACTGTCGGCTGAGAAATCACGGTTCGAAGTGGGCCATTCGCCAACGCCGTGTCCCATTTATCGTTCGCTACGTGCGCAGCACACCGGCGCATTTCACATCATGAGCATACCTCAGTGACGTCAGTCTACCCTGCAATTGGCATAAAGTTCTGACCACTCCTTCTTGGTGTTGCATTTGCCCTGTCAGTCAGTGTATATCTCAAAACTTTAAATGTTTACAGATGTAAAAATTGGTATTTAGAATCTTCTTTAAAAATAAAGAAACACATTGTTTGTTTTCAGAAAATCCCAATAGGAGGGGTGAAAAAGGTGAAAAAATGGTTGAATGCCTTTAATCAGGATACCGGTACTTATATATCAGAAACTGAAGATATTACAGACCTGAAAATTGGTACTTTTCATCTCTTTGAAAAATAAAGAAACACCCAATTTTTTGTTTTTGGAAAATCCAATTAATGGGAGGGTGAAAAGGGTGTGAATTTTTAAAATGAGTGCATCTATATCTCAAAACTTATAAAGTTTATAGATGTAAAAATTGGCATTTAGAATCTCCTTTAAACATATAAAAAAACGTATTTTTTGTTTTTGGAAAATCCCAATAGGAAGGGTGGGAAAGGGTGAAAAAGGGGTTGAATGCCTTTATTGACACTACTTATTTTTCAGAACTTGAATACAGACCTGAAAATTGGTGTTTGGGATCTCCATTAAGAATAAAGAAACACGTTTTTTATTGTTTTGGGAAAATCCAATTAATGGGGGTGAAAAGGGAATGAATTTTTAAAATGAGTGTATCTATATCTCAAAACTTTTTAAGTTTATAGATGTAGAAATTGGTATTCAGAATCTCCTTTAAGAATAAAGAAACAGGTATTTTTTTTCGGAAAATCCCAATAGGAAGGCAGGAAAAGGTAAAAAAGGGGTTGAATGGCTTTAATGAGTCTACTTATATTTCAGAACCTGAAGATATTACAGACCTGAAACTTGGTATTTGGGATCTACATTAAAAATAAAGAAGCAGGTATATTTTCGTTTTTGGAAAATCCAAATAATGGGGGGTGAAAAGGGGGGTGAATTTTTAAAATGTGTGTGTCTACATCTTAAAACTTTAAAAGTTTACAGACGTAAAATTTGGTATTCAGAATCTCCTTTAAACTAAAGGAACATTAATTTTTTTGTTTTCTCCAAATCCCAATAGGAGGGGTGTAAAAGGGTGAAAAGTGGGTTGAATGCCTTTAATGAGGATACATATATCTCAGAAACTGAAGATTTGTATATGGGATCTCCTTTAACGATAAAGAAACACGTATTTTTTGTTTTTGGAAAATCCAATTAATCGCGGTTGAACAGGAGTGACAAATTAGGGTGAATTTTTTGAAAGACTATATCTACAGAATATCTGAGAAACGTAAAATATTACAGAGGTAAAAAGTGGGCATTTGGAATCTCCTGTGAATGTAAAGAAACATAGGTGATTTGTTTTTGGAAACTCCACTTAAGAGGAATTAAAAAGGGGTGAAATTTTAAAATGAGAATTTCTACAGTATATCTCAAAAAAACTTAACATGTTACAGAAGTGAATAATGGTATATTTTATCTCTTTTATAAATATAGGAAAAAGTATTTATAGTTTTCGGAAATACCACTTGGGTGGAGCGGGGTTTTGATAATAGTGACTGAAAATGGTGTTGAATTCTTTTAATTAGGCTACTGATATCTCAAAAATGAAGATGTTACAGACGTGAAATTTGATATTCGGAATCTGCTTTAAAAGTAAAGAAACACGTATTCTCGGAAAATCCAATGAAGTGGGTGGGGGTGAAAGAATTGAACAATTAATTGACTTAATTGTATGAGAATACATACATCTAATAAAAACTAAAGTTATTACAGACGTGACCATTGGTATCTGGATCTCCTTTAAAAACAAAGAAAAACGCGTTTTGGGGGGAACACATCTTGGGGGTCGGGAGTGAAAAGGAATTTAATTCCTTTCATGAGGACACATAAATCAAAAACTGAATAAGTTAGAGTCGTGATAATTGGTATTTAGAAGATCTTTTACTATTAAAGAAACAAGTATTTTTTGCCGGAAAATTTACTTGGGGGGGGGGGGAAGGGGATGAGTACCGGGGAAGTGATGAAAAGTGATTTTTTTATGGGGATACTTATATCTCAAAACTGAAGGTAATAGACATGAACATTGGTGTTTGGAATCTCCTTTAAACATAAAAAAACACGCCTTCCATTAATTTTTTGGGGGGGTAGTTAAATAAACTTAACGGCGATGGGGTGTAAAAGGAGGTGAGAACAATTAATTTCACTGTTTTAATGTACTTTAAGGAGCCTGCGTTGCTCAGGTGGCAGCGCGCCGGCCTCTCACAGCTGGGTTCCGTGGTTCAAATCCCGGCCACTCCATGTGGCATTCGTGCTGGACAAAACGGAGGCGGGACAGGTTTTTCTCAGGATACTCCGGTTTTCCCTGTCATCATTCATTCCAGCAACAGTGTCCAATATTTCATTTCATTTGTCATTCATCGATCATTGCCCCAGAGGAGTGCTTCGGTAGCTGGCACAATTCCTATTGTCGCCGTTAGATGGGGCTTTATTCATTCCATTCCCGACCCTGTCGAATGACTGGAAACAGGCTGTAGATTTTCGATGTACTTATTCTGATTATAAACCGATCATTTTTAATCTTTCCTGGGTTCGTTTTCAACAGCCATCTTTTCCTTCGGAGAACGTTCTTAGATTACAGTAGACTCGCCTGGCATAGAAATAAAAGTTTAAACACATTTGAAATAAACGATAGGAATGAGATTGACCGTCAAACTGTTCACCTCTATAATAAGGACAATAACTCACGGAAGTATGCCATTCGTATCGCCAGAAATCTCTCACACTTGCCTACGCGCGACAATGGTGCTGGTCACATTGTCAACAATGACAATGGCACCAGATGTAATTTACCGCCAAGTAGCGGTCTTGCATCTTGCTGTGGGGTCCAACACATATAATAATAATAATAATAATAATAATAATAATAATAATAATAATAATAATAATAATAATAATAATAATAATAATAATAATAATAATAATAATAATAATAATAATAATAATAATAATAATAATAATAATGTTCTGGTCCGTCGTCAAATTGTGCGGACCCTGCTGGAAACGGGTCCTGGCCTGGTAATGACTACGAATACAGTCCGGCCGCGGGTTCAGTACCGCCAAGGCACCCAAGACGACACCACGCCGGATCTCCTTCAGGATTTGACCCATACAAAAAAAACTTATAGGAAAAAGATGGCAAAGATGTAGGGACCCAACTGACCGCGTGGAATACCCGGGCCTATCCCGGGAAGTACGAAGTCGATTGCTGAAAAGAAAGATTGAAAAACGAGTCAGATCGCGAATTTTGGCGGATTCTCTCAGAAAACGAGTCAGATCGCGAATTTCGGAGGATTATATATAAAACGTTAAGCATTCAATTATAAATTTCAGTATAATACCGTAGCGAAGCACGGGTATCTTGCTAGTGTGACTATATTAGGCGAATACTTTTGTTTTCTAACTGCATATTACCTAAAACTTAAGATGTTGCTGTTAGTGTATTTTGCCCTGCCGTACTGTTCCTCGTTATAGAACTGCGCTAATTATTCCTTTCGACGATTGTGAGGCATATTGATATGCTCCTCTGCCCATTTCGAATTACTGAACAGGCATAATTTAAAGCTGATATTGTATTCAGTTTTCAACTGGATTCCGAGACACATTCAAACAATTGTGAAGCTCACTTCTAGGCAAGACTGTCCTAGTTACTTGAATATTTTCTTTGTGAGCTGGCAGAGTACATATCTGTAACATTCTCTTCAGAGCTAAATAGTTAACTTAAACTTTTATGGTGAATACATTTCATAAGCTATGCTGAGAAAGTCACATTATATGTATATTTCATAACCCCTATATCTTCTTCTTCTCCTACCGCTTTTTCCCACCGTGTGGGGTCACGGGTGCGAACTGCGTTGCACATGTGGATCTGGCCCTGTTTCCACGGCCGGATGCCCTTCCTGACGCCAGCCCTACATGGAGGGATATAATCACTCTTGCATGTTTCTGTGGTGGCTGGTAGTGTAGTGTGCTGTGTGAATATGAAAAGGAGAGTCCCCGAGCCATAAGATTTAATCAGAAGCGATTAAAATCCCCGAACCAGCCGGGAATCGAACCCGGGACCGTCAGAACCGAAGGCCAGTACGCTGACTATTCAGCCAACGAGTCTGACTCAATTCCTATATGTGTATAGATATATACAGAATACAATTTATTTCCAGAATTCCTGTCAAGACATATACGATTTTTGAAATGAAAACTCACAACCCAATGTTTCGAATACCAAGTAAAACTGGCAATGATCCAGAATTCAACAGTCATATGAAACTACAGATTTACGTTTTATTTCAAGCATTTCCGCGTTTACTTCAACAATAGCAACGACAACGATTCACTAATATAAGCTGATCTTAGTTTATCAAAAATTGATTGCTATCACCTTTATCTGCTGACTGGGGAGCCTTCTAGTTTTAGCACAACGTCCTGGTTTCACTCGACCTACAACAGAAGTAAATTCTGCTCAACTTCGAGGAGGAATTTTAACGTACTCCTCTTCCTATTTGTCTTTCCATGGCTGCGCGCACCTTGTTCTAGACTACATAACCTTATATTCGTGGTAGAGTCAGTTACGAACGAAGAGATAAATTCTTTCCAACCTTGGACAAGCCGAGAATCGAGGCCGTACCCTCCATGTAAAAGGCAGATCCCTACTCCACACAGTTGGTGTGACATATTTCTGGTAGCATCCTATTTTGTAGTGAGATTTGTAGCAATTAGTAAAGTTTTAACTATTTAAATCTGAGAAGAGGCTAGGTGACCCCGAAATGTCCCAGCATTTAACATTCATATTACTGACCTGAGAGGGTCAAATTGTATAACGTTTGCTCTTTGAGCCCAAAGTGCCATGTTCGATCCTGACTCAGTCCGGAGGTATTTGAAAGTGTTTAGGCCTCGTGTCGGTAGATTTACGGGCACCTGAAAGAATTCCTGCGTGACTAAATTCCTACTACTCCACATGCCCGAAGAAAATAAGAAGGAACACTAGGACGTAACACCATTATTATTATTATTATTATTATTTTTTTTTGCTAGGGGCTTTACGTCGCACCGACACAGATAGGTCTTATGGCGACGATGGGATAGGAATGGCCTAGGAGTTGGAAGGAAGCGGCCGTGGCCTTAATTAAGGTACAGCCCCAGCATTTGCCTGGTGTGAAAATGGGAAACCACGGAAAACCATTTTCAGGGCTGCCGACAGTGGGATTCGAACCCCCTATCTCCCGGATGCAAGCTCACAGCCGCGCGCCTCTACGCGCACGGCCAACTCGCCCGGTATTATTATTATTATTATTATTATTATTATTATTATCATTATTATATTAATTTTTTTATTCCGTGCCCGGTTAGCTTCCGTGGGGGTCAGGCACTGAACTGAGTAAGTGTTTGGCATAACTCTACGGAAGACACTGTGGCGGGGGGCCTCAACCCCGACACGGCGCGCCCCATATGGCTGATAGGGAATGTTCCTGTAGATATGCAGGTCAGGTGTGAATAAGGCTTAGGCAAAGACACACCCGCGGATCAACTGAGGCGAGAAGGACTGCAGTCAACGGTTTCCCAACGGCTGAGAGGGCGGAAGACCTGGCTCTACGGCTAACAACCGTAGTTCTAACCACGGACAGAGTGATCTGTTCCACCAAGCATTACAATGGGGTAACATTATGCTTGATGGAAACATTTTCAAGGAAAACTACCCCAGGTGGTACCCAGCAATGGAAATCCACCGTCGCATCAGGCGGTGCAAACAAGCCTTCGGATTCTGGGGAGCTTGTACCAACAGGCAAGATGGAGTCGGAGCCATCTGGTAGCCAGACTGATGTACTAACGACAAACACGATTAATCTAAAACAAAATCTAAGGACAAAAAAAAAATCACTATTTTGGAACTATCAACATACAGACTCTGCTTAGGACGGGGAAATTAAAACGGACTTTGGATGAAACTGAAAATCAGAATATCCTAATACTAGCAGTGCAAGAGACACGTTTTAGTGATATTAATACGTTTGATTAAGAAAATTACAGAATCTTTAAGGGTAAACCTGGACGAAAAATTGGAAGAAATCTGCAGCAAATTGGCACAGCATTTTGTGTAAACAAAAGAGTTATTGACTCCGTAACGGACTTCTCTTCTCCTTCTGATAGACTCTCCACTCTAACACTGAAATGCGCAAACAAGAGATACACGTTATTCAATGCACACGCCCCCATAAACGAAGACAACAGAAAAAATCCTGATAAGGTGAAAATATTCTGGAATCAATTGGAGAATGAATTGCTAAAGGCACCAAGCAGTCATGTCAAAATTCTGATGGGTGATTTCAACGCGCAGGTCGGGAAAAAACGTCAGTTCCGAAAAATAATAGGTGGTTATCCGGCTCACACCAGAACAAATACGAATGGGAAGAGACTTATTGACTTATGTGAGACATTTGATCTTAAATAATGTCCACGTACTTCAAAAGACTGCCAAGGAAAAAGGAAACGTGGTGTGCTCCACGGAAAGACCTAGGTGAATATCAACTGGACCATATTACAATTTCCAGGAGAAACACTAAAGAAATTATGAATGTGGTAGTACGGAAAGGAGCCAATCTTGACTCTGATCACTTATTGACCCGCATAAAATTCAAGCCGTTACCGCTAAAAAAGAAGAGACTCTCTCCGGATGTGTCAATAAAAGTAAACCATGAAAAACTTCAAGAAAACAGAAACGACTTTCAAAGACTTATGCGGGAGAAGAAAATGGAGACTTGTGAGGATATTCGAGAGAATATGGCTAATATAGCTAAGGATGTTGCACCTTTGCGACGAACTCGCAGACACCGATGTTGGACTACAGACTGTGATGTAGCAATTGGTAGGAGAGCTGCAGCCTATAAAGCATGGTACGCACATAAAACAGAAGACAAATTTGAGACACACAAAGAGGTACGCAAACAGACAGCAAAGACCCTCCGGCAAGCCAAAAGGAATCAAATATCTGAAGAAATCCGAAGTATTGACACGGAATTTAAGAAGAACAATACTAGAAACTTTTATAGGACCTTTAAAGAGCACATACACGGATATCAACCATCTACCATGGGATTTCAAAGGGAAGATGGAAAATTGGCTGTGAATAAGAATGAAAATTGTGAGATATTAGCTACATATTTCGAGAAATTGTTGAACTGAGAAAAACCAAAAAGTAAATGGCCAAAAGAGGATCCAAAGCAACGGAATGAAAACTCAGTACCCCTGAAGAAAAAGAACTCCGTGAAATAATTACAGACTTAAAGAATAACAAAGCTGCAGAGCTGCAGGGGAGGACTCTGAGCAAAGATACTGAAAAGTGGTGGAGAAATCGCAATAACAATTTTAAGGCGAGAAATGGAAAAGATATGGGAAATGGAGATAATCCCTGAAGACTGGAAAAATGCTATCATTCATCCTCTACACAAAAAAGGTGATAGAGCAGATCCTAACAACTACCGCGGCATTTCCATCACACCTGTAACATATAAGACACTCTCTAAAGCACTACAGAGGAGACTTGTGGAACAAGTGGATCACCATCTAGGCGAGTATCAAGCGGGATTTAGGAAGGGAAGATCATGCGTTGATTAAATCTGGAGTCTGAAACGTGTACTAGAGAATCATCTCTCAAAGGATCTGGTAGTCGTTTTTGTAGACTTCAAGAAGGCATATGATTCAGTCGACAGGTAAGTGCTATTCAATATATTAGTGGAATTTGGAATCGACGCCAAAACAACGGCAGTTATTAAGAAGACTTTAACTGGGACACATTCGAAAGTTAAGTTCATGGGAGAGATCTCCAAGCAGTTCGAAATTAAAACAGGGGTCAGACAGGGTGATGGATTGTCACCAACTCTTTTCAACTCGGTGTTGGAGAAGATTATCCGGGAATGGGAAAAGGAACTGGACAGAAAAGGATTACTTAACCAAGTATACATTGGAGGGTAAAAAAGTGGTGTCATGATTAATTGCCTTGCCTTTGCTGATGACGTTGCGCTGCTCTCTAGGAATACTGACACAGCAGTAGAACAGCTGAATGTACTAAAACTACAAGCAGAAAAAGCAGGACTACAGATTTCTTTTGAAAAACTAAATATATAACAAACATCAAAATAGCCCCTCAGTACCTGAAGACAAAACACGGTGAAATAGAAAGAGTTAATAGCTTTAAGTACTTGAGTGAAATGGTGCAATTGAAAACTAATGAAAGAAAAGCAAACAACAACAGACGAGAGAAAATGGCTGCGGCTTTTCGTAGGACATATCGTATATACAAGAAGAAAATCATCTCCAGACGAGCTAAACTAAGGCACTACAATACAGTGATTAAAACGGAATGTCTGTATACTAGTGAATACCTCCCAATGACAGGAAAAGCGGGACTGAGAGAAGCTGAGAAATTCGAAAGAAAGATCCTTCGCAAAATAATGGGTCCAAAGATTGTGGGTGGACAGAGAAAATGGCTGCGGCTTTTCGTAGGACATATCGTATATACAAGAAGAAAATCATCTCCAGACGAGCTAAACTAAGGCACTACAATACAGTGATTAAAACGGAATGTCTGTATACTAGTGAATGCCTCCCAATGACAGGAAAAGCGGGACTGAGAGAAGCTGAGAAATTCGAAAGAAAGATCCTTCGCAAAATAATGGGTCCAAAGATTGTGGGTGGACAGTATGGGCTGCGAGGAAGGGAAGAACTTTACCGAGACAATGAAAGGCTGAGTCCATGAGAAAACGGAGGCTTAAATTCTATGGGCATTTAATTAGAATGGATGAGAAGAGATTAACGAAAAGGATTTTCACAATACTTGACAGCAGACCTAAAGTGTCGGACAAATGGTTCAGGGAGGTGAGAAAGGATCTCAAACAGGTGGGACTAAATTCAGAAGACATCTCAAACAGTGATCGACAAATTTCAGGGATTCCATGATGAACCAAAACTTAACCGTGGGTGGACGGAAGAAAGAAGACAGGCTGCCAGAGGAAGTTCTGGGCTGTGAAGAAGGCTTCCAGAAACATGTAATTTTTACCTAACGTGGTCTCTAATGGCCGTAAACGAATTTATTATTATTATTATTATTATTATTATTATTATTATTATTATGATCGAGTGAGTTGGTTGTTTGGTAAGGTCCGTATAGGTGTTAGGTTGAATTCGGGATGTGGTAGATTTGAAACTCAACATCGGCATCCTTGAAGATGGTTTTCTGTAGTTCCTTGTTTTTACCGCAGGCAAATGCTGGGGAAGTAACTTTAGTAAGACTACGGTCCCTTCCTCCCTACTCATATTCTTTTCATCTGCCATTGTCGCCGAAAAACTGAAATGTTAGTACGACGTTAAAACGTCAAATCTTTAGGAATAATAATAATAATAATAATAATAATAATAATAATAATAATAATAATAATAATAATAATAATAATAATAATAATAATAATAATAATAATAATGTGACCTTGCTGCGGTGGGGAGGCTTGCGCGTCCCAATGAAGCAGATAGCTGAGCCACAGGTGCAACCATATCGGATGGGTATCTGTCGAGAGGACAGACTAACGAATGGTTCATCAAAAGCGAGGTAGCAGACTTTCGGAAGTTATAAGGGTGGAAGTCTAGATGATTGACTTATATGGCCTTTTAATAATACTCAACATGGCTTAGCTCTTTTGATACTGCTGCACGGCTGAAAGCAACGGGAAACTACAGCCGTAATTAACTCCCGAGGACATGCAGCTCTCTCTGTATGAATGATGTACTGATGATGTCTTCCTTCCGGGTAAAATATTCCGCAGGTAAAACAGCCCTGATTCGGATCTCCGGGTGGGGCTACACGAGAGGGGGCGATCATCAGGAAGATTGATACTATCGTTTTGCGAGTCGGAGCGTAGAATGTTAGAAGTTTGAATCGTTGTGCTAGGTTAGACAATCTGAAAAGAGAAATGGATAGACTAAAGTTAGATGTAGTTGGTATAAGTGAAGTATGTTGGCAGGAAGAGCAGGATTTTCGGTCAGGTGACTACAGAATTATCATTACAAAATCGAACAGGGGAAATGCAGGAGGTGGTTTAATAATGAATAAGAAAATAGGGCAGCGGTTAAGCTAATACGACCAGCATAGTGAAAGGATTATTGTTGTCAAGGTAGACACCAAACCAATGCCCACTACAATAGTGCAGGTCTTTATGCCTACTAGTTCAGCGGATGATGAAGAAATCGAAAGAATATATGAAGATATAGAAGATTCAATACAATATGTAAAAGGTGCCGAGAATCTAATTATGATGGGAGACTGGAATGCAGTGGTAGCCCAAGGAAGAGAAGGCAATGCAGTAGGCGAATTGGGATTGGGACAAAGGAACGAAAGAGGAAGTCGGCTGGTTGAATTCTGCAACAATCACAATTTAGTCCTTGCTAATACTTGGTTCAAACACCACAAACGACGGCTGTGCACATGGACGAGACCTGGAGACGCTGGAAGGTACCAAATAGGCTTCATTATGATTAGGCAGAGATTCAGAAACCAGGTGTTGGATTGCAAAACTTTCCCAGGAGCAGACGTGGACTGTGATCACAACTTGTTGGTCATGAAATGCCATCTGAAGTTGAAGAAATTGAAGAAGGGAAAGAATCCAGTGAGATGGATCTAGACAAGTTGAAAGAAAAGAGTGCGAAGGATTGTTTCAAGTAACATGTTGCACAAGGCCTAAACGAAAAGGCTTAAAGAAACACAGTAGAAGAAGAATGGACAGTCATGAAGAATGAGGTCAGTAGGCCTGCTGAAGAAATGTTAGGAAGAAAGGAAAGATCAACTAAGGATCAATTGATAACTCAAGAAATACTAGACCTGATCGATGAAGAACGAAAATGCAAGAATGAAAGAATGAAGAGGGCAGAAAATAATACATGCAATTAAAAATGAAGTGAATAGGAAGTGCAGGGCAGCTAGAGAAGAATGGCTGAAGGAGAATTGCAAGGATATTGAAAGTTGTATGGTATTAGGAAAGGTAGATGCTGCATACAGAAAAATCAAGGAAACCTTTGGAGAAAGGAAAACTAGGTGTATGAATATTAAGAGCTCAGATGGAAAGCTACTTCTAGGGAAAAAGATGACAGGACAGAAAGATGGCAGGAACATATCGAACAGTTGTATCAAGGTAAGGACATAGATGATATGGCTCTGGAACAAGAAGAGGCTGTTAATGCTGATGAAAAGGGTGACCCAATTTTGAGGTCAGAATTCGACGGAGCTTTGAGAGACCTAAATAGGAGCAAAGCACCTGGAATTGATGGCATCCCTTAATTAATGACTGCTTTAGGAGAAACCAGCATGGCGAAGTTATTCCATTTAATGTGCAAGATGCATGAGACAGGAGAAGTGCCGTCCGATTTTCGGCAGAATGTTGTTATACCTATTCCCATGAAAGCCGGTGTTGACAAGTGTGAAAACTACCGCACCATTAGTTTAGTATCTCACGCCTGCAAAATTCTAACACGTATTATTTACAGAAGAATAGAAAGACAAGTTGAAACTGAGTTGGGAGAATATCAATTTTGCTTCGGAAGAAATGTAGGAACACGTGAAGCAATCCTGACCTTACGTCTGGTCTTAGAGGATCGAATTAAGAAGGGCGAGCCCACATACATGGCGCTCGTAGATCTAGAAAAGGCATTTGATAATGTTGATTGGACGAAGCTATTTGAGATTCTGAAGGTGATCGGGATCAGGTACCGAGAAAGAAGAAATATCTACAATCTAAATAAAAATCAATCTGCAGTGATAAGAAATCCAAGGAGAAGGAATCAAAACCCTGAGATTTGCCGTTGATATTGTTATTTTAGCTGAGACCGCAGAAGATCTGGAGAAGTTGCTGAATGGTCTTAGATGAGGAGTACAAGTTGAAAACAAATAAGTCCAAAACAAATGTAACGGAGTGCAGTCGTACGAAGTCAGGTGTGCAGAAAATATGAGATAAGGAAATGAAGTCTTAAAGGAAGTAGATGAATATTGTTTCTTGGGTAGTAAAATAACTAAAAATGGCAGAAGTAAAGAGGACTTAAAATGAAGGCTGGTACAAGCAGGGAAGGTCTTTCTTGAGAAAAGAAATTTGCTCACTTCGAATACTGATACAGGAATTAGAAAAATGTTTTTGAAGACTTTCGTTTCGAGCGTGGCAATGTATGGAAGTGAAACATGGACGATGACTCGCTCAGAAAGAAAGAGAATAGAAGCTTATGAAATGTGGTGTTACAGAATAATGCTGAAGGTGAGATGGATAGATAGAATCACGTATGAAGAGGTACTGAATCGAATTGGTAAGAGGAGATCGTTGTGGCTAAATTTGCTGAGAAGTAAATATAGAATGATAGGACACATCTTAAGACTCCAAGGACTTGTGCAGTTAGCTTTTGAGGGAAGTATAGGGGGTAAGAGTGGTAGGGGTAGACTAAGGTATGAATATGACAAGCAGATTGGAGCAGATGTAGGATGCAACAGTTATGTAGAATTGGAAAGGTTAGCACAGCATAAGGTGACATGGAGGGCTGCATTTATTCAGTCTATGGACTGATCACTCAAGCAACAACAACAACAATAATAATAAATAATAATATTGTTTTTTCGTACCACTAAGTACAATTTTGTTTTCCAAAACGCTGAAGTGTCGGAATATTGTTGTCCAAGAGGAGTTCTTTTACGTACCAGTAAATCTGCAGACACGAGGGTGACGTATTTTATCACATTCAAATATCATCGGACCGAGCCGGGATCGAACATGGCAACTTCAGCTTGTCCGGCTCCGTGACTAAATGGTTAGCGTGCTGGCGTTTGTGCAAGGGGCCCCGGGTTCGTTTCCCGACCTGGTCGTTGATTTTAACCTTAATTGGTTCTTTCCACTGTCCCGGGGACTGGGTGTGTGTGGTGTCCTTAAAACAGGAAATACAAGGAAGACAAAGAAAGAATTAGAAATATAAGAAAAAATATCAGTAAAAAATTATAAATATTAAAATATTCTATATTAAAAATAGCTCGAATGTAAGTTCTCTGCTATCAGAGCTACCCAGGCCGGCGTTATAATAATAATAATAATAATAATAATAATAATAATAATAATAATAATAATAATAATAATAATAATAATAATAATAATAATAATAATCACACTTTTTCGTGCCATAGATAATTCGACAGGTTTTACCAAGTATCCAACTAAAATAAAAATAACTTCCTTGCACTGCATGAGACGCCTCAGCAATCTCAATTATACTTTGTTCTATGAAAACATTAACACAAGTGCAGGCCTCATACTATTGTAACGCAGGCTATGAGACAAGCTTATGACAAAATCGCGAACGCTTCCACCTTGTGAAAGATTTCTTTCCGGACAAAACTCCGACACTGGTGATGAATCCATAAATTAATCAAACCATATAACTAAATCTTAGAATTACTAAGAACTTCCTTCGCATTCTTCACCTCTGTAATACGTCACTATTGCCACTTTCATATAATAGGTGGGGAGCGGATGTAGGATCTCTAGGAAGTGAAACTTCTTTCTACAGTTCGGAGTATCAGTGACATCATTATCGATTGTGAGGAAGCGCATGCAGATTCTTACATGAGCATAGGTTCTGCTCCAGGAGTCACGATAACACCACGATGTGTGCTCAAGCGCTTACTGAAGCACGCGAGTGTTAGTATTGTTAATGTACACAGACGACAAACTACCATTCACTTGATTCACGCTAAACGCTGATGAACATAACCGCGAGTAAGGAAGCAAATGAAGCGTAAACAACATAAACAAACACCGTATCGATTTCATAAATTCTACTTTTTGTTACTGCTAGTAAACGCGGACAAATAAATAAATAATATATATAATACTTTACACGTAACTTAAAGGAAGTGTTTCAAAGCTATAAAACTGCTAATACTATTAGAGCGTGTTAGACGAGTGACATCTTCATTGGCTTCTCACCATTGTGGCCATAGTTCGAATCCCAGCCAAAGCACGTTGGTTTTTAAATAAAAAGTTACGAGTTTGTTTAATAATAATAATAATAATAATAATAATAATAATAACTCGGCGTCTGTTGTTAAAATCATTAGCAGTTAAAGCGGACGGAATTTAATTTAATCATCAGTGTCGGAGTTTTGTCCCGGAATAATTGTTTCACAAGGTGGAAGCCAACGACTCAAGAATTACCGCATTCAAACATCTTTAAATTCATGGATCTCACTCGGGATCGAACCCTCTTAGTTTGGTAACAGAAAGAACGATGAAGTGACTGCGCCTATGTTATAGTTGAAATAATATGTTACTTGTCATCATCTGTCACATGTCCGTTTTAACTGTTAATGACCTTAACACACCGAGCGAGTTGGCCCTGCGGTTAGGGGCGCGCAGCTGTGAACTTGCATTTTGGAGATAGAGGGTTTGATCCCCACTGTCGGTAGCCCTGAAGACGATTTTCCGTGGTTTCCCATTCTGACACCAGACAAATTAAATTAATTAATTAATGCCACGGCCGCTTCCTTTCCGCTCCAAGCCCTTTCTTATCGCATCGTCGCTATAAGACCTATCTGTGTCGGTGCGACGTAACGCAAATCGTAAATAAATAATGATGATAACAAGAGACGCCGAATTATTATTATTAGTAGTAGTATCGGTAATGGTAGTAATATTTAATACTGTCTACACGAGGTGAGAAAAGCGTGCTTAGTTCACCCGTAAGGACGTAGATTCCCTTGCTCTTGTGGTGAGATTCATAACACTAGGATTTACCCACAGCCAGTCTTTACCAGAATAAAACCAAGTTAGTTTCCGGGACAAAGGAAGTAAACATGGAACTAACCACTAACCACCTTTGCCTTCCTACTCTGTCTAGACCTTCGTAGCCTGTACGGAAAGGGTAGTGATTTTGATGTCAATCAAGTGAATGATCGTTTATCGTCTTTATGCAGTACTAACCCCTGCGAATTTTTCTTCCTTTTTTTAATTACGTAAACAGAGTAATAACCATTTTACAGGTTTCTCAAATATATTAATTTATACACAGGGTAATTATACACAATAATAAAGAAAACAAAAGTTGCACTTATATTTACAGTACATCGTGTCTAATATTAAAGCTAATTTATTTATTTATTTACTAGCGAATGTACCCGTGCTTCGCTACGGTATTCTACATTGTATTCGAATATCGAAGTAAATAGTGTACATGCAGTAAATAAGATTGTTTTAAAATTGCATGTCTCTTAGCGTTATCCGAGAAAGAGCATGGGGAGGTCCCTATACGTTGTTTCCAATGTAAAGTGTTTGTTATGGATTTGTGATATAACGGCAGGCTCACTTGCCTACTGCCATTCACAATCGAGTTGGGAAGTTTACATTACTGTATAATTGCAGGCCCCATTGCCTACTACGCGGACAGAATCGATTTGGGGAGTTTTCGTTAAAATGGCAGCCCCCCTTTCCTACTTCCAGACAGATTACAGTTTTTATTATAATGGCAGGCAATTACCCTACTATCACTCGAAATTGAGTTGTGCAGTTATCATTATAATGACAGGCCCATTTTCCTACTTCCAGCCAGCTTACTGCCAGTCACACCAAGTTGGTGAGTTTCCATCAATATAGCAGGCCACTATGCCTAATGCCAGTCACATTTTAGATGAGGACATTTCTTTATAATGGCGGGCACCCTTGCCTATTCATTACAATTGTAGGCCTTCCTTACCAATGACAGTTACACAGGAGTTGGAGAAGGAACCCTTTCATACTGCCAGTCAAAGTCGGTGTGGGGAGTACTGATTACAATACCAGACCCACCCTTTCTCGATCGCTACAAATCGACATCAGTGAATATATATAGATCGACATACGAAAGTATACGCGTGTTTACAATATTGAAGACCTTCATTTACAGATTAACTGCTACTAAACGTACGTCATATCGACAAAGGATTATACCATAAGACACGCCGGATTTAGTGGCCTAAATGGCTGGGCCTATGATATGTCATCTATTCTTGGGTCAGATTGAGTTAGAAACTGGAACAGGGTAACGTTTTTGTAAGATTATCTCACATTACATTACTTTTCGGATAATTATGTAACAGCTACATACATAGCATTTGGCTCACATATGGCCACTGGGTGGGCCAATTTTCGTGAAGAGTTTGATGATTCTGTATTTGATATAAGTTATCGAAAGTATGAATTATGCATATGAAAATTCCAAATTGACTTAACATCGATTAATAGAGAAAATCAAACTTAAAAGGGATACAGATACGGCAAAAAGTCATAAGACCAAGGTTGTAGATCATTCCAAAATTGAACGGAGATTGTGCAATCCGTTATGTGATAGGAATTTCCGAAGGTCTGCACCATCATTAAAATTGCCTGCATATTTCGATATTCTTCGGGGATAAAAAGTGAAAAATTTAATGATCTTGAATGTTTTCCGTTCGTTACAGGCTAAAACGTATAATATTGTCAAATTTCAATTATCTTCTTTTTCTTCTGGCAGATTATGCCGCAATCTGGATTTTGGGCGAGGCGGGTAAAAATTAGGACTTTCAGGAAACTAAACCAAAAATTATGAAGATGGACATTATTACCCCTAAAACGGAAAACTGTACGAAAATTTCGCCAAAATATTCAGTGCAGAGGCACACAGTCATTACGATTTGATTTATATAGATAAGGAATCTGCTCCATGTAAAACAACTTTTGGGCTATGTCCGCTGGACTTAACCTGCAAAAGTGACCATTCATGGTATCTCCCTTATTAATCCTCCTGACGAAAAAATGCACATGAAAAAAAGGTTTAGAGGTGGAATTCAATCACGTTTGTTCGATTTCCAGTCAGGCTGGTCTTGTTCTGTATATATTGTGGAAGAGTAAAATCACCATTTGTGTTCCCTATAAACCGCCAGTCCATTCCGGAGCATGAAATGTTATTTACGTTTAAAACCTACCTTTGGACAGAGTAGTATGATGGGACAATTCGGCGGCCTCCACCTCCGCCTGCCTCCTCCTCCTCCTCCTCCCAAGGGAAATTTGAATTTTGGCGGGAGATTTGAATTATGGCGCGAAATTTGAATTTGTAAACACAGCCACGTGCTTTTTGACAGCTGTCATCGACAACAACGCATCGCTAACCTCACTGCTGCCATCTTGACGGGCCTAAACCTCACTAGTGCCAACTTAACCTAACTTGCATGAGGTAAACAAACCCACGTGTTTTTTGACAGCCACGTACTTTTTGACAGACAACAACGCCTCGCTAACCTCAGTACTGCCATCTTGACGGACCTAAGCCTCAGTAGTGCCAACTTAACCTCACTAGCGCGAGGTAAACAAAGCCACGTGTTTTTTGACAGCCACGTGCTTTTTGACAGATTTGTAAACAAAGCCACGTGCTTTCTGACAGACAACAACGCATCGCTAACCTCAGTACTGCCATCTTGACGGGCCTAAACCTTAGTGGTACCAACTTAACCTAACTAGCTCAAGATAAACAAAGCCACGTGCTTTTTGACAGCCACGTGCAGCTGTCATCCGCCATCTTTAATCCAGAGAGCACAGTGCTGCCCTCTTTAGCTACTTACCTTTGAAATGTGGTGGCGGATAATTTGAAAAATGCTTTTTGACAGCAGCCATCTTTGAGCACCGTGCTGCCCTCTTTAGCTAGATACCTGTGGCGGCAGGCAATTCCACATGACAGCAGCCATCTTTGAGCACCGTGCTGCCCTCTATATGGTGGCGGCAAATTGAAAAATTCTACATGCTCTTGTTTGGAAACAAACTCACGCGCTTTTTTGACAGCCGTCATCCGCCATCTTTAATCAACAGAGCACCGTGCTGCCCTCTTTAGCTAGATACCTTTGAAATGTGGTGGCGGCAAATTCCACGTGCTGTTGTTTGGAAACAAAGCTATGTGCTTTTTTGACAGCTGACATCCGCCATCTTTAATCTATAGAGCACAGTGCTGCCCTCTTTAGCTACTTACCTTTGAAATGTGGTACGTCACAGCTGTCATCCGCAGTGCTGCCATCTTAACGGGCCTAAACCTTAGTGCTACCAACTTAACCTTACTAGCGCGAGATAAACAAATCCACATGCTTTTTTGACAGCTGCCATCCACCATCTTTAATCTATAGAGCACAGCGCTGTCCTCTTTAGCTACTTACCTTTGAAATGTGGTGGCGGATAATTTGAAAAATGCTTTTTGACAGCAGCCATCTTTGAGCACCGTGCTGCCCTCTTTAGCTAGATACCTGTGGCGGCACGCAATTCCACATGACAGCAGCCATCTTTGAGCACCGTGCTGCCCTCTATATGGTGGCGGCAATTTGAAAAATTCTACATGCTCTTGTTTGGAAACAAACCCACGCGCTTTTTTGACAGCCGTCATCCGCCATCTTTAATCAACAGAGCACAGTGCTGCCCTGTTTAGTTTGAAATGTGGTGGCGGCAAATTCCACGTGCTCTTGTTTGGAAACAAAGCCACGTGCTTTTTGACAGCTGTCATCCACCATCTTTAATCAATAGAGCACTGTGCTGCCCTCTTTAGCTTGAAATGTGGTGGCGGCAAATTCCACGTGCTCTTGTTTGGAAACAAAGCCGCGTGCAGCTGTCATCCACCATCTTTAATCAATAGAGCACTGTGCTGCTATCATGCGGGCAATTTCGTCAGCTGTCATCCGCCATCTTTAATCCACAGAGCACAGTGCTGCTCTCTGTAGTAGCGGGTAATTTGAAAAGTTCTGTTAGCTGTCATCCGCCATCTTTGAGCACCGTGCTGCCATCTTTAGCTAGAAATGTGGTGGCGGAAAATTCCCACGTGCTCTTGTTTGGAAACAAACTCGCGTGCTTTTTGACAGCTGTCACCCGCCATCTTACATCGCAAACCTCAGTGCTACACTCTATGTGGTGGCGGATAATTTAGAAAGAAAAATTCTACAGCAGCCATCTCTCGACGCTAATTGCACAAGATGGTGGCTATACATGACTCCTTAAAGGTGCTTATGCAAGATGGCCGCTATAGATAGACGCCCTTGGGATGCTTGCGTAAGATGGCAGTTATACAAGGCTCCTTATGAGACACCCTAGGGATGCTTGTGCAAGATGGCGGTTGCTCTTATGAGGTGGCTTAAGGGTCCTTGCACAAGATGACTAGAGACGCCCTAAGGATGCTTGCGCAAGATGGCGGACGCAAGATGGCGGCTATACACGACTCCTTATGAGACGCTTTAAGGGTGCTTGCGCAAGATGGCTGCTGCTCTTAGCTTAGAGGCTAACGTGTCATGCTAGTTCGATTCATTAAATTTGGGGCTTAAATGCAAAATGTTAAATATCTCGAAAACGGTACATCGTAGAGCAAAACGGACAAAATTTTTCTGCCCAATACCTCGGTTCGCAGTACGAGGAACATGATAGCATAAGTCTAATGATGAGATCGACGGTTCGGTTCCTACTTAGGCCCTTTGGCATTCACTCTGTTTTAGCTTGTATTGAAGCAAGTCTTCGTAACATGATCAGGTCTAGCTATGGTAGAGAGTATAACGTGCCGTGCAGTTTCGATTCATTAAATTTAGGGCTTAAATGCAAAATGTTAAATATCTCGAAAACGGTGCATCGTGGAGCAAAACGGATAAAATGTTTCCACCTGATACCTAGGTTTTCAGTATCAGGAACATGATAGCATAAGAAAAACATAGTCTAATGATGAGATCGACGGTTCGATCCCTACTTAGGCCCTTTGGCATTGGCAGCTATCTAATTCTACAAGATGGCGGCTATACATAGCTTCTTATGAGACAGCTTAAGAGCGCTTGCACAAGATGGCTGCTGCTCTTATGAGATGCCCTAGGGGTGCTTGCGCAAGGTAGCAGCGACAAGACGGTGACTATACACAGCTGCTTATGATACGGCCTAGAGGTGCTCATACAAGATGGTGGCTGCTCTGATGAAGAAAGCTAGCTTTGCATCGTGCAGGTATCTTTACAGCACTAAACCTCATAAAATGTGGTGGCGGGTAATTTGAAAAATTCGACGTGCTTTTTCATAAGCTGTTAAGACCTCCTCTTATGTCAAGGCATAGCTCTATCGAACAAGTTTAAACCTGCATCGGGATAGCTAGAGTAAGCGCGTGCTGCAGTGATGATGTCATTATGCATGTTTAGACTTGCAAATCACAGAAGAAACGTAACAAGGCTGGAATCGAAAACTGCACTCTATCCTGTTAACTTTATCATGTGATCGAAACATTGATTGAAGTATTTAGAACACGCAATAAGTAGAACCAAACACTGTTCTCGATACAACATGTCAGGGGATATCTTTGTTCTAAGAAGATTAGTTTACCGCACATTCCTTGGCTAAAGGGCTAATGGGCTAAAGGGCTAATGGGCTAAAGGGCTAATGGGCTAAAGGGCTAAAGGGCTAATGGGCTAAAAGGCTAAAGGGCTAAAGGTGCAACAACCTCATCGATCGCTATCAGCAAGAACGCTTGTACTTTGTTAAGTGTAGAAAATTAATCTTTATTTGTAAATGGTTTCATGTTCAGAACAAGGAATGGAACCTAGGGGTTACGTCTTACCTAGTAAAATCCCCGAGGTGCGATGAGTTACGTTTTTCGAACTAGTGTTTGGAACACTGAACTTTTCAAGATGATAGCAGAGAGTTTAGCAATGGTCTGTTGTTGGATTATAAATTCCGCGCTACAACATGCGTAAGGTAGCAGCCTTGAGGTTTACCGCCGTAAAGATGGCAAGAGTGAGGTTAGCAATGTTCCGTTGTTGGATTTTAAATTCCGCGCTATAACATGCATAAGGTGGCAGCCTTGAGGTTTACCGCCGTAAAGATGGCAGCAGTGAGGTTAGCGACGCTCTATTGTCCTTCAAAGTGAGGTTAGGGTTCGTCAAGAAGACAGCTGTCAAAAACGCACGTGGCTATGTTTACCAAACAAGAGCACATGTCTGTGACGTCACGGTATCGTGGTATGCTGCGTCAGCATGAAACGATCAATGTCTACACCTACGTAGTTAACACTCTGCTATGTTCACAAGATTTTTTACACATAAGTATTCTTTATGCTTTACGTTCGTGTACATAGGTTATGTTAAGATAGCACCAGATACAAGCGATGGTCACACGCTCTAGTAGAAGTTGCATGCATTATCAAAACGCTTTTAAACATTGCTATTCTTACCGCTACCATGTTCACAAGATTTTTAAACATCGCTATTCTTTGTACTTTAAGTTCATGCACATAGGCTATGCTAAGATAGCAGCACAAACACATGCGAACTTTGTACATTCTAGTGGAATAAGTTTAGTACTGCGTGCATTATAGATACATGATGTGTACGTGCATTTAAACATGGCTATACTTAATGCTGCTGTCATGTTTACAAGATTTTTATACATTGCTATTCTTTATGCTTTAAGTTCGTGCACACACAAGCGATAGTCTTACGCTCTAGCAGAAAAAGTTTAGTACGATAGTCGACACATACATTATCGATAGGTGATGTGTACACGCTTTAGAACATAGCTCTTCTTTGTGCTTTAAGTTCATGCACATAGGTTAGGGATACATAAAAGCGATTGCTACATGCTCTAGCGGAAGAAGCCTAGTACGATACTCGATGCATGTAAAATCGATAGGTTATGCTAAGATAACAGCACGCGTACACGATTTTAGCACAATCTAATAGGAAAAGTTTAGTATGATAGTCGTTTCATGCAAAATCATTAGGTAATGAGTACGCGCTTTGAAACAAGGCTATTCTTTGTACTTTAAGTTCATGGGTATAGGTTATGCTAAGATAGCAGCACAATCTAAGGCAAGAAGTTTAGTACGATATTTTTTGCTTGCAAAATCGATAGGTGATGTGTACACGCCTTGAAACATGGCTATTCTTTGTACTTTAAGTTTATGGGTATAGGTTATGCTAAGATAGCAGCACAATCTAGCGGGAGAAGTTTAGTAAGAGATTTGATGCATGCAAAATCAATAAGGAATATGCACACGCTTTGAAACATGGCTATTCTTTGTACTTTGAGGTCATGCGTATAGGTTATGCTAAGGTAGCAGCACAATCTAGAGGAAGAAATTAAGTACGAGAGTCGATGCTTGCAAAATCGATAAGTAATATGTACACGCTTTGAAACATGGCTATTCTTTGTACTTTAAGTTCATGTGTATAAGTTATACTAAGATAGCAGCATAATCTAGCGGAAGAAGTTTAGTACGGGAGTCGATGCATGTAATATCAATAAGTAATATACACACGCTTTGAAACATGGCTGTTCTTTGTACTTTAAGGTTATGTGTATAAGTTATGCTAAGATAGCAGCACAATCTAGTGGAAGAAGTTTAGTACGGGAGTCGATGCATGCAAAATCGATAGGTAATGTGTGCACGCTTTGAGACATGGCTATTCTTTGTACTTTAAGTTCATGCGTATAGGTTATACTAAGATAGTAGTACAATCTACCGGAAGAAGTTTGATACGAGAGTCGGTGTATACAAAATCGATAGGTAATGTGTACACGCTTTGAAACATGACTATTCTTTGTACTTTAAATTTATGGGTATAGGTTATGCTAAGATAGCAGCACAATCTAGCGGAAGAAGTTTAGTACGATATTTGTTGCATGCAAAATCGATAGGTGATGTGTACAGGCTTTGAAACATGGCTATTCTTTGCACTGTAAGTTCATGTGTATAAAATTATGCTAAGAGAGCAGCACAACCTAGCGGAAGAAGTTTAGTACGATAATTGTTGCATGCAAAGTTGATAGGTAATGTGTACACGCTTTGGACCATGGCTATTCTTTGTACTTTAAGGTCATGCTAAGATAGCAGCACAATCTAGCGGAAGAAGTTAAGTACGAGAGTCGATGCATGCAAAATCGATAGGTGATGTGTACACGCTTTGAAACATGGCTATTCATTGTACTTTAATTTTATGTGTATAGGTTATGCTAAGATAGCAGCACGATCTAGCGGAAGAAGTTTAGTACGATGGTCGATGCATGTAAAATCGATAGGTGATGTGTACACGCTTTGAAACATGGCAATTCATACTGCTGCTCTGTTCCCAAGACTTTTAAGCATAGCTAATCCTAATGCTGCTCTTAACGACGTCGAGCTAAGGATTGATTACATGACCGTGACGTCACAGCCATGTGCTCTTGTTTCGTAAACATAGCCACGTGCGTTTTTGACAGCTGTCTTCTTGACGAACCCTAACCTCACTTTGAAGGACAATAGAGCGTCGCTAACCTCACTGCTGCCATCTTTACGGCGGTAAACCTCAAGGCTGCCACCTTATGCATGTTATAGCGCGGAATTTAAAATCCAACAACGGAACATTGCTAACCTCACTCTTGCCATCTTTACGGCGGTAAACCTCAAGGCTGCTACCTTATGCATGTTGTAGCGCGGAATTTATAATCCAACAACAGACCATTGCTAAACTCTCTGCTATCATCTTGAAAAGTTCAGTGTTCCAAACACTAGTTCGAAAAACGTAACTCATCGCACCTCGGGGATTTTATTAGGTAAGACGTAACCCCTAGGTTCCATTCCTTGTTCTGAACATGAAACCATTTACAAATAAAGATTAATTTTCTACACTTAACAAAGTACAAGCGTTCTTGCTGATAGCGATCGATGACGTTGTTGCACCTTTAGCCCTTTAGCCCTTTAGCCCATTAGCCCTTTAGCCGAGGAATGTGCGGTAAACTAATCTTCTTAGAACAAAGATATCCCCTGACATGTTGTATCGAGTACAGTGTTTGGTTCTACTTATTGCGTGTTCTAAATACTTCAATCAATGTTTCGATCACATGATAAAGTTAACAGCATAGAGTGCAGTTTTCGATTCCAGCCTTGTTACGTTTCTTCTGTGATTTGCAAGTCTAAACATGCATAATGACATCATCACTGCAGCACGCGCTTACTCTAGCTATCCCGATGCAGGTTTAAACTTGTTCGATAGAGCTATGCCTTGACATAAGAGGAGGCCTTAACAGCTTATGAAAAAGCACGTCGAATTTTTCAAATTACCCGCCACCACATTTTATGAGGTTTAGTGCTGTAAAGATACCTGCACGATGCAAAGCTAGCTTTCTTCATCAGAGCAGCCACCATCTTGTGTGAGCACCTCTAGGCCGTATCATAAGCAGCTGTGTATAGTCACCGTCTTGTCGCTGCTACCTTGCGCAAGCACCCCTAGGGCATCTCATAAGAGCAGCAGCCATCTTGTGCAAGCGCTCTTAAGCTGTCTCATAAGAAGCTATGTATAGCCGCCATCTTGTAGAATTAGATAGCTGCCAATGCCAAAGGGCCTAAGTAGGGATCGAACCGTCGATCTCATCATTAGACTATGTTTTTCTTATGCTATCATGTTCCTGATACTGAAAACCTAGGTATCAGGTGGAAACATTTTATCCGTTTTGCTCCACGATGCACCGTTTTCGAGATATTTAACATTTTGCATTTAAGCCCTAAATTTAATGAATCGAAACTGCACGGCACGTTATACTCTCTACCATAGCTAGACCTGATCATGTTACGAAGACTTGCTTCAATACAAGCTAAAACAGAGTGAATGCCAAAGGGCCTAAGTAGGAACCGAACCGTCGATCTCATCATTAGACTTATGCTATCATGTTCCTCGTACTGCGAACCGAGGTATTGGGCAGAAAAATTTTGTCCGTTTTGCTCTACGATGTACCGTTTTCGAGATATTTAACATTTTGCATTTAAGCCCCAAATTTAATGAATCGAACTAGCATGACGCGTTAGCCTCTAAGCCAAGAGCAGCAGCCATCTTGCGCAAGCACATTTAAGGCGTCTCATAAGGAGTCGTGTACAGCCGCCATCTTGCGTCCGCCATCTTGCGCAAGCATCCTTAGGGCGTCTCTAGTCATCTTGTGCAAGGACCCTTAAGCCACCTCATAAGAGCAACCGCCATCTTGCACAAGCATCCCTAGGGTGTCTCATAAGGAGCCTTGTATAACCGCCATCTTACGCAAGCATCCCAAGGGCGTCTATGTATAGCGGCCATCTTGCATAAGCACCTTTAAGGAGTCATGTATAGCCACCATCTTGTGCAATTAGCGTCGAGAGATGGCTGCTGTAGAATTTTTCTTTTTTAATTATCCGCCACCACATAGAGTGTAGCACTGAGGTTTGCGATGTAAGATGGCGGGTGACAGCTGTCAAAAAGCACGCGAGTTTGTTTCCAAACAAGAGCACGTGGGAATTTTCCGCCACCACATTTCTAGCTAAAGATGGCAGCACGGTGCTCAAAGATGGCGGATGACAGCTAACAGAACTTTTCAAATTACCCGCTACTACAGAGAGCAGCACTGTGCTCTGTGGAATAAAGATGGCGGATGACAGCTGACGAAATTGCCCGCTTGATAGCAGCACAGTGCTCTATTGATTAAAGATGGTGGATGACAGCTGCACGCGGCTTTGTTTCCAAACAAGAGCACGTGGAATTTGCCGCCACCACATTTCAAGCTAAAGAGGGCAGCACAGTGCTCTATTGATTAAAGATGGTGGATGACAGCTGTCAAAAAGCACGTGGCTTTGTTTCCAAACAAGAGCACGTGGAATTTGCCGCCACCACATTTCAAACTAAACAGGGCAGCACTGTGCTCTGTTGATTAAAGATGGCGGATGACGGCTGTCAAAAAAGCGTGTGGGTTTGTTTCCAAACAAGAGCATGTAGAATTTTTCAAATTGCCGCCACCATATAGAGGGCAGCACGGTGCTCAAAGATGGCTGCTGTCATGTGGAATTGCCTGCCGCCACAGGTATCTAGCTAAAGAGGGCAGCATGGTGCTCAAAGATGGCTGCTGTCAAAAAGCATTTTTCAAATTATCCGCCACCACATTTCAAAGGTAAGTAGCTAAAGAGGACAGCGCTGTGCTCTATAGATTAAAGATGGTGGATGACAGCTGTCAAAAAAGCATGTGGATTTGTTTATCTCGCGCTAGTAAGGTTAAGTTGGTAGCACTAAGGTTTAGGCCCGTTCAGATGGCAGCACTGCGGTGACAGCTGTGACGTACCACATTTCAAAGGTAAGTAGCTAAAGAGGGCAGCACTGTGCTCTATAGATTAAAGATGGCGGATGTCAGCTGTCAAAAAAGCACATAGCTTTGTTTCCAAACAACAGCACGTGGAATTTGCCGCCACCACATTTCAAAGGTATCTAGCTAAAGAGGGCAGCACGGTGCTCTGTTGATTAAAGATGGCGGATGACGGCTGTCAAAAAAGCGCGTGAGTTTGTTTCCAAACAAGAGCATGTAGAATTTTTCAATTTGCCGCCACCATATAGAGGGCAGCACGGTGCTCAAAGATGGCTGCTGTCATGTGGAATTGCCTGCCGCCACAGGTATCTAGCTAAAGAGGGCAGCACGGTGCTCAAAGATGGCT
Organism: Anabrus simplex; assembly: GCF_040414725.1. Taxonomy (NCBI): domain Eukaryota; kingdom Metazoa; phylum Arthropoda; class Insecta; order Orthoptera; family Tettigoniidae; genus Anabrus; species Anabrus simplex. The sequence continues at coordinate 969,356,366 of NC_090266.1, read as the reverse complement.
GCTGTCAAAAAGCATTTTTCAAATTATCCGCCACCACATTTCAAAGGTAAGTAGCTAAAGAGGGCAGCACTGTGCTCTCTGGATTAAAGATGGCGGATGACAGCTGCACGTGGCTGTCAAAAAGCACGTGGCTTTGTTTATCTTGAGCTAGTTAGGTTAAGTTGGTACCACTAAGGTTTAGGCCCGTCAAGATGGCAGTACTGAGGTTAGCGATGCGTTGTTGTCTGTCAAAAAGCACGTGGCTTTGTTTACAAATCTGTCAAAAAGCACGTGGCTGTCAAAAAACACGTGGCTTTGTTTACCTCGCGCTAGTGAGGTTAAGTTGGCACTACTGAGGTTTAGGTCCGTCAAGATGGCAGTACTGAGGTTAGCGATGCGTTGTTGTCTGTCAAAAAGCACGTGGCTGTCAGAAAACACGTGGGTTTGTTTACCTCATGCTAGTTAGGTTAAGTTGGCACTAGTGAGGTTTAGGCCCGTCAAGATGGCAGCAGTGAGGTTAGCGATGCGTTGTTGTCGATGACAGCTGTCAAAAAGCACCTGGCTTTGTTTACAAATTCAAATCTCGCGCCATAATTCAAATCTCCCGCCAAAATTCAAATTTCCCTTGGGAGGAGGAGGAGGAGGAGGCAGGCGGAGGCGGAGGCGGAGGCCGCCGAACTGTCCCATTATACTACTGGACAGGTGGATGCTATATATAAATTTTGGTTCGAATGTCTTCAGTAGTTTTCAAGTTGTAAGGAATACGCTTTACACGCACCCGCTCGTGAGTTAAGTCTCCCTTATTAATCATCGTATCGAAATGATGCACATGAGAAAAAAGGTTTCGAAATTAATTTCTACCAAGGTAGGTAGATTTCTATTAAGTTTGGTTGTGTATATTTTTTGGAAGTGCAAGATCACTGTTTCGGTTTCGTATAAACGCCAGTCAGTTGAAGGATTTAGAAGCAATATTTGCCCTAAGACCTCTCAAGGACAGGTGTATTCTAAATATGAGTCTTGGTGGAAATACATCCAGTAGTTTCTAGCACTCGCGTACATACGGCGTAATTAAGGAAGAAATAATACAGTTTAGAAAGTTGAAAGTAATAGAAAATGTATTATAACTGAGGATAGCCGGATAACGACAAATATGTAAATGCCAAGTGAATGTATTGGAAAATCAAATGCCCCCCAATAAATTATGCTAGTGTGAGTTATGGATATAATAAAGCAGTAACAGAGGAGAAATTTAGGTCTAGTGATTCTTAGGTAAACAAATAATAAGATGACTTATGGTGTTATTACTTAATCTATTCAAGGGAGGTTGTAACATCCAACGATATTCCGCCAATATCCCGCAGATAGGCCGATTTACGCCTCTCTTGCCTTCTACCCAAGGAAAAACAACGAATTTAAAAGCATGATGAGGAAAATGGCAATACGTTACTTCCCTGCTGGCATGCAGTCAGAGACGTTGCCATGGCAACCTGTAGGTTCGTTGTCGGTCTGTCGGTCACTCAATGCAGAGCATGATACCAGCGGAAAATTGTAAATTTCTCCGTCATGTGAAGAGTAAGGTAAATTATGAACATAACGAAAGTTGTTTATAATGAAGAGACGTTTCACGTACGGTAAACGAAGTTTACATAAAAACAATAGTATAAGAGAAAATGGAGGAAAACCAGAATGGTTTTCCTATAAACCACCGTCTATTCAAAGATTTTAAAATGATATGTATATCGAAACCTTCCCTGGGATGAGTATACTCTAAATATGAAGTTTGGTTGAAATCTATCCAGCCGTTTCGACGTGATGGTGGAAAAACCATTCTGGTTTTCCTATAAACCCCTCGTGTATTCAGAGATTTTAAAACGATATGCATATCGAAACCTTTCCCGGGATGAGTATACTCTAAATATGAAGTTTGGTTAAGATCTATCCAGCAGTTTCGACGTGATGGTGGAAAAACCATTCTGGTTTTCCTATAAACCCGCCGTGTATTCAGAGATTTTAAAACGATATGCATATCGAAACCTTCCCCGGGATGAGTATACTCTAAATATGAAGTTTGGTTGAGATCTATCCAGCCGTTTCGACGTGATGGTGGAACAGACAAACAGACAGACATACAAACAAACAGACAAACAAACAGGCACGAAACGTAAAAACCACCGATTCGGTCTTGAGTTGACCTAAAACGGATAAATATCTGAAAAATTGCAAAACAAAAGAAATTACAGACAGCGGACCCCCTACAATTTTATTTATATAGATTTGATAATACGAAGGTACACAGGCTAAGCCCAATTACGTTCCTTCATGACATATAGACTTTAAAGTGTAAATACATCAAACAAAAATAATAACAATAGTAAAATAATAGAAAGAAGTACAGCAGAAAACTAATAAGCAGAACACATTTTAAAATTATTACTACAATTGAAAAACATAATAATATAGGTTATACATCAGCCATAGAAAATTACTAAACAAGTTGAAAAACAACACAAACAAAAACTTATGGGTACCTAGCATTCCAGCAAAAAGGAATTTAATAATGATTTAGTAAATAATGGCCTTTATTTGCTTATTGAACAACCTAGCGCCAGCAAATAAATCAACTTGTGCACTAATTGAACTATAAACTGACAATGTTTTGACTAGTGGTGAATTAGAGTGATGAACGCTTTTAGATCTTGGGATGTGAAATAATACTTGCTGTCGTGATGTTACTTGTGGTACATGAAATGGAATGAAGGTAAGTAATTCTTGACAGTCAATATTTTAATTCAAATTTTTCCTCAAGATATGTAACGAAATTAATGTTCTCCTGTTTTTCAAAGACGTGAAATTGAATAAACTTCTTAAATAGTGGGTTGAAATGTCAAATGGATAAAATACAATGAATGTTTTATAATACAAATATCATAGAAATTTATTTTGTACAATCTCAATGTGACGTGTTTGGTCCTTATAAAGAGGGTCCCAGATTACCGATGAATATTCTAACTTGCTTCGTACTAAACATATATACAACTTAATAATAACTTCAGGTTGAGTAAATAATTTGGAATTGCTAATAATAAAACCAAGCATCTTGTTAGACTGACCTATTACTTTTGCAATATGGCTATTAAAAGTTAACTTGCTGTCGAAAGTAATTCCTAGATTATTAATAGACGTTACAATTTCAAGTGTTGTTTCACCAATATAATATGTCGGATTTATATATTCCTTTTTCATGGTAAATACTAGAACTTTACATTTCTTAACATTTAGGAATAATTTGTTGCTATCACACCATAATATGATATTATTAATATCCTGTTGCAAATCATTCACGTCACTGCATTTATATATGGTCTTATATAACTTAACGTCGTCAGCAAATAACAAACAATCAGAGGAACGAACCATTCCAGGCAAATCATTAACCAAAATGAGAAATAGGAGAGGACCAAGATTGGAACCTTGTGGCACACCTGAAGAACTTACAAAATTATTTGAAATTTCACTTTGAAAATAAACAGATTGCTGCCTATATTTTAAATAGGAACTTAATAGTTGAAGTAATGATTTAGAAACTCCAAACTGATGCAGCTTTATCAAAAGAATTTTGTGGTCCACCTTATCAAAGGCCTTTTCTAGATCCAGGTATATTACATCGGTTCTTCTATTTGTGTCTAATGCATTGTAAATCTTTTGAGTAAAACCCAGCCAGTTAGTAATGACAGATCTGCCGGGCACAAAGCCATGCTGACATTGTGATAACTCTACTTTAATATGGTCGTAAATCCTAGAGTACAGTATTGAACCGTATCCTGTCCGAAAATGGGGCTAAACTCAGTGGTAAGATGCGCGTGGTACGTTCGGTAAAATAGGCTACAAGAAAAAAAAATCTCAAACATAAATATACTGGAAAAGTATATGGACAGGCGTTACGATTACATTATTTAGTGAATAAGAACGCAACATATAAGGGATGAGATGGATTTATTCGGCTAAAACATAAATGTCATTCACACTAAACTCAAACTAGATTTTAAAAATGAAAATTGAAAAGACGACCTCTAAAGGATCAAACAGAAAGAAAAATGTGTCGCGCTACGAGCGACCATACATCAAAAAAATTAACACAAGAAAGATAAAATTCGGGTATCGCCCGATAATGATCAAACAAAGTAATTTAAAAAAAGAAGAAAACTGAATACTTCGATGATGTTACATTCAAATGGTTTGTCGCCGCGGCCAAGTTTTCTAAGCCCGTGCCCGAGGGCTGCAATATATAAACTGTCTCAATGATGCCATATTATCAAATAATACACTCATAGGCAAATTAAACACGATATATACACACTCCGAAACAGACCAATTCGGATTTTAAAAAAACAACAAACATGTCTGGTTCAGGCATCGCATTACACCCCAATCCAAAACCACAGATTCTAAATATGGTCCCGAGCCATATGCAAATTACACCGGTTCAAAAGACCGTCGACCAGAAATTTAGCTTACGAGCTAAAAAAAAAAATATTAATCAACGTTGGTTATATATACAACACTTCGACACATGGCATAAAACAATAGACAAACAGAAATATAAAATCACACACTCCAGATACCTGTGAATAAATAAAAGTATGCACTGCATGGTAAATCTATCGGGATAAAAATTCCGATAGGTGGGCGTTGTCATGCTGCGCCGAGCCCGGGACAAATACTTCCGTATTCCACTCTCAGTTTCTTCGCGGGCAGGTTTCATACACGCAGCTGTTACAGACAAAAACCACCGATGCTGGCTAGCAAGGGGCTGCATGATTCTTGGAACTAGCGGTCTCGCACATAACATCGTCCTTGACAGGGTGACCAGGCCTCAGCTGGACCCCTCTTTATCTAACGCTGGCTAGCACAAGCAAAACTTAGCCCTGGCAGGCAGAAATCTCTGCACACTCGAGACGAAACTCGTTCAGAATTATAAAGCCCAGCTCTCGCTTTCAAGTGGCACCAATAATAACTGGGTATTTCGCACATACTGATTCGATTCCAGCAAATAGATACGGCTTCCTGCCTATCACCAACATATTTGGCTTCACGAGCCCTCACGGGCTCCACTGGCCTCTGACTCAACGTATCTAGGGTTCGACCCTTAACGTAACCAACTCCAAAAGGCGTCTCTGGCCACTCCGCTACATTCCCTAGGTTATCTCTCCTAGATTAGGCCATTCATTTATCATTACATGGGCATCTCTATCCTCATACCACATATACCGTGGGTTCGACCCTAAATGGTCCCAAGAATCTGCTTTCCCTGCATATTAAAAGATCTTAATTCAATCAACGTTGATCACAACTCTGCTGCGCATCACATTGGGGGCGTCAAAAAAAACATGCCGCATGCACCGATAATAAAACCAAGGAAAAGCCCCTGTTCTAATTCTGTAAACCTAAGCTCGTACCCGCGCGACATTAGAGGCAAATAGCTTCATGGCCGTGTGAGGACTCTAGATATCGATTCTCTACCACAAATGAAATAACGTGAAGCACACAATTGAAAGACAAAAATAAATATAAAACTAAACTACAACACACCTGTATCTACGCTATCTCATCCCTTTAAACCCATCTATCTAACTTAAATGCAAATGTCCCAAGCTATATCATGCACTTAGCTCTGAACATATTTACTTTAATAAAAATTTAAGTAAACAAAAGCCCCCACGGGCTGACATTCAAAAATGAATTAAAAATTATTTACATGAAAAGTCTAATCTGCCTAGTGTATCTTTGATGACTACAGCATGCTAAAGGACATTAGAAAACTTAGCTTTGACGACAGGTACCACCAGCGGCGCTCACATGACCGCTATTGTCATCCAGGCCTTAGCCTGACAAAGCAGCGGTCTCCTGGATTTGAAGCATCATCCTTTGGAATCCAATGGCGGCCATGATTGTCCTGAAGGTGCCGGAACCCCCTGCAATGTGGTCGTACTGGAACTCGTCTTCTTCACCGCTTAGTAGTGCTCGTGCACATAGATTCCGCCCTTAATGATAGGCTGCGATTAGCTACAACCTGCGTGAAAATTTATAGTTCAAATTATGCACCATTAAATTAAGGGCACAAAGCCCGGGCAGATATCAGTCTTTCACAGCGGCAAAATTAATTACGAAACGCACTCGCCATACCCGCGAACCGCACGCGCGACCCGGAACGTTTATTGCTAATAAAGTAATGCACCTGCGTGAGATTAATCGCAAATAACGAATGGATCCCTCACAGTCAAAGATTAGCAACTCAGAGCGTTTATCACCAGCCCGCACCTTGGTGTCTACTCAATTACGAATGTTTTAGGCAGAGGTAACTGATCAGATCATAGTTTTTTACATGAATTAAAACAAAACTGAGCTTCTAACATGGCGCGGCTTCCCCTTTCCAAGTTCTTTTTCAACAACCTTCCTCCGTCCTGCCAAAGAACTTCGCCTCGTCAATCCTCGCCTTCCGGTCCCACAACCAAAACAGGTTCAAACCAGGCTATCGGTTTGAACGTAATACACATGAAACAGTCATAATCATACAATGTTATTATTCACAGGCATTATGAAAATTCAAGTCTCGTTTTCTCCATACGAATAAACTGTGGAATATGGCTCCGTGGCGGATATTATCTGACAGATTCCAATGAAATATTATACCAGGTTGGGTCAAGTTGTCTCCATTTCGCTTGCAGTTTGCCAGCTCCGGAATCTCGGTTCTCCCCACTCCAGCACGTGGTTGGTTGAAAAAGTTAACCAGCGGACAGAACCTCCGCGCCTACACGTCGAAAAATGTCCGTCTATCCATGGCTTGGTACCGACTTCACTCTAACTAGGCGCAGTATAGCTTCCTAACAGCCATTTTCCTCCTACATGCAATAATCCATTTTTTAATGAACCCTGTGTGTTACTCATAATAATATGTGGCATATGGCGATATGTTACAGTATGTGCTCATATATCTTCGCTATAGCATTAATTACTGAAACAGGGCGGTAGTTTGCTATCATCTCTGAGTTCCCTCCCTTTAGGATTGGAGTAATTTTTGCCATTTTCCACTTTTCCGGGAAGCAGGATGTCTTTAAAGAAAGATTGAACAAGAAGGTTAATTGAGCAACCAGTATGTCAGCACAGCCCTTGATAATGTATGGTGGAATGCCATCAGGTCCGCTGGATTTCTTAGGTTTTAACTTTTTATTAATGACTGTTCTTACTTCATCTACCAGTATATGAGTGATGTTCAATTTATCAACCCTGGAAAGAACAAAAACTTCATTCAAAGAAAGATGTTCCACATTATATTTAAAATCCGTGTTCACATACACCGATGAAAAATACTCAGCAAACCCGTTTGCAATGTTTCCAGGTGTATAACAATTTTCATTCAGTAGAAATGTGTTGTCACATGAACGTGATTCCCGCTTACTTTTGACATATGTCCAAAACTGACTAATATTAATCTTAACTCCATTTTCTAAATTATGAATATAAACAGCATAAGCCACATGTAATTTCATTTTCAATTCCGACCGAATCTGTCTAAATCTCGTATCGTAATATCTCGAAAATCTCCTTTTTATAGCACATTTCTTTTTTATTTTTATGGACTGAATAATATCACGCGTGAACCAAACTGGATATTTGGATTTTCGAATTACTTTCTGCTTTGGAACGCAGTTTTCGAAACATTTGTACAGCGATGTATAAAAGAAATCAACAGCAAGATAATATTTTTGAAAGAATACAATAAACTCCAGTCAAAGTCCCGCAAAAAATCAGCCTTTTTAAAGTTGTAATATTCGCGATTAATTATCGGAGGCAATGGAACTTTTTAATGGGCGGTAAAACTAAACAAAGTGCAGGGCGATGTAAGTCTTCAGATACTAATGTGAATTCGTCATGCTTCAGTTCAACTTGAATATTACCTAATTCTAAATCTAATGTCCTGAAATTACAATTTTGAATACTGTTACGTGATGTTAATCCAAGATATGAGATGAACTGAAATAGACGACGACTGGTCATTGATCCTTCATTAAAGTTATAACTGGCATTAACAAATTCAGGTATGTTGAAATCACCGACAATAAGGCAGTCAGATGTTATAAAACCCTCTATGTTTTCAACGTAATTGAAGTATCCTTCATATACAGACAGCTTAGAAGAGGGAGTAATGTACACAGCATTTATGAATAACTTACGAGTATGACCCTGAATGTAAAGAGTTATTGACTCGCACCGTTGATCATTATATTTAAAACAAAGTTTGGATTTGTACTCCTTTTTGACAGCTACGAAAACTCCACCACCTCTTGTCTTCCCAGATAAAAACAGATCCCTGTCATTTCTGAACACTACATAGCGATCATCGCAGAACTCACTATCCATGATATCCTGACCCAAAAAACTCTCTGTCAGTACAGTTACATCATAATCACTACATATAAGGTTTTTAAGAAATACAACAGTTTTTGTTCTTAGGCCACGAACATTTTGATAATAAATAGTTAATTCATTCTCAGGCATCATCAAATATTAGTAGAAAATAATAAATATTAGAAAATAGAAGCAAATATTTACACACAAATAATTAAATAATTTCAAAGAAAAAATAAATAAACAAATATATAAGGAAATGCATGGAGATTAGAGCTTACTCAGGTCCTCATTATTACTGATGACATGTATAGGACTACCGTCTACCTTCCTAATCATGATCTTTCCACTTCTACTAACCCAGAGGTATTTATAGTCCTTTTCACGTTGCAACTGCTTCGCCTTTGCAAATAAAACTCTTCTAGCTGGGGCAAGTGATTGATTAATATAGATTGGGTTGGGAGTTGACATGCCGAGCTGAGTTGTGGATAAGGTTCGCTTGACCTTGCGCCTGGCGAGTAATTACTCTTTATGGGTCCTTCTAACAAATTTAACTATAAATCCAGAAGTTGGACGATTAGAGACCTTTTTTAATCGATGACAAGCATCAATCATGTCCTCCTTCAAATCTAAGTCTAAAGCCTTGCCTATATTGATGACAGTCTGCACTACATCCTCATTAGGAGACTCGGGAACACCAAATATTTCAACAGTGTTAGACCTTGAATATTGCTCAAGGTCATCACACCTCATGGCAAGATTGTTTACCATGTTCGCCAGTCGCCTATTTTCGGTGACCAAATTGTCTATAATAGTTTGTTGCCTGTCTATTATTTCCTGTTGTTTACTCATAAGTTTACTGTTTTCATCCAGTCTCCCATGACAAACATTAATTGAATTGCCTAGTTGTCGCTCGATGTCAGTAGTAGACTTGTTTACACTATCCAACTTCTCTTGCATAATTAGCAGTAATTTATAAATATCGGTAAAAAAGAAATAATCACAATATGATAGGTACTCTGTGAATTAAACACTTATTCACCTCTTGATACAGCCGCGCTGAGTGGCTCAGACGGTTGAGGCGCTGGCCTTTTGACCCCAACGTGGCAGGTTCGATACTGGCTCAATCCGCTGGTATTTGATGGTGCTCGAATACGTCTGGCTCCTGGCGGTAGATTTACTGGCATATAAAATAACGCATAGGCTACAGAATGTGCTTGTATACAATTACCGTACTTACATACAGGTATCATTTTTTACATAATATTCACAGGACCTCTTCAACATTGAAGTAAATCTACTTCCACACACGTGAATCCCCACATATACGATGTACTTCAGCTAGGCCGGCTCATTCATACCAAAAAAATTCGTTAGGAACTTCTTCTTTTTCTGTGGTGAGAGTTCATTCCATAGCCGAACAGGACGAATAAAGGAACCACTTTGATAAGAAGCTGTTCTTACAAGTGGGGGAAGGGACACACCTCTACCTCTTTGAGCAGAACGGTAGTTCAACTGTAAGCGGTTGAAAAGGTTGATGTGAATGTTACCTGTGAGGGATTTTGTCAGGAAAGAAGTACCTATTTGTTTACAGAGAGCTGTTATGGGGGGCAGTGACCTGGCTGTGTTTAAATGACCGGGTTGAGCAATTAGTCGTTCTGCTCGGCATTTAACTCCCTCTAGTTTCAACATGTTGTCTACTGTAGTGGGGTGCCAGGAAGGAAGCCCGAACGACAGTACTGGTCGTACTAATAACAAGGACAAAGAGGTCGTCTAAATGCTCTCTTTCTAGCTCTCAGTCTGCGGATAAATCTCAAGACTCTGTATTCTTTGCGCCTTATTTCCTCAACATGCTTGTTTCAGTTTAAATTGCTGCAAGTATGAATTCAAAGCAATTTTATTGAAGTGCAAGGCGTCAGTGTTTCACCACACAGTTAACTATGGTGTTGTAACGTTGTTGTTGTAGTAGTAGTAGTAGTAGTAGTAACATTGATGGCCTACCATAGGCCCAAATTTCTGTCCGGGAACTTTAAACGGAGCACAATACGCATCGTTTCTTCGAGACATTCTACCTGGTCTATTCGAGGATGTAGTACTGGAAACTCGTCTCACGATATACCCTAGTGTCCAAACGTTAAGCATAAGTTACGAGTAAGCAGGGCAACGGGAAATAGACCGCAAATCGCACGACATATGCACCTACCAACCTTACGTGTTCGCTCTGTATAGGAAAGAAGTGTTCCTTGGTTTGACTAGCGGCGTGAACAAGGTGAACACAGCCAGTGCCTGCGCCCCATGTTCCCTCAATCGTGTTTGTCCTGTTATAGTGCGCGGAGTGTAGCCTCGTGGTGAACGTGACAACATAATGGCACAACGACGCCATTTGGACCCCGTTTTGCAGTGTATTAAAATACTCGGCCGCCTGGAAGCAGGCCAGACACAGACCGAAGTCGCCGTATCCTTGAATGTGCCACAAAGTGTCATTTCCACGCTTTGGAGACGATTTCAAAGACACAGGAGATATTAGTCGTAGGCTATTACCAGGTCGACAAAGGGTAACCACCCCACAGCAGAACCGATATCTGGCCTTAACCGCCCGACGAAATCGGAGTGCACCTGCAGGACAATTGTCGGCGGAGCTTGCAGCCGTCTCAGGGGTTGCCGTTTTCCGGCAAACTGTGTATCGGAGGCTCAGAACAGCAGGGCTGTTTTCCCGACGTCCAGCGGTGTGCGTCCCGCTCACTCCAGCACAGAGACGGGCCCGTTTACTGTGGAGACGTCAACATCGAAACTGGACCATGAATGAATGGAGGCATGTTCTCTTCACAGACGAATCCCGCTTCAGTTTCCAGAACGATTCCCGTCGCACATTAATCTGGAGAGAACCGGGTAGCCGATACAACCACAGGAACATCGTGGAACGGGACCGCCATTGTAGTGGTGGCGTCATGATATGGGGCGGCATATTGTTGAATGGCCGTACGGATCCTGCAAATCTTCATGGGTGGTCCGAGGAACACTGTTAACGCTCGGAGATACAGGGATGAGGTACTGAGACCACATGTTCGACTCTTTAGAGGTGCGGTTGGCCCAGATTTCCTCTTAATGGACGATAATGCCCGACCGCACCACGCTGCTCTGGTGGATGAATTTCTGGCTGGGGAAGACATTCATCGCATGGACTGCTCAGCGAGGTCTGCGGATCTGAATCCTATAGAACATGCCTGGGGTGCATTGGTTAGGCGAAATGCATCCCGTCAGTCTCCACCAAGGACCCTCCAAGACTTCGCATTGCCCTTTCGGAGGAATGGGATCGACTGCCAGAAGAGCTCTTGGACCATTGATAGAGAGCATTGCCACGTGGCTGCGAAGCATCTGTGGCCGTTAGGGGTAACATACACCTATTAGCAGCATATTTTGTTGTGGAAGACAGTGCCAAGTTTTGTTAGTTGTTGTCAAAGTGTACCTCAGCTATCAGAACCTTCCTGACACTGTTTTCTTGGACAACTTGCGTGACATATGGTGTGTGATTCCGCTTCCGTGAGTTCAACAATCCATCTGATATTCCTATCAGGCGGTATGGCCTCCTTTAGTGATTATGCTAAACTTTTGGACGCTAGTGTAGTTCCAGCATGTTGGGTGACCCGCCTACTTTGCACGTGTGAGCAGAGAGCTGACCACTGACAATTTGCAAATCGGTAGATGGGATGGGGAGCGTGTGTGTGATAGGCCAGCTCGTTCCGAGTTAAACCCATTAGACTTCTTTCTATGGGGCCAGTGGCGCAACGTTAGGGCCTGCAGGCGGGACCGGGGCTTAAGGGGGCCCACACCGATTTCCCCACATAAATAAATAAATAAATAAATAAATAAATAAATAAATAAATAAATAAATAAATATTTTATATGAATTTATCAATAGAAATGTGATATCACGATTTTTTTGTTGAATGGGTTTAAAAATATTAATTTTACAATTCGTAAGTAGAGGAATTGTCGAGTGGCTGCATTTAGCTGCTATTATTATTATTATTATTATTATTATTATTATTATTATTATTATTATTATTATTATTATTATTACTGCACTGCATTTAGCACAGACATCTCTCATGACACGGGCTGTAAAGAAAGTCGTCTGTGGCAGATTACAAATCGATTAGTAGTAGAAAACTCAATCATAGTCTCAAGTTTTATCTGTTTGTAAGTCTTCCTCTTACTGTTTCCTTCACGGAATGCTCATTTTAGAAAATAGAACGTGTATAAAACTGTCTACGAAATTATATGACCCAATGCATACTAGGTGATTTTAATCCTCTCAACATCGAATATATCAGTAAAATCATTTATATTTTTGCATCCCAGAGAGCACGTCACAATGTGTAGTTTCATCAGAATCTGATGTGAATACAGTGAAGTTCCAAACATATAAAAACCAATCATAGAAGCGTATGCTGTATTTAATTTCTATAAAACATTTAATTTTAAATCAAATCCATTAATTTAGAAATTTTACAATATTTCTCTGTGCATATATTAAAGGGATTTAGACCGCATTAACGTTTTGCATGAATCTGCTGCAGTACAACAGATGTGTTTTATTGACTGACTTTACACGTTTTCGTTGAAGGGGCCCAATTTTGTTCCCTGCAGGCGGGCCCTTATGACGTTCGTTACTCCTCTGTCTGGGGCTCAGTGAAGGACCGACTGTATCACGAAGCCCCAACATAGAAGATATGCAATAGTGCACTTCTGCAGCGTGTTTGAATATCTGGGGCGGCACTAGCATCTGCGCAATGCTATAGAGATAAACGTCGGTCATTTTGAACATCATCTTCGGTGATGCTCCGGAGTTCTAGTGGCTATTTCTTTGGAAAAGGTTGCGTGAACACTTAATTGTTAGTAGACTACCAATGGTACAGTTTTTGAAAGTTGAATTAGTTGCTGAATGAACTAGGATAAGAATGTTCGCAGTCTTTCATAATACGAGCACTAAGACTGTATCTTTCACCGGAGCATGATACACAAGAGCTTTCAAATACTCCCACAAATAAAAGTCTAGTAGGTTTATATCCGGAGAGCATGGAGGCCAGGGAATGTGTTTCCCGGCCCATGTCCATGTAACATATTTTTCTTCCTCAACGTAGGAGGTATCTGTCCTGAAAATTTGGCCCTACCTTAATTGTACAGTCTGTATTGTGAAAACATGTATAGCGGATGCCTCAATCTCACATGCAGGAGCTGCCTGGCTAAGGCGGTAAATGCGTGCTCCGTTCATACGGAAGGACGTGGGTTCGATTCCCCGTCAGGAAGCAGAAAAAGGTTAAGAAACGAGATTTCTACTTCCGGAGGTGCACATGGCCCTGAGGTTCACCCAGCCTTCATAAAAAATTAGTACAAGGTTAATTTCAGGGGGCAAAGGCAGCCGGACGTACAGCCAACCACTCTACCCCACCACGTGCCGTGGTTAGGGATAGTGGAATGATCTACCTTCCACCCCTCCCAGGACCTTCGTAGCCTCTACGGAGATGACTTTTCTTCGCTTTGCTTCAATCTCACATGCATTCACACTTGCAGATAGCTCTAGAGCATGCATAGTTCAAGTGTACGACAAAGTAGAGAAAATAAAGTCCACAGAAGACAGCAGAAATTTGTCATTGGTGAGCTCCAACACCAAAGACTTTGGCAGGCTAATGGACAGAACACTTCACTCAGAAGTGTACTTCACACTTCCTGCCGCAAAATGTGAGTGGACTTTAAATGGAAGAATCACTGTTGAGGTTTCTGTACCTTGCCCTGTGCTGTGGTCTTTCGAAATAAAATATTTCTTGTTTACTCTTTAATGTAATGTACACTTGTCCAAAGCAGCCTGTATGAGTAAACTTCCATAGAATATTTATGCTAGGAAAGTAAGAAGCAGCGTTTAGAACAAGTTGTAGCGTTAGCTAGCCAAGTAATCTCTCTGAAAATGTGCTCCTTCCTTCTGGAGATGCTCGTTAAAGCAAGAAAGCTGTTCACAGCCAGTTTGATGTGCCTGTTAGTGCGTTGAGTCCAGCCTTACGTGAAATTTCGACCACCAGGACGTGATTTTTCATTTCGAAATCTCATGTTCATTGCCCGGGTTTCGAACTGTAGCTTCTTTCCAAACCAATGATGTCCTTCAGCTTTAACAAGTCCAAGGGACAAGCAGGTTCTCGGAGACTTAGAATTTTCATTCGATCACATTTTATATTAGGAAATGAACCTGGCATGATCGTAAGTCGGCTGGCGTAGTTTAGGGTCGTAGTGTGAAACTGAGGAGCTGTGTGATGCGTCTGTCCTTTGATATAGTCTGTGGGTATTGTTTTTAGTAATATGTTGATTAAGGATGTCCTAATCAAATACTGTATATCATAATCAAAATGAGTTTTCCACAACATAATTATGTACCGCAAAAAGGAACTGGCTTCATGGCCAAGCAATACCGAATTCAAGTAAGGCAGATGAAATGTTGCATGCTCGTGGTATACACCAGCGAATGTCGTGGTAATTAAGATCTAGGAATTATTGTTTTCGTTTGGAGTGTTTTACTTCGTGTTATTTGCTTTAATGTCCATTCTAGTTGCCAACGTTCTTAACGGAGATCAGGGTGTTGGAATCTTGTCCCATTGGAGTTCTTTAAAGAGCTGGAAGCCAACTGTCTCCGACCTCAGCCGGAATCGAATTCACTCTCCGGGAAACATAAGACAAACGACAATCCGACTACGGCAGTAAGGTCAATTTATAAGAATTGATATCTTGTTTAAACAGCCTCATGCATTCATTGTGAACATTAATTATCTCAGGTAATTTTTATTGCAATTACATTTTTTAAATGTAATAAATGTGACTAAGATTTGGAAGGCACAGGTATGACCCCTAGAAATATACCGTCTATAATTCGCCTTGAGTTAGAGTGGACAAGCAACAATCAAGGAGGGCTGATATTAGAATTTGGGACTCACCTGTCCTCCCATCGATGTTCACTGTAGCACTCCTACAGTGTTGAATAAAACCAATTAACGCACCTCTAGAGAGAATAATGAGAACCATTTCACGCGCTACAACGTATTCACGAACCGGGCGAGTTGGCCGTGCGGTTAGGGGCACGTGGCTGTGAGCTTGCATCCGGGAGATAGTGGGTTCGAATCCCACTGTCGGCAGCCCCGAAGATGGTTTTCCATGGTTTCCCATTTTCACACCAGGCAAATGCTGGGACTGTGCCTTAATTAAGGCCACGGCCGCTTCCTTGCAACTCCTAGGCCTTTCCTCTCCTATCGTTGCCATAAGACCTACCTGTGTTGGTGAGACGTAAAGCCACTAGCAGGAAAAAACACAACGCATTCACGGAATTATGTTGGTATTGATTACTTAGTGATTGGCTGTGTTGTACATTTATAGTAATATCGTATGGCTACAGCAAGTCATTTGTTGTCTCCTCAAGCCGTGCTCACATTTCTTTATTTGTGGTTTTTACGTTATACCGACTCAGAGAGATCTTATGGAGGACAGGGATTGTGCTGGTAAAGAAGCGGCCGAGAACCTACGTAAGCTGCCGCCCTAGCATTTAGCCGGTGGACATCCTGCGGAAACCATCTTCAGGACCGACGACGTGAGTTCGAACCCACTATTTCCCAGATCCAAACGTAACAATATTCCCTGCCAACTGAAATTAGCACTATGTCAAACAAATTTCACTTAAGGATCCAGTGCTGAAAATGAATGTTGAATTATACCATGGGTGAAAGTACGAAGTAAGAAGAAAAACCAAAACCAGTTCCCATGGCGCAATATCCCCGAAGTACCTTCGAATACCAAACGACCTCTGCTCAGCCCGAAGGCCTTCAGATTACGAGGTGTCGTGTGGTCGGCACGACGAATCCTCTCGGCCATTGTTCTTGGCTTTCTAGACCAGGGTCGCCATCTCACCGTCAGAAAACTTCGCAGTTTAATAATTACAAAGGCTGAGTGAACCTCGAAAAAGTTCTCAGACCCAGGTATAAATCCCTCACCTGGCCGGAAATCGAACCCGGAGCCTCCGGATAAGTGGCAGGCAACGCTACCCCTACACCACCGGGTCGGCATTTACTGTATAATAAAAAGTATTTTCTCTTCTGTTTCTTTTGTTAGTTCTTTCATTCATTTATATTGCTATAACTAGCTGATGTACCCGTGCTTCGCTACGGAATTCTAAATTTTATACAGAATTCTAGGTTAGGTAGTGTAAACGTTGTGAGCAAGATTGTATTAAGTTGCATAGCTCTTAATGTTGCCCTAGAAACACGACGGGGAAGACACCAACGTCTTTTCTCATATGAAGACTGGGTTAGGGAATTTTCATTGTAATGGTAGGCCCAGCTTGCCTACCGTCAGTCACGATCAGGTTCCGGAGTTTTCATTATAATGGCAGACACTCACTCTCCGCCTGCCTTTATAGATTCTCTGAAAGACTCTCTTAGTGGTTTTCCCAACTGAAATGAACATGGGTCATTACAATGACGTCAGTAAGAATGGCGCGATTAAAAGCAATGCTTTCATATGAAATATTCGATCAAATGAGAAACCACACATTTTCTCTCTTTTAACGAACAGTACTATGCTGCCGAACTAACAGTCCAAAGCTACAGAGCTGGAATGACCAAGACGCAGACATCCGTGATCCGTGAACGATCTTCATAATTTTTTCGGCGGGGGGGGGGGGGCAGGGTTTCAAATAGTGGATAGTCCCAGGGAATAAACTATGCCCGTTTACTTATATGTTTCCTGGGAGTACCCGATGAATCGGAAAATCTCAATTCACTACACTGGCGGGGGAAAGAACTATTTGACGTGGAGGCAATTTTTCCTCCAAGCCAGAAAAGAAACCACATCTTCGCTGCTAATTTGGAATAAAATTAATGTAGATTTAATAAAAGTGAAGAGGAAGAAACATTTCTTAAGAAAAGGCCCTTTTCAGGATTGAATTTTGAGTTATTTAATGAATTGTGGTACTATAACTTGGAATAAGCCTAAATTGTAATTCTAGACCAGTTCACCCTACTACTACTAACTGAGCCTCTGACTTAAGTGCGCACACTGCTCATTCAAAACAGCGCGTCAAAGTAGGTGTCGAATAGCTGGCATACTATGATGAACCAGTGTGTTACGTACCAGCAGTATCAGAAAATGTATGAACCAGAGGAATGGCATGCTGAAGAAGAAAGTTATCTAACTCCTCAGCTATTTCCCGCCAATATTCAGTTAGGCTGTTATATTCGGTACGCAGCAGTAATCCCATCTATCGGAGCTGAATGTCAGCATAAGAGACAAAGAACATTACAACAAACAACGGTCAGTGTAATCTTATTGTTGATCATTGTTACGCGCTTTCGATATTGTAGGCCTTCACATTATTAACTGTCTTCCTGTTCTGAAATACCACTCTTATCATAGTCGCTACGGTAAAACTGAATAAAACATAAACGATCGGAACAAAACTCGGTAAGCCCTACGGGCCGAAAACCATGTTTTAAGGCCTTAAAACTAACCGTTACGGAGATATTGGCACCACACTACCCCTGCTCTAGGAATCGGATAAAGTAATGAGCTGCCGTAACCATGGCAACGTCAGCTCCAGGATTCTACAGCAGCGAAATTATCTACAACTAGCAGAAGTACCCGTTCTTCGTACGGGTTATCAGAAACTGGCTTTAGTTACTCATACTATCGGTGTGAGCGACTTCATTAGATATTTATATCACTGGTGTATTTACTTAAGTACATAGATATTATTTGTCATGTTAGGAATTATAGTGTAATTTCTTCTTCTTCTTCTTCTTCTTCTTCTTCTTTTCTTCATTGGGGCCTTTAAATATTAGTTCGTAATTAGCGTCGACCTCTAAGATCTGATGCTACCATGTTTTTCCTTCATTCCCACCTAGGTATACCTGCTTCCTTCATAAAGCTGCAGGTTTAGTATAAGTATACTTCCGCTAGATAGGACCACAAATATACATATCATTTAATGTATTTGTTTGATCCGACATTTCGTAACTATTAGAAATGATCAAGGAAATACGCGATGCATAAAAGAAACTACTATAATTATCGAGAATTATAATTCTCAGGGCTTGTCACTCATGTCGCACATCATATAATGAATCTGAGTATAAATGTTGAGAAACCTTTTCAAGTCATGGGCGCACCATCTTGACAATTGTGTACAGTATATAGGTTGTTTTCATCGTTACAATGATCGTAAAATTGGACCAAAATATCGGCACTAACATCAGTGATCCTACTACTCCATGATTTGATAGAAAATAATTTAAACTATAGGTAACAGACTCCGCAAAATGCTGAAACCTAAGCCAGTACGTAAAAACGGAGGCCCGTCGGCAACCGCTGGTCGGTGTACTACGGAGATCTCCGGGGCTATTATTTTTATACTTCACTCCCTTTCCATCCCCGCCCAAAGGAGTGCTATGAGCGTCTTACACAACAGTTTATTTTTTCCAGATAGTAAGTCATATGCGTATCAATTTTGGTTGGCAGCTTTGCCCAAACGTACATGCATAATCTAGCTGCTGTAGAATCCTGGAGCTGACGTTGCCATGGTTACGGCTTTTCGTTTCTTTATTCGATTCCTAGAGCAGGGGTAGTGTGGTTCCAATATCTCCGTAACGGTTGGTTTTAGGGCCTTAAAACATGGTTTTTGGGCCCTAAGAGTTTACCGAGTTTTGTTCTTTGCGTCAAAGGGCTTAAAAGGAGCTTTGTACGACAAATTCGATTTCGTCTATATTAGCCTATTATTTTAATATTTTTATATCTCCCCCCGGATTGTTTTGAAAATAAAATACAGCCCATGTTACTCACTGGCAATGTAGCTTTCTATAGGTGAAGTAATTTTTAAAATTGGTTCAGTAGTTTTTGAGTCTATCCGTTACAAACAAATATACAAATTTTTCCTCTTTGTAATATTAGTATAGAAGTATAGATTACATCCCTACACATACGGTTGGCGTCAGGAGGGGCATCCAGCCGTAAAACAGGGTCAAATCCACATGTGCGACACAGTTCGCACCCGCAACCCCACAGGTGTGGGTAAAGCGATAGAAGAAGAAGATACTCGTTTTAAAAATTCACCCGCTTTTTATTCTTTTCATCCCATTAAGTGGATTTTCCAAAAAGAACGTGTTCATTTTTAAAGGAGTTTCCAAGTACCAATTTTAAAGTCTATAACATCTTCATTTTTTGAGATATATGTATCCTCATATAAATAATTCAACTCCTTCCTCACTTCTTTTCACTCCCACCCCCCCGCCGCCTTAAGTGGATTTTCTGAAAACGAATATTTGTGTTTTTTTATTTTAAAAGGGATTCCAAACATCAATTTTCATGTCTGTAACATGTTAGGTTTTTGTGATTTATTGTAGATAATTTCGCTGCTGCAGAATCCTGGATCTGACGTTGCCATGGTTACGGCAGCTCATTACTTTATCCGATTCCTAGAGCAGGGGTAGTGTGGTGCCAATATCTTCGTAACGGTTGGTTTTAAGGCCTTAAAACATGGTTTTCGGGCCCGTAGGGCTCACCGAGTTTTGTTCCTTACGTCAAGAGGATTAAATTGAGCTTTGTCTCGTCCTTATACGACGAATTCGATATTTGCCTATATTAGCCCATTATTTTTATATCTCCCCCCCCCCCGTGCCCCCCACATCGAATTGTTTCGAAAATAAAATACAGCCCATGTTACTCACTGGCAATGTAGCTTTCTATAGGTGAAGTAATTTTTAAAATCGGTTCAGTAGTTTTTGAGCCTATTCGTTACAAACAAACACATTTTTCCTCTTTATAATATTAGTATAGATATAATACAAAATCTTAACATGTTACAGACATGAAAACTGGTATCTGGAATCTCCTTTAAAAATAAAAGGACCACAAACTTACATTTTCAGAAAATCCATTTAAGGTGGGAGGGGAGGGGGTGAATAGAAGTGAGGAAGGTGTTGAATTGTTAATATGAGGATACACATATCTCAGAAAATGAAGATGTTACAGACGTTACAATTGGTACTTGGAATCTCCTTTAAAAATGAACACACTTTTTTTTTGGAAAATCCACTTAAGGGGGTGAAAAGAGTAAAAAAGTGGGTGAATTTTTAAAATGAGTATCTTCTTCTTCTAACACTTTACCCACACCTGTGGGGTTGTGGGTGCGAACTGTGTCGCACAGGTGGATTTGGGCCTGTTCTACGGTTGGATGCCCTTCCTGACGGCAACCGTAGGCGTAGGGATGTAATTACTATTGCGTGTTCCTGTTGTGGTTGGTAATGTGGGTGTCCGGAAAAGTGCGAACACGGAAATTTGCGAACACATCATTAAAGCGGAAATTTGCGCACACTAGGGATTATTACTACCTGACTAGGGTTTCCAAGGTCTTAGTAAATATTTCGTTGCCGGAAATTTGCGAACACTATCTTCAAAAGAAAAAGAAACAATACATGTAATGTAAGCGACCTCTGTAAATGAATCCATCTTTAATTCATACAACGCATTGAATCTGATTTCCATCACACTTTACACAGGCTTTAGATTGTCAAAAGGATAATTATCATCTTATTATTTTGGCGTGTTGAATATCAGCCTTCATAGGTTTCGTCATTTTTTTCATACAGTACATTTGTCGTTTAAAATCGGCTTTTATAGGCTTCGTTATGTTTACATAAGTATATATTTACGTGTGGGTTACCGTAATTCAGTCCAATTTCTCTTCATATACTAGGATGGTTTTCTCAATCCTGTCTCCAGTTTCAAGCATTTCCTCTTTCTCTTCTTCCCTTGAATATGCATTTCTAACCTCGTGTACATGCAATTTGTGTCTTCCGCTTCCTTCTTCAAACATTCCACCAGCATGTTGGTTCTGGGGTGGCGAATTCCAACGACAGTAATTAATTTGTTGTGCTATCCTTGTACAACACTCGTGATTCTGTGTCCCTTACCGTAGCAACTCCACATTTCGATGGGGATCTCTTCATTATGTAACCATGTATCTACAAAGTAGCCAAAAACTCGAAGAATTTTTGGTTGTCGGGAGCTTCCGCATGAATCTGGAGCCATCCGTCATCTACGTCCTCCGGTTTCGAAAATGCCAGTGCCGCACACATGGTGACGTGAAGCCTTAACTCTTCATTCTAACGGTATTCCTCCTGTAGACCCAGACTTTGAATTTTAATCCATAAGCATTTCTTCATATGGAAGTGGCAGCCACTCACTTTAGTTGAGGAAAACTTGATGTACAGCCGATATTGCAGCTGCCTCAAAATCGACATTCACTTTACTGGGGCACCACTGTGGAACTACTTTTTTTTTTTTTTTTTTTTTGCTAGGGGCTTTACGTCGCACCGACACAGATAGGTCTTATGGCGACGATGGGATAGGAAAGGCCTAGGAGTTGGAAGGAAGCGGCCGTGGCCTTAATTAAGGTACAGCCCCAGCTTTTGCCTGGTGTGAAAATGGGAAACCACGGAAAACCATCTTCAGGGCTGCCGATAGTGGGATTCGAACCTACTATCTCCCGGATGCAAGCTCACAGCCGCGCGCCTCTACGCGCACGGCCAGCTCGCCCGGTGGAACTACTTATTTATTTCATAAGAAGGAACAACCAAATGTATTTTTCTTTCTTCTTATTAGGGAATAGGGCAAATACCACAAGGAACACATATATGTATCGTCAGGCCTGTCTGCTAGGTCTGCGTGAACAGTGTAGAGTTGTGCAAACTGTTTGCTTCAGCACCTAAATGCACTATCCATAATAAATTGTGTACATGTTTTTAAACATTATTTTCCTTTGTCTCCGCTGACAACTAGGGTTCTTCCTTCTAGTCCGTCATCAACAAGGAGAGAACTGCTACCATGGCCATTTTCAAGTTTTCTTCATTGAGAATAATGTCACCACGTTCTTTTGGCTCTTGTTGATTTCCACGCTCGTTACTCCGCTGATTTCGCAAGGTCCTCTTCATCGATTTGTCAGAATGTCATAACCTGAAACGGCCATATTGATTAATTAAAACATTCCTGACCTTACGATGAATTTAAAAATCATAAAAACCAATTTTGTAGAGCTTATTACGCTCTGTAAGTTTTGTTCAGTCAAAATTTGCAAAGTACCATTTAAAGCTAAAAAGCACACAAAAAACACTTTTCGTCAAGAGAGTAGAAAAACTCCAACAATTCTTCCGGATGTACAGGCTGTGCCAAATAATAGTACACTATTAGTAGTAAATATATGAATTTTCGTAAATATACATTACTTATTGTTACTTGTTGACCTATAATATAATTTGTAATACAAAATTCATCTACATTATATCTCATAAACCTAACATGTTACAGACGTGAAAATTGGTATTTGTAGTACCCTTTAAAAATGAAGTAATCAACTTAAGCTGGAGATCGAATATAATCGAAAAAGGAGTTGAATTCTCTTTATGAGGATATTTATATCTCAAAAACTAAGATGTTACGGAAGTGAAATTTGGTATTTGGAATCTCCTTTAGAAATAAAGAAAAAATTGTTTCGACATAGAAGACTATTTCTGGCCTGGTCACCTTAGCCCCAAAAAAGAAATGCCACACACGTGGTTTACAAAGAGGTTCTGGGGTAAATGAAATGCAATTTTTTGGTGAGCTTTTATACTTTAGGGATTTAGAGATAATGTCTTAGTGCAGTACCGAGGAACAAGTAATTTTTATCAAATTGCGAAAACCTCGCGGGCGAAGCCGTGGTTAACAGCTAGTAAACAAATAAAGATTTAAGTACACAATACGGTCGCCTCTGTGGTGTAGTGGTTAGTGTGATTAGCTGCCACCCTAGGAGGATCGGGTTCGATTCCCGGCTCTGCCACAAAATTTGAAAAGTGGTACGAGAGCTGGAACGGGGTCCACTCCGCCTTGGGAGGTCAACTGAGTAGAGAAGGGCTTGATTCCCACCTCAGCCATCCTCGAAGTGTTTTACCGTGGTTTCCCACTTCTCCTCCAGGAAAATGCCCCGATGTTATCTAACTTAAGACCACGGCTGCTTCCTTCTCTCTTCCTTGTCTATCCCTTCCAATCTTCCCACCCCCTCAAGGCCCCTGTTCAGCATAGCAGTGAAACCGCCTGGACGAGTTACTGGTCCATCTGTCTAGTTTCATCCCCAGATCCAACGTCTCGCGCTCCAGGACACTCTAGTTGAGGTGGTAGAGGTGGGATCCCTCGCTGAGTCCGAGGGGAATGTCAAACCTGGAGGGTAAAGGGATTGAAAGAGAAGTAAATAATATTGTTATTCAAAATATATATTTACCGGGCGAGTTGACCGTGCGGACAGGGGCAAGCGGCTGTGAGCTTGCATCCGGGATAAAGTGGGTTCGAACCCCACTGTCGGCAGCCCTGAAGATGGTTTTCCGTGGTTTCCCATTTTCACACCAGGCAAATGCTGGGGCTGTACCTTAATTAAGGCCACGGCCGCTTCCTACCAATTCCTAGGCCGTTCCTATCACATCGTCGCCACAAGACCTATCTGTGTCGGTGCGACGTAAAGCAACTAGCAATATATATTTTGTATTACGTAAAATATGTTTGCTATACGATCACTGTAAGATGAAATGCCCAGGTGAAAATATTAGTTGCATGTAAAATAATCACGTCATGTGTGAAAAGACAGAACATAGTCTGAGTCCCTCCATGTAAATATTTTGCTAGTGTCTTTTTTTACGCCGCACCGACACAGATATGTTTATGGCGACGATGGGATAGGAAAGGGCTAGGAGTTGGAAGGAAACGGCCGTGGCCTTAATTAAGGTACAGCCCCAGCATTTGCTTGGTACGAAAATGGGAAACCACGGAAAACCATCGTCAGGGCTGCCGACAGTGGGATTCGAACCCACTATCTCCCGGATGCAAGCTCACCGCCGCGCGCCCCTGACCGCACGGCCGACTCGCCCGGTCCTCCATGTAAAAAGAGGACATTAAATAAATAAATAAATAAATAAATAAATAAATAAATAAATCCGTTGATGATCAGGAAGGGGCAACACTATTGTGCATAAAGCAGAAGCTTGGAATTTTTATTTGTAGGCATTAGTTGAAACGTAATTGGTGAATATAAATTTCATTTTTTCTAATGGTTAATTTCTAGGCAAGCGATGATGTAATATTAAGGGCACTGACAATTAGGGAAAATGAATAAAGCCTGAATTCAGTTTCCATTAAATCGCTCAATATCTAGAAAACAATCCAGATTGATCTCCATGGTGCTCGGAGATGTCCGACGTTATTCTACGTGAACGATTGAGTAACAGCTGTGCTGTTAAGTACTTACCTACTGTGTTCGACTTCGTAGGGTTGAATCTTGGCTTAACTTTGGACATAATTAAATGCGAGTGACTGGTATTAGTATATTTACTGACACATTGAAGAAGCTCTTTCAGAGTAAAATTCCGACATTCCGTCATTTATTAAAGATAACAGCAGTTAACTAGAATGGAAATAGAGGAGTGATTACCGAGAAATATTTTCACTGGCTTTCCATCAAATGTTTGGGGTTTGAAGCCAGGCTAAGGCTAGTAGAGTATTCTGAAAAGAAAGTTAATAGCCTTTTGTGCAAGGTGTATACCACCTCTACCACGATTAGTGTCAGCTTCACACGAGATTTCAGTTCTGATATTGTAGCCCGAGTTCGATTCCCGCTACTGCTAGAAATTTAAGAACGGCAGGAGGGCTGGTATGTGGTTAAAATGGTACATGCAGCTTACGAATAACTAAGATTTTCATTTTTACTCTCCAGAATTAGAGGTGACTACAAAATCTGAATTTATTAAATATTGTGATGAATAGGAAATTGTAATTTTTAAATGAATTAAAAGTTTGAAATTTAATATTTCTTAGGAATGATAAAAAATATTTGATATCTATAGAAACTGAAGGCGAATTATTCTTAAATGCCCACGTGGTAGCGTAACGGTTAGTACTCTTAGAAGCCTTTCGCGGTGGCCCGGGTTCGATTCCCGCTATTGACAGAAATTTAAGAACGGCAGGAAGTATTGTATGTGGTTAAAATGGTGCACGCAGCTTACCCCCAATGGGGATGTATCTGAAAAGGAAATGCACCGTCTCTGGACGAGGATACGAATTTAGTCCGGCTCCTTGGCTAAATGGTCAGCGTAGTGCTCTTCGGTTCAGTTGGCCCCAGTTTGGATTCCCTGTTGAGTCGGAGGTTCTAACCTTGTGTTTGTATTGTTCCCAACATCCCTGTAAATCACACACCACACACAGCACTATCCTCCACCATAGTAACACGCTGTTTCCTATACACGGCAGATGATGCCCACCGTCGTCGGAGTGTCTGCCAGGCTTGAAATAGCCACACGAAATTATTATCCTTAAATAATTATTGTGAAAAAGCGCATTAGATCTTTAACATAATGTGAAATAACTTGCAAATCTTTTTCTTCTTCTAAATCTGTTTACCCTCCAGGGTCGGTTTTACCCTTGGACTCAGCGAGGGATCCCACCTCTACCGCCTCAAGGGCTGTGTCCTTGATTCAGACTTTGGGTCGGGGGTTACAACTGGGGAGAATGACCAGTACCTCGCCCAGGCAGCCTCACGTGCTATGCTGAACAGGAGCCTTGTGGAGAGATGGGTGGATTGGATGGGACAGGCAAGGGAGAGGGAAGGAAGCGGCCGTGGCCTTAAGTTAGGTACCATCCCGGCATTTGCCTGGAGGAGAAGTGGGAAACCGCGGAAAACCACTTCGAGGATGGCTGAGGTGGGAATCGAACCCACCTCTACTCAGTTGACCTCCCGAGGCTGAGTGAACACTGTTTCAGCCCTCGTACAACTTTTCAAATTTCGTGGCAGAGCCGGGAATCGAACCCGGACCTCCGGGGCTGGAAGCTAATCACGCTAACCACTACACCATAGAGGCGTGCAAAATAACCTGCAAATACTGTACATTAATGCCTGTCCGTTAATCCATTCAGAAATAAGGAGCAAAATACACAAGAACACAATAACACAGTAATATTTAGTGCTACATTTTAATATAAAATCTACATGTTCAGATATTTTCCTCAATCCCCTAACACCAAATATCATAAAAGTTGCGAAAATAGCAGAGTGGCCGGGATTCGAACTTCCGTCGCTTTGCTGAAACGCCAGTGACAATGCCACTAGGCTATGACGCTCCGTCAACTGAGGACTCGTGTTAGAATTAACACTGTAAGAAGTGAAACCTCGTGGTAGTGGTGGTGGTGGTGGTGGTGGTGATGGTGGTGGTGGTGGTGGTGGTGTTGGTGGTTGTACCGGGTGGTACACCTCCACGTCGCTAATTCAAACTTTGCGCCAATTGAAACTCCCCTACTGGAGGAAGTCTGAACTTTATCTAATGTGTTAATTTTCAAGTTTCTCAGAAGATGTCACTACTTGGAAATTTTGAAGTTTCTGAACTGGGTCGTTTTCGATGTATTTTTGTTTTGCCTGTAGTAAGAAGTGTGAACATTCTCTTCTAGAGGACACTACTGAAGAACTACAATGGTGCACCCTAGTGCGAAGTGAAAGAACTGTTTTTTGGAGAAATTTTTATTTAAAAAGTTCGTTCCTTGTTAAATTTCTTTCTGTTATTGTTTGAGTTGGCTGTATAACCCTTTCTTTCCCCTTGTTTTGAATTTAGCCAATCCCGAATTTCTTTAATTAATTTATGACCAATCAGGTGTATCTTCCTCAATGGGGATATGTTGCTTAACCCTAGCCAATAAAATTCTTGTGGGAGGGTGTTCTCGTTCCTGAAACGCCTCGAACTTTCTGCGAGAGTATATAAACTGCTGATTTTCGGGTCTCCGCGCCACTTCAGTAACATCTTTCAGTGTGTAAAGTACGTAGCAGGGGGTGGGAAGCGCCTCTTTCTTCGGGCAGCCGTTCATCCACAAGGTAATGGCCTTTTAATAACTTCTTTTCTTGCTAGCTCAGCAGTTTAACTCTCGGGGCAGGTCCGAAGCCTTTTCCATGTAACCTTCCTTTAAAAATATAAAGACACTCGGTGTCAATTCTTTCTGTTTTAACTACATATTGGGATAGAGAGTGCTTAACCCTCTCGAGCTCCCACTCATATTGCATTGAGGTGAACTTATTTTTCACAACCGTTTCTTCCTTAACGTAATGTAAATTGTTTCCTTTTAAAAGTCACCTCTTTAGTATGGGATTAGCCCTTGCAGTAACGGCCTAGTGACAAGTAGGTTTTATATAAAATGTGTTAGGAGTGCAAGAACGCCTCCTCTCAAGTTGGTATTTTAGAGGCCATGTAATTAACCTTTCCTTACTTAATAGGCCTTACTAGGTTGGGTATTTTACCCCTGTTTTCATGTCCTTGGAGGACAACTTGAATGTGGAGTTTGGTGTGGCCTTTAATAGGCTTAAATTTTGAGAGCGAGCTACTCTTTCTTGAAAATTGAGTTGTTGTATGCCTCGAGGAGGCTTTACCGTGTAAAGAGGAGCAAGTGCTCCTAGGCATGATTGGGGTCTTCTGCCCCTTTGTTGAAATGTGTATATCGTAAAGTTGGGCTAATTGCTCAAGAATTGTGAGTCCGGGGCTCGAAGCCCAAATCCTGTGAATACTGTAATTGTACATTTGTTACCTTGCTACTCTGTACCTGCCATTCTTGTTATTTCTTGATTTTGCTAAGAAAATATAACCTTGTTAAAGTTTATCTTAACTTTAATTTCGTATTCGGAGACCTGTTCACCCCCGCACCTTCTTTCACCTCTGCTGTACCACAGATACCTCGGAACAAGTGGTAGCAGAGCTTGGTTGAATGGGTCTCAATTTAGCCCCTTTTGACGGCTAAACATTGCTTTGATCCGAACTCTAACAATTTTCTCTGTTGCTGGAAAGTTTTGATTTTTCTTTTTTCAAAATTGTTCTGTCATCATGCCCGGCCCTCGCGATGTTCTCCATCTTAACTATTTGCGCAAGGAGGAGTTGATCTATGAACTAACTATTAGAAATGTGCAATCTGGAGGCACGGTTGCGGTACACACAAATAAGCTTAGAGAGTCCCTTGATTTGCCCATTTCCATCCCCACTTTGGGAGAGAAAGAAATTGACGACTCTCTTTCCACGATCACTGACAATACTACTGAGCTAGCATCTGTAGTTAGTTTTTTTGAAGAAAATGATCCTTCTCCTAATCAAATTAAGCGTGTGCAAGCCAGGTTATTTCATTTTTCTAATAGAGTTAACGATCTGTTGTCTCTGAAGTTGAATGACGTTCAGAGGAAGGAAGCTAGTATGGTTCTTGAAAATCTTTCTGAATTGTCCAGTAAGGTTACCCAATTGTTAACTGGGGAAGTTCCTCCCAAAGCTGATCAACCCACCACGGTGAATGTAGGTAGCGAGGAAGAGCCTCCTAAGGGAGAAGTCAATAGGAAAACCGTTGGAGCTCAAACAACCTCTGCCCCATTGGACAACGAGTCTGAACGCCGTACCTCGTTGAATAATGTACGTTCTGAATTAACATCTTTGCCACTTAAACCTTTACCTACTATGTCACCTGGGTTCAGCAGCTTGCCTCATCCTTTAGCAATGTTGCTCAGAGGTATCTCTAAGTTTTCTGTTAACACTACCAGTGAAGTAATTTCATTCTTAAGGTTTTTAGTTGAGTTTCAGGACCATGCTCTTGTTTTTTCTCTTTCTCCATGTCAGATTTTGCAAATCATCTATCCCTATGCAATTGGTATTCTCTCAGACAAAATAGTAAGAGCCATTGCCGAGCAATCATCTATTGAAGACTTCCACGCCCACTTGCTAGCTAACTTAATCCCGGCTAGGGCAAGGTCCTCACTTATTCAGAAGTACTATTATCGTGTACAACGGTTGGATGAAAACTTGGCAGATTTCATCCAAGATATTAAGTCCTATACTAGGGTGTTTGCTCTTCACTTCCCTGAGGATCAGATTGTACAAGCTATTGTGGAAGGTATCTCACCATCCTATAGGTCATATTTGCGTTTTGCGGCGTGCCCGCAAACCTTCTCTGAACTTGAAGCATTGGCCGTCTCAGCGGAAGGAGTTAGATACGCCGATTCCTTGCGTGTCGCGAAAGAACCCCCTCCTTCTTTTGGTAACCCTCGGCCTCCACCTCGCCCACCAGTCACACCCCGTAAATGTTACGCTTGCGGGTCGCCTGACCATCTTCGCAATAAATGTCCATTGGTCAAATCTAGTAGGGCAAATAATGGAGCTGGTTCATCACAAGGCTGTTTTAAATGTGGGGCTTTCTCACATATCGCCAAGAATTGCCCAAATTCAAATAGCACCCCCTCCTGCTCAACTTCTGGTGCAACTTCCACCAATGTCACTAATAATAAGTGACTAGCGGCTTCGGCTGAGTCGACTAATTCTGCTTCCCAAGGCTCAGCCCCTGGTAAACAGGTCGAAAATTCAGGGAAAATTCAGTTTTCAAATTCATCTTTTGAATGCCCCAAAGAATGTCTTAGGATTGCGGCGGATGCCCCCGCACCTGTGCCTTTTCTCAAAATTGAGTTAAATAGTGAGCCTATAACAGCTCTATTCGATTCCGGCAGTGTTTGTTCTATTATTTCGGCTGAATGGTATTCAAAATTGAAATCTGTTTGTAAGCTTCCTGACTATGGTTCGTCTTCGGTCCAATATGTTTCGGCTAATTCATTAGAAATTCATTAGAAATTCTAGGTTCTTTAAATGTCAAAATTCGTATTTGTAAATTTACATGGAAAATTAAATTGTTTGTGGCCAAGCACTTGTCTTGCCCCATAATATTGGGAGCTGACTTCATTTCTCACTCCGGTCTAGTGCTCGACCTTCAGAGTAAGTCGTACACATTCAAATTTGCTTCCAATTGTAAAATCCCCTTGTTAACGTGTAATTCTGTATCATGTTCCTCTATTTCGCCTACCCAGGATGAGATGTTGTTAGACCTTAGACATCTACCTGAGGAGCAGGCTCATAGTATTCGTAAGTTGTGTCAGTCGTTTCCAGAGGCGTTCTCGGATACTCTTGGTGTTACTGACCTGATCGAATACAAAATCGAGGTCACGGATTCGATTCCTGTCCGTTTTCCACCATATAGGCTGTCTCCACCTAAAATGAAGGCTCTGAAGGAAATCATTGATCAAATGTTGAAGGATGGTATTATTCGGCCCTCTAAGTCGGCGTATTCTTCACCTATTTTTCTAGTCCCGAAATCCCAAGGGGGCTTCAGGCCTGTCATTGATTACAGAGCTCTCAATCGGAAGGTGGTGTTACAATCTTTGCCCCTTCCCGACCTTCATTCTTGTTTTTCATGGTTTCGTAAGGCCAAGTTCTTTACTATCTTGGACCTGAATCAGGCCTACAATCAAATTCCCCTAGCCGAAGAGTCTAAACACCTTACAGCGTTTGCCACGGATTGGAATTTGTATGAATACAACCGCGTGCCTTTCGGGCTCCCCACGGGAGCAGCTGTACTCACTAGACTGCTAGATAGGGTCTTCTACGACATAAAATTTGAGTACTTGTATGACTATCTTGATTATGTCGTCGTATTTTCGGAGACTTTCGAAGAACATCTAGATCATCTGCGTGAAGTTCTCAATCGCCTTCGTAAGGCTGGGTTAACTGTGAAGTTGTCCAAGGTTGCCTTTGCTAAGCCCTCCATGTCATTCCTAGGGCATATTGTGTCACCTGATGGTGTTGCAGTCGATCATTCTAGAACACAGGCCATCCGTGATTTTAAACCTCCCAAGGACATCAAAGGTATCGTCAGGTTCATTGGTATGGTGAATTTCTTCAGGAAGTTTATTCCTAACTTCGCTAATAGAGCGTCGCCCTTAAACCTTCTTCGTAGGAAAGGCATCAAATTTGAGTGGGGACCTTCTCAACAAGCCGCTTTTGAAGATCTTAAATTAGCTCTCTGTAATGCCCCTGTCCTTGCTATGCCCGATTTCTCGAAGAAATTCATCGTCCAAACCGACGCGTCGTCGTCGGCGGTAGCTGCAGTCCTTCTTCAAGAGACTGAACTAGGGAGGCGACCCATCGCCTATGCATCTAGGACTCTATCGGCTCAAGAAGCCAAGTATTCCATCTATGAGCTCGAAGGTTTGGCAGTCTTATTTGCCTTAGAAAAGTTCCGTCTCTATCTGGAACATGTCAAATTCGACGTGGAGACGGATAATCAAGCCTTAAGCTGGGTCTTAGGTAGGCCGCGTCGTACTGGTCGTATAGCCCGTTGGGCCATCCGTATTTCTGCTTTTCAATTCGATGCCAGGCATATCAGAGGTACTGAAAATGTTGTCGCAGACGGACTCAGCCGTATGTTTTCCAACGACGTCGAGACCCATGAACCGGTCGATAGTTCATCTCCTCCCGAGTCCATACTATCTGATGTTAATGCCATCTTAACAGATGCTCCCATGCTCTTTAGGGACATTGAGAAATACCAACGTGAAGATCCGACGCTGGCTCCGATAATGGAAACCCTTTCTTCTGGGGAACATGTTGTCCCTTATGTACTGAGGAATGGTGTTTTATGTTGCCCATCGAGGCATGATAAGATGATGAAAGTTGTCGTTCCAGCTGTTCTTGTACCTATGATCTTTAAGTACTATCATGAGACCCCATTAGGGGGGCATCTAGGCATCTTTAAAACTCGTGAAAAGATTCGTGAAAGGTTCATCTGGAAGGGTATGGACGGTGAAATCCGTGAACTAGTAAAAGCTTGTAAATCCTGCTTGATTAGTAAACCAACCATGTCCACCAAGGTAGGCCTGTTGTCTTCTCATCAAGCGTCGCGCCCTATGGAACGCCTGTATATTGATTATGTAGGACCCTTCCCCCAGTCAAAGGGAAATGCCAACAAGTTCATCTTTGTATGTGTAGATGGTTTTACTCGATTTTCCTGGTTATTTCCGACTAAGCTGGCTACCGCTCCGTCCACCATTACTTGTCTAAATTCTATCTTTGCTTCTTTTGGTCCGTGTCAATATATTGTGTCTGATAATGCTAAGGCTTTTACATCTAATCTATTTCGTAAATTCTGCTTTGACCTGTCCATCTCTCATGTGACAACTTCTGCTTATTACCCTCAATCATCTCTGGCTGAACGGGTTAATCGTAATCTCAGGCCCGCGCTTATTGCCTATCATCATGAAGATCATTCTAGGTGGGACACGTCCCTGCATTGGTTAGCCTTCGCTTTGAACTCGGCGGTTCATGAATCTCATAAGTTTACGCCAGCTTCGCTGATGTTCAAGTTTGTTCCCAACACGCCGCTCTCTAACCTCTGGCCTCTTAGTGACATTCTACCTGAGACAATAGACCCAGATAACATTAAAGATCTTTGGAAGAAGGCTAAAGCCAATCTTAAAGTGTCTCATGAAAAGGTTAGGGAAAGATATGATCGTGGACGGAGACCCACCAATTTGAAGGTAGGCGACCAGGTGATGGTCAAGAATTTTGTTCCCGCGGGCAAGCTTGCCCCCAGATTTCATGGGCCGTGTATCATCCTCGATTTCCTTACTCCCGTTACCTTATTGTTAAGCAATCCAGCCACCGAGAGGATATTTAGGGTTCACCTGTCACAGGTGAAACCGGTGTAATTTCTGTTAACTTGCTTCATATAATTTTGAAAGAAATAGGAAGGTTATATATTTTTTTTGAGGGGTTTCACTTTTAAGGCCTTCTGCCCTTGGAATCTGTTTCCTTTGTGTGTAATTATTTTTTGTAAACCTCCCCCGATCAGTTAAACTGCCATCCTGTCCTTACCATGGCCATTACCACGCTCCCGTCTCCTGCTAACATAACACACAGTGGCTTAAATATGACATGAATATCTTCACGCCGCTGGCCCCTCAACCTCTCCACAAAGCCTGTGCCCTCAAAAAATGATGATGGTCCAACAAAATTCTGCCGCCGAGCTTTAATGTTTCAGTGCCCTCGCAGCAGCGCGGCGCCGTACCGCTACTGAGGCAGGGTAAGGGCCCGCCCCGCTCCAGTGAGGCCAACCTGTGTACGGCGAGCCGGAGTCCTCCTCCCGACCTAGGCTGATGTACGGCGCACAACCTGTAACTGGCCCGCGACCTGCATGTTCGCCGCGGGCGCGGCGTGCTTCAACTCCACTACTCCTCTCATAGTGCGGGCGAGCGGTATCTCGGGGTGCTTGAGGGTTCCGAGCGGCCTCCTCTGAACTCAAGCAGCGGCGGCTGGTCTGGCCGTCAAACTTATCAACGTTTAAAGTACATATCCAGCTATATGGACATTCCAGTTCAACAATTACTACCTTTTTTTGGATTTTACTGCAATATCTGGTGGTTTCCTTCTGAATTCAACTTCTACAAACATAAAGACATTACTTCAAAAGTTACTACAAGAATTTTGAAACTGGATCCAATTATTTTAAGAAAATTTGTTGGTAAATACTTCTGCAATTAACTTCCATATCAACATCATAGCTTGGGCCTTATGTTGAAATAAAAGTTTATGTTCTTCTGTGTTACCCCTTGGAGGGACCTTTGGGTGGGGGGGAGGTCTGTACCGGGTGGTGCACCTCCACGTCGCTAATTCAAACTCTGCGCCAGTTGAAACTCCCCTACTGGAGGAAGTCTGAACTTTATCTAATGTGTTAATTTTCAAGTTTCTCAGAAGATGTCACTACTTGGAAATTTTGAAGTTTCTGAACTGGGTCGTTTTCGATGTATTTTTGTTTTGCCTGTAGTAAGAAGTGTGAACATTCTCTTCTAGAGGACACTACTGAAGAACTACAATGGTGCACCCTAGTGCGAAGTGAAAGAACTGTTTTTTGGAGAAATTTTTATTTCAAAAGTTCGTTCCTTGTTAAATTTCTTTCTGTTATTGTTTAAGTTGGCTGTATAACCCTTTCTTTCCCCTTGTTTTGAATTTATCCAATCCCGAATTTCTTTAATTAATTTATGACCAATCAGGTGTATCTTCCTCAATGGGGATATGTTGCTTAACCCTAGCCAATAAAATTCTTGTGGGAGGGTGTTCTCATTCCTGAAACGCCTCGAACTTTCCGCGAGAGTATATAAACTGCTGATTTTCGGGTCTGCGCGCCACTTCAGTAACATCTTTCAGTGTGTAAAGTACGTAGCAGGGGGCGGGAAGCGCCTCTTTCTTCGGGCAGCCGTTCATCCACAAGGTAATGGCCTTTTAATAACTTCTTTTCTTGCTAGCTCAGCAGTTTAACTCTCGGGGCAGGTCCGAAGCCTTTTCCATGTAACCTTCCTTTAAAAATGTAAAGACACTCGGTGTCAATTCTTTCTGTTTTAACTACATATTGGGATAGAGAGTGCTTAACCCTCTCGAGCTCCCACTCATATTGCATTGAGGTGAACTTATTTTTCACAACCGTTTCTTCCTTAATGTAATGTAAATTGTTTCCTTTTAAAAGTCACCTCTTTAGTATGGGATTAGCCCTTGCAGTAACGGCCTAGTGACAAGTAGGTTTTATATAAAATGTGTTAGGAGTGCAAGAACGCCTCCTCTCAATTTGGTATTTTAGAGGCCACGTAATTAACCTTTCCTTACTTAATAGGCCTTACTAGGTTGGGTATTTTACCCCTGTTTTCATGTCCTTGGAGGACAACTTGAATGTGGAGTTTGGTGTGGCCTTTGATAGGCTTAAATTTTGAGAGCGAGCTACTCTTTCTTGAAAATTGAGTTGTTGTATGCCTCGAGGAGGCTTTACCGTGTAAAGAGGAGCAAGTGCTCCTAGGCATGATTGGGGTCTTCTGCCCCTTTGTTAAAATGTGTATATCGTAAAGTTGGGCTAATTGCTCAAGAATTGTGAGTCCGGGGCTCGAAGCCCAAATCCTGTGAATACTGTAATTGTACATTTGTTACCTTGCTACTCTGTACCTGCCATTCTTGTTATTTCTTGATTTTGCTAAGAAAATATAACCTTGTTAAAGTTTATCTTAACTTTAATTTCGTATTCGGAGACCTGTTCACCCCCGCACCTTCTTTCACCTCTGCTGTTCCACAGATACCTCGGAACAGTGGTGATGGTGGTGTTCGCTACCAGAACTGAGATAGCAAGCCAGATTTAACACTATAAGACCTGAAATCTCGTGGTGGATTTCACTAAATGAACTGAGAAATCGTGGCCAAGTTAACACTATAAGAACTGGAATCTCGTGGTGGAGTTCACTACATGAGCTGAGTTATCGAGCCAGAGTTAGCACTATAAGAACAGAAATCTCGTGGTGGATTTCACTAAATGAACTGAGAAATCGTAGTCGAGTGAGCACTATAAGAACTAAAATCTCGTGGTGGAGGTCACGACGTGAGCTAAGATATCGAGCCAGACTTAACACTATAAAAACTGAAATCTCGTGGTGGAGTTCACTACATGAGCTGAGATATCGAGCCGGACTTAACATTATAAGAACTGAAATCTCATGGTGGAGTTCGCTACATGAGCTGAGATATTGAACCAGACCTAACACTATAAGAACTGAAATCTCGCGTGGAGTTCACTAAATGAACTGAGAACTCGTGTCCGAGTGAACATTATAAGAACTGAAATATCGTGTGGAGTTCAATATATGTACTGAGATATCGAGCCACACTTAACACTATAAGAAACGAAATCTCGTGGTGGAGTTCACTAAATGAACTGAGAATTCGTGGCCGAGTGAACACTATAAGAACAGAAATCTCGTGGTGGAGTTCACTATATGGACTGAGATATTAAGCCAGACTTAACACTACAAGAACTGAAATCTCGTGGCGGAATAAACAGTATAAGAACTGAGACCAGTGGTGAAGTTAACAGTTTAAAAACTCACATCTTATGGCGGAAGAAACAGAATAAGAACTGAGATCTCATGGCGGAGTAAACAGTTTTCGAACTGAGACCTGTGGTGTAGTTAACAGTATAAAAACTCAGATCTCATGGTGGCGGAAACAGTATAAGAACTGAGATCTCATGGCGGAGTAAATAGTTTTCGAACTGAGACCTGTGGTGGAGTTAGCACTATAAGAACTGAGATCCCATGGCGAAGTTCGCTATACGAACGGTGATTTCGTGGCAGAGTTAACACTTCTCCTGACGAAGTGAGCATTTTAATACTGAGATCCCACGGTGGAGTTCAGGATAAGAACTGACAGCTCGTAATGGAGTAAATATAAATCTTTGAAGGTTGTCTTTACTGTGATCGTTCGGAGATCGGCATTTTCCGCTTTGCGAATTCGACGGTCAACTGAAAATCCCGTGGCTATGACCACGATATCATCAGACATACCAAACCAAATTTTATTTCTTTTCTTACCGCACCGAGCGAATTAGCTGCGTGGTTTGGACCACGTGCTGTGAGCTTGTATTCGGAAGATAGTGGGTTGGAATCCCTCCATCGGTAGCTGTGCAGATGGTTTTCCGTGGTTTCCCATTTTCATACCGGGAAAATCCTGGGGCTGAAACTTAAAGAAGGCTATGACCGCTTCATTTCCAGTCCCGTTCCCAATCCCAGTCCCAGTGTTTTTCTATCCCATCGTCACCAAAAACCTAAACGAGTCGTTGCGCCATTAAAACACTTGCAAAAGAAATTCTTATGGATTTGAAACACCACAGAAGTAACAAGATGCATTCCTTGATTGATTATGATTATTTTTATTTTGTACTAGCGAATGTACCCGTGCTTCGCTACGATATTCTACATTGTATTCGAATATCGAAGTAAATAGTGTGCATGCAGTAAATTAGATTGTTTTAAAATTGCATGTCTCTTAGCGTTATCCGAGAAAGAGCATGGGGAGGTCCCCGTACGTTGTTTCCAATGTAAAGTGTTTGTTATGGATTTGTGATATAACGGCAGGCTCACTTGCCTACTGCCATTCACAATCTGGGAAGTTTACATTATAATTGCAGGCCCCATTGCCTACTATGCCGACAGAATCGATTTGGGGAGTTTTCGTTAAAATGGCAGCCCCCGTTTCCTACTTCCAGACAGATTACAGTTGAAGAGTTTCTATCATAATGGCAGGTAATTACTCTACTATCACTCGAAATTGAGTTGTGCAGTTATCATTATAATGTCAGGCCCATTTTCCTACTTCCAGCCAGCTTACTGCCAGTCACAACAAGTTGGTGAGTTTCCATCAAAATAGCAGGCCACTATGCCTAATGCCAGTCACATTTTAGATGAGGACATTTCTTTATAATGGCGGGCACCCTTGCCTACTGCCAAACACAATCGGGTAGGGGAGTTTTAAACAAAACTGCATGCTCACTTGCCTTCTGCAAGTCAAATCGAGAAGTGAACTATTCATTACAATTGTAGACCTTCCTTACTAATGACAGTTACACAGGAGTTGGAGATCAACATACGAAAGTATATGCGTGTTTACAATATTGAAGACCTTCATTTACAGATTAACTGCTACTAAACGTACGTCATATCGACAAAGGGTAATACCATAAGACACGCCGGATTTAGTGGCCTAAATGGCTGGTCCTATGATATGTCATCTATTCTTGGGTCAGATTGAGTTAGAAACGTGGAACAGGGTAACGTTCTTGTAAGATTATCTCACATTACATTACTTTTCGGATAATTATGTGACAGCTACATACATAGCATTTGGCTCATATATGGCTACTGGGTGGGCCAATTTTCGTGAAGAGTTTGATGATTCTGTATTTCATATAAGTAATCGAAGGTATGAATTATGCATGTGAAAATTCCAAATTGACTTAACATCCATTAATAGAGGAAAATCAAACGTAAAAGGATACAGATACGGCAAAAAGTCATAAGACCAAGGTTGCAAATCATTCCAAATTGAACGGAGATTGTGCAATCTGTTATGTGATAGGAATTTCCGAAGGTCTGCACCATCATTAAAACTGCCTGCATATTTCGATATTCTTCGGGGATAAAAAGTGAAAAATTTTATGATCTTGGATGTTTTCCGTTCATTACAGGCTAAAACGTATAATTTTGTCAAATTTCACTTATCTTCTTTTTCTTCTGGCAGATTATGCCGCAATCTGGATTTTGGGCGAGGCGGTTAAAAATTAGGACTTTCAGGAAACTAAACCAAAAATTATGCAGATGGTCATTATTACCCCTTAAACGGAAAACTGTACGAAAATTTCGCCAAAATAGTCAGTGTAGAGGCACACAGTCGTTACGATTTGATTTATATAGATAAGGAATCTGCTCCATGTAAAACACCTTTTGTGCTATGTCCGCTGGACTTAACCTCCAAAAGTGACCATTCATGATATCTCCCTTATTAATCCTCCTGACGAAAAAATGCACATGAAAAAAAGGTTTAGAGGTGGAATTCCATCACGTTTGGTCGATTTCCAGTCAGGTTGGTCTTGTTCTGTATATATTGTGGAAGAGTAAAATCACCATTTCTGTTCCCTATAAACCGCCAGTCCATTCCGAAACATGAAATGTTATTGACCTTTAAAACCTACCTTTGGACAGGTGGATGCTAAATATAAATTTTGGTTCGAATGTCTTCAGTAGTTTTCAAGTTGTAAGGAATACGCTTTACACGCACCCGCTCGTGAGTTAAGTCCGATGGGACTTGTACAGAAAAACGGTCCGTTTATGATATCTCCCTTATTAATCCTCGTATCGAAATGATGCACATGAGAAAAAAGGTTTAGAAATTAATTTCTACCAAGGCAGGTAGATTTAAATTAACGTTGGTTGTGTATATTTTGTGGAAGTGCAAAATCACTGTTTAGGTTTCGTATAAACCCCTAGTCAGTTCAGGGATTTAGAAACAATATTTGCCCTAAAACCTATCCAGTCTTGGTGGAAATACATCCAGTAGTTTGTAGCACTCGCGTACATACGGCGTAATTAAGGAAGAAAATAATACAGTTAAGAAAGTTGAAAGTAATAGAAAATGGATTATAACTGAGGACAGCCGGATAACGACAAATATGTAAATGCCAAGTTAATGTATTGGAAAATCAAATGCCCCTCAATAAATTATGCTAGTGTGAGTTATGGATATAATAAAGCGGTAACAGAGGAGAAATTTAAGTCCATTGATTCCTAGGTAAACAAATAATAAGAAGATGACTAATGGTGTTATTACTTAATCTATTCGAAGGCGGTTATAACATCCAACGATATTCCGCCAATATCCCGCAGATAGGCCGATTGACGCCTCTCTTGCCTTCTACCCAAGGAACAACCACGAATTTAAAAGCATGATGAGGAAAATGGCAATACGTTACTTCCCTGCTGGCATGCAGTCAGAGACGTTGCCATGGTAACCTGTAGGTTCGTTGTCGGTCTGTCGGTCACTCAATGCAGAGCATGGTACCAGCAGAAAATTGTAAATTTCTCCGTCATGTAAAGAGTAAGGAAAATTATGAACATAACGAAAGTTGTTTATAGTGAATAGACGTTTCATGTACGGTAAACGAAGTTTACAGAAAATCAATAGTATAAGAGAAAATGGAGGAAAACCATTCTGGTTTTCCTATAAACCCCCCGTCTATTCAAAGATTTTAAAATGATATGCATATCGAAACCTTCCCCTGGAGGAGTGTACTCAAAATATGAAGTTTGGTTGAGATCTATCCAGCCGTTTCGACGTGATGGTGGAATAACCATTCTGGTTTTCCTATAAACCCCCCGTGTATTCAAAGATTTTAAAATGATATGCATATCAAAACCTTCCCCGGGAGGAGTATACTCTAAATATGAAGTTTAGTTGAGATCTATCGAGCCGTTTCGACGTGATGGTGGAAGAACCATTCTGGTTTTCCTATAAACCCCCGTCTATTCAAAGATTTTAAAATGATATGCATATCGAAACCTTCCCCGAGATGAGTATACTCTAAATATGAAATTTGGTTGAGATCTATCCAGCCGTTTCGACGTGATGGTGGAAAAACCATTCTGGTTTTCCTATAAACCCCCCGTGTATTCAAAGATTTTAAAATGATATGCATATCGAAACCTTCCCCGGGAGGAGTATACTCTAAATATGAAGTTTGGTTGAGATCTATCCAGCCGTTTCGACGTGATGGTGGAAAAACCATTCTGGTTTTCCTATAAACCC
The DNA here is from genome assembly GCF_040414725.1 of Anabrus simplex. Taxonomy (NCBI): domain Eukaryota; kingdom Metazoa; phylum Arthropoda; class Insecta; order Orthoptera; family Tettigoniidae; genus Anabrus; species Anabrus simplex. The sequence goes on along the minus strand of NC_090266.1, from coordinate 969,315,876 downwards.
CCGTGTATTCAAAGATTTTAAAATGATATGCATATCGAAACCTCCCCGGGATGAGTATACTCTAAATATGAAATTTGGTTGAGATCTATCCAGCCGTTTCGACGTGATGGTGGAAAAACCATTCTGGTTTTCCTATAAACCCCCCGTGTATTCAAAGATTTTAAAATGATATGCATATCGAAACCTTCCCCGGGAGGAGTATACTCTAAATATGAAGTTTGGTTGAGATCTATCCAGCCGTTTCGACGTGATGGTGGAAAAACCATTCTGGTTTTCCTATAAACCCCCCGTGTATTCAAAGATTTTAAAATGATATGCATATAGAAACCTTCCCCGGAATGAGTATACTCTAAATATGAAGTTTGGTTGAGATCTATCCAGCCGTTTCGACGTGATGGTGGAACAGACAAACAGACAGACAAACAGACACGAACAATTTTATTTATATAGATTTTATGCTAGTGGCTTAATTTCGCAATAACGCATCAAAGATTTTTCGAAGACGCAAGGATTGGAGAGGACTGGGATTATGAAGCTAGCGACCGTGGCCTTAATTACGGTACTGCCTCAGCATTTACCTGATGTGAAAATGGGAAACCACGGAGAAACATCTTCAGAGCTGCCGACTGTAGGATTCGAACGCAACATCTCCGGAATACAAGCTTCCAGCTAATCGACCCCAACCGCACGGCCAACTCGCTCGGTGATTAATTAATTTTAATTAATTATCCTGCTTGACAGCTGGTGGGGGTGGTGATGGTGGTGGTGATTATTGTTTTAAGAGAAAGTACAACTGGGGAAACCGTCCTCTAGACTTGACAGGGGATATAAATCTGGTGGTCGACGGAAGGTAAGTACTGATATTAAGCCCGTGACATTATTACTTTTTTCAGTGTCGCATTGTCACATACCGATGGATTATTCAGTCTCAGTTTAGGACTTGACCAATGATTTAAGGCTGTATACTTTTCGTGTCAGTATGCGCCGTTCCTACAGGACAGCTGAACTGAAGTCACAAGGATTCGAACCCAGAGCACTCGGATTGCGACTTGAACAGCTAGACCAATGTACCAGGGCTCCCCCATAACAATAATAGTAATAATAATTTGGAATACGCCGGGAAAAGTGGTTCAGCTGGTAGAGCGCTGGCATCCGAAGAACAAACTGTCCGGATCAATTCCGGCTCAGCCCGGTGGTATTTCAAGGTGCTCAAATACGCCAGCCTCATGTTGATATACTTACCAGTACGTAATAAAATACCGAGCTCGATAGCTACAGTCACTTAAGTGCATCCGGTATTCGGGATATAGTGGGTTCGAACCTCACTGTCGGCAGCCCTGGAGGTGGTTTCCCGTGGTTTCCCATTTTCACACAGGCAAATGCTTGGGCTGTACTTTAATTAATGTCACGGACGCTTTCTTCCCACTCCTAGCCATTTTCTGTCCCATCGTCATCTATGTCGTTGCGACGTTAAGCAACTTCTAAATAAATGCATATGGTGGAATACCTGCGGTACAAAACTCGGGCACTTCAGCATCTCTGTATAGCGTTAAAGTTAGTGGGACGTAAAACCATTATTATTATTATTATTATTATTATTATTATTATTATTATTATTATTATTATTATTATTATGTCCGACTCGTTGGCTGAACGGGGATTTTAACCTTCATTGTTAATTCCAATGGCTCGGGGGCTGAGTGTTTGTGCTGTCCCCAACATCCCTGCAACTCACACACCGCACATAACATTATCTTCCAACACAATAACACGCAGTTACCTACACATGGCATGTGCCGCCCACTCTCATCGAAGGGTCTGCCTTACAAGGGCTGCACCCGACTAGAAATAGCTACACGAAATTAATTAATTAATTAATTAATTATTATTTCCCGGCTGTTTGGGTGAATGGTCAACGCAGCGGCGCTCGGATTAGAGGGCCCTGGGTTCGATTCCCGGCCGGTCCGTGGGTTTTAGCCACGTCCGGTTAATTCCTTTGCCTTGTGTAGAGGGTGTTCGTGTTCATCCTAAAACACACTTCATTTATTTGCTATGTATCACAATATCAAATACCACAGGAGCATGCCATAGAGAATATATACCGTCACACAGCGTTGGCATCAGAAAGGGCATCTGGTCGCAAATCGGAACTATATCCACATGAAAGACTGTCCTCAAGTAAATTGGAAAAGGGTAGTAAATCATTATTATTGAAAATCCGCAGCCTCTTTCCGGTCTTTTGAGTGGAATCAATGAAGCCCCATCTAGCGTCGAGGATGGGAATTGTGCTGGTTGCCGAAGCCTGTTGCACTCCTCTAGGGCAATTCTTAATGATTGACAGATGAAATAAATTGATATTGGAGAGTGATGTTGGAATGAAAGATGACAGGGAAAACCGGAGTAGGTACCCGGAGAAAATCCTGTCCCACCTCTGGTTTGTTCAGCACAAATCTCACACGGAGTGACCGGGATTTGAACCACGGTACCCAGCGGTGAGAAGCCGGCGCGGTGTCTCCTGAGCCACGAAAGCAGTAAAATATTATTCTTATTATTCTTATTATTACTATTACTATTATTATTATTATTATTGCAATGCATGAACTTCTCCTTAGGATGGGAATGGGGTTGGAACCCCTCAGTATTTATATTTTATTCGGGGATTTTTTGTTGTATTCCTCGTAAGTCAATTTAGTAGTTGGGCCGATTACCTTAGATTTTAGGCCCCTTTAAACAACAAGCATCATCATCAATTTAGTAGTAGCATAGTCTACCGCGAGCGTACTGGAAGAATCAAATCCTATCCACATTTTGTATTCTTAAATGCATTTTCTTGATGAGTGTAGTTTATTGTGCACATTTTATAATGCTGTCAAGACAAGAAGAATACGAGCGTTGACAGATGAGACGGTTCGTCGTAAGTAGAAAAGAGTGGGGCAACGGCTCTGCTATATAAGATGTTGGCCACGGTCGAGAGAGAGTAAAACGTTGAACGTTGGTGGCCTGCGACACAACACTAGTTGGCGAGTTCTTCCGGGGAAATTTAACACTGCAGCATGAAGGTACGTCCACACGCCGGCTTGTTATTCTCTGCATGGTCTATTTTATACCCCATGGTGTGTCTTTCTTTCTATCTTTCTTGTATGGTAATGGTGAGGGTCAAGCTGTTAACACCGATTTACTTCAGAGGGCTCTAGGAAATATGTAAATTAGGTTATATTAAATATCGCGACATTCTTCGATAACCTTCTTAAGACGAATGTTTACAAATTTGTTTTTTATTATGCGTTATATTTTTAGATTAAATTAATCACGAATGTAATTTAAATATTTTCTTTCAGAAACAAAATTTTAATGAATTCGATTTAAATTTTTATTTCTAAGAGTGTGAAACATTTTTTCCCTTTTTTTTTTTTTTTTTTTTTTTTTTTTGAGTACAGAAGTCACTCGTCCGTTTTATCTCTTGACTAGCTTTTGAGACTTGTAGTCTCTTGAATACAGTATGTGGCAGCAAACCGTGAGGAAGACAATATGTCCGTTCTGCACTTACGGGTCAAATAGAGAAATAAGCTTATTTCGTATGTATAAGTAATTCATTCTTTCGATACTAGTGATAGCCTAAATTTTTGTGTATTCTCTAATATCAATGTGATGAAAATTTGATACTTTTATTCCTTTCTAATTGTCCTTAAAATTTCCATCTATAATAATAATAATAATAATAATAATAATAATAATAATAATAATAATAATAATATGGGTTTTATACGTCTGTGCTGACTGCTAACGGTGTAAGCAGACTGCGGGATTTTGGATATTGGACGAATTCCTTAATGTCTCGAAAACCACCAATGCGTAGTTATCTTTTAACACCATTTTATACCACGACTTCTATCGGGATGAAACAGACCTGCCTATTTGTCTATTGTATCTTGGAAAACAGAACGAGAACGGCTAATCGATCGTGCCCCTAAGGTCAGTTACAAAAATTTTGGAAATACAGTAACTCACTCGTATCTAACATTGTAGTTCTTGACGGTAAGAACATTGCATGCTCTATTTTCCAAGGTTTACCTCTGTATATTAGTGTAAACGGGAAAATGTACATTGTATTTTCTTTTAAATATCCTCACAAAATATAATATATATATATTTATCAGGAGGCAAAGGATTATATGAATTTTTAGAGTTAGAATTAATTATAAAAATCGTTATCTGATGCTCAAATATGTAACTAATTTTGCGGGGTATAGGCCTACAGTAAATATCTAGTTATGGAATGTGGGCTCTCCTTTAATTTTTAGGCTACATGCTACTAACGTGACATTCCCAATCATTTTCATTATTCCTCCCGTACTGGCAAAGCCTATAAGTGTAGTTCACTGAAAGATGTGGAAGATTATATTATAGAATTTGAAATATTTTGAAGTCTTAATTCATTACAATATGATCTTAAAAATAAACCTGATTCTTTCAAAATCGAAAATGTTCAGTTATTTTCTTCAATGATATTCTATTTCACTTTAAATTTTGAGTCTGTGAAGTCGGTAAACACTAGGTGTTATTGCCACAATTTCTTAGTTGCATAGACTACATACAATATGTCGGCTGGTAGTAGAAAACGTGTTCCCCTATCGCTCACTATAAACATCGTAATGTTTGTTTTGTGATGGGTTGTTACTTGCTCACGGTGAAACTGTTACTAATTCGGGGAGATATACAGTAGTTTTATGCAGTCAGGAATATAGAACCGGAATCAATGCATTTTACACATTTTTTTTGGGGGAGAAGCATATCTAACATTATGATTAATAAGCTGTAATTTTTAAATCGCCTAGGTTTCATGACCTTGAACTTCTCGGACCAGTGATGTCCAAATACCTCATTGCCTATTCAACGGTTTCCTCTCGAAAGTTGGGCGTGTATCCATGAGAAAGTGAGTGGAGTGGAGTGAACGAGGCCTGTGTTTACTCGCAATGAAAGTACAGTTCCGCCACACTCGCCATGACACAGCCAATTGATCCCTTTATTGTTATTATCGACACGATAACACAGGAAATGCTTGTAGTATTGCTACAGTATATGCTCTTTACAATGAGGATTGTATGTTACTTGGCCCTCATTATTTCAGATTTCTTTGTTGGAATCATGTTGTAAAGATGGTCCAAGAGGAATTTCATAATGTGTAATGTAGACACGTTCAAGGAAATAATAATTGTTGCATTTTCAAAAAGGGTAAGAGGACTTCCACTTCTTCCTTTGAGTGGCATTTAAGTACTGCTGCTTACCACATTCACTAGTTCTCAGAGCTTTTGAAGTAATTGGTGAACTATTTTGCTAGGAAAACTAACTTATAGTATGATACCCCTTGAAACAAATATATGGGCGCAAATAACGTCTTTATTCTAAGTAATCGTTTTTCAAGAAATTTGATGCATGGCACTAGGTAACTGAAGGCATTATCTTAAAACAGTAGGTTGAGTAAAAACATGTAAATTAACCTCATAAGTGTTTAAATATATACTAGTGACATTTACATGATAGAAAATTATTTAATATTGCTGTATAACTTACTAACTGTATGAACTGTTCGTAACAACAGCCAGTTGGTGTTGTGTCATAAAAGGGCTAGAGAGAACTCTATCATCATCCGCGCTGCCGACCCAGCGGTCTAGAGATAGGGAGCCCACCTCCTACTCGGACGACCTCTGTTCGATTTCCGACCAGATCAGGGATTTTAACTTGGATTTGAGGGAAAGTTCGAGGTCCGTGAGAGTAATTGATGACAATGTCCAACTCGTTGGCTGAATGGTCAGTGTACTGGCCTTCGGCTAAGATGGTCCCGGGTTCGATTCCCGGCTGGGACGGGGATTTTAACCTTCTTTGGTTAATTCCCGTGGATCGGGGTCTGGGTGTTTGTGCTGTCCGCAACATCCCTGCAACTCGAACACCACACATAACGCTATCCTCCACCACAATAACATGCAGTTACCTACACATGGCACATGCCGCCCACCCTCTTCGGATGATCCGCCTTATAAGGGCTGCACCCAGCTGGGAATAGCCACACGAAATTATTATTATTGATAACAATCAGATAGCGGTATTGGTCTAGTAAGCCAAGAATAACGGCCGAGAGGATTCGACGTGCTGGCAACACGTCACCTCATAATCTGATGGCCTTCGGAATGAGCAGCGATTTCTTGGTAGGTCAAATCTGGGCTCTACCGCCCTGATGTTTGTTTAAGAATCTAAAACTAAATCCTTAATACATGGCATTTGTCTGAGGAGACGACCGTTGTCGAAACAGATGGTTTGTAGATATTGGAGTGTCGCGTGGTCAGCGTTGCCACTCATATAAAAAGAAACTTCTCAGTCACCCTCACGAAACAGAGCAAACTCCCTTCCATCCCTCAAAACAAGGCTGAAATCATTTAATGTGTGGGAAATCGAACCTAGCCCCTCTGGATAAGAAGCAGGCACGCTCTCACTAGACTGCAGGAATGACACTAAACCCAAAGGGCATGTCTTCTTACCAAGGTCACCGCGGTGTGAATCCCGATCAATGCACATGAGATTTAAAAAAATGAAAAAAAAAAAGCATGTCCCCGTGGTTCGGATTCCACGTAATAGTGGAGATTCAGTGGCTATTATTAAGGTACCTACACTCACCTCGAACTACAAGCTTGATTTTGGCATTAAATCCCAATAAAGTGTACAATAATTATTCATTACTTCAACCGAAAATTTTTGCTTTATACAGAATCTAAGCAATATTGTGTTTTAAAATACTCGAGAACCAAGTATGATAATGGCGTGTGGCCTCCGAAGAGGTCTGCTGCATGTCTTTCGAATTGACGCCGTATAGGCGACCTGTGCGTCTATGAGGATAGGGCCATACCTATGATGAATTCTAAGACTGAAGACGGCAAACACGTACCCAGCCCCCGAGCCATTGGAATAAAACCAATGTAAGTTAAAACCCGACCGGCCAGAAATCGAACCTTGGACCCTCTGAACGAAAGGCCAGCACGCTAACCATTTGGCCATGGAGCTGGACGAGAGCCAAGTAATACGGTCCAATGACAGAGAATATTGGTTACAATGGAGTAAAGAGAGATATTTCACTTGGAGAATTTGTAGATCCACTAAATGTGAGTTAAATTTTTACTATCGTAGGAAACACAACTGACTGAAGAACCGGGACATCAGTTGTTTAATTACGTTTACATTCTCCTTTTGCATCTCTGCTTTCTCATACCTGTTCCTACACGTGAGTAGAGGGAATGGAAAGAGTTGGTTCCTTGAAGAAGCACAGGGTGGTATCTTCGTACAAGTTCATGTTGTGAATAAATACAAATGCATCCCATGTTTTGCATGCGGTAGTTAACTTAGTGTTGTACATATTTATGTATGGAATTAGGTGCACGGCAGAAGAAATGGTTACAGGCATGGATTTCTTTTTAATTTTAAAGCTCTGAGTATTCAATTATTTTCTCTGTTGAACAAAGAGCACTGTTCATGATAAAAGAAATGAAGCCAAAAGTAAATATGCTGTGTATCCACATATTCGTGCCTATATTCTATCCTACGCAAACTATAGACTAGAGGTGAAAACTCTCTGAACCAGCGTTTCTTTCAATGAATATTTAATTGCAGACCATTGTAAAACTGCAGTGTGGTTATTATTATTAAAATGCGATTGCATTTAAAGGGGTGGCGTCAGTGTTCGTTTATCGCAGTGGGTAGATGCCAGCGGGGTGAACAGCGGATCTAATACAATAATGAATGGATTTTAGCGAAGAATTTGAGTGTTACAGTATAAAGGAAAAACAATTTGGCGAATTCAGAATTGAATATGTGTTGATCGTCCAGGGGCTAGCAACGCAACAGCGAAAGGAACCACTGTACCACCAAGAATAACTGAGAAGTCATAGATTATGCTCGGTACTGTACCTGGAGACAGAGCCGGAAGACAAGACACGGGGGACGTAAAGTTTTTTTTCAATCTGCTTTACCTCGCACCGACACAGATAGGTCTTATGGCGAAGATGGGATGGAAAAGGGCTAGGAGAGGGAAGGAAGAGGCCGTGACCTTAATTAAGACAAAGCCCCAGCATTTGCCTGGTGTGAAAATGGGAAACCACGGAAAATCATCTTCAGGGCTGCCGACAGTGGGGTTTGAACCCATTATCTCCCAAATGCAAGTTGATAGCTACGTGACCCAAACTACAAAGCCACTGCTCAGTGTCCTGGCATGACTGAGTGCAATATATTGAATAACCTAATATTTTGATACTTATTTTCATATTTAACTGGATAACAATATTACACAAAATGTCAGGCGCCGGGCTGAGTGGCATCGACAGTTGAGACGTTGGCCTTCTGACCCCAACTTGGCAGGTTCGATCCTGGCTCAGTCCGGTAGTACTTGAAGGTGTTCAAGTACGTCAGTCTCGTGTCAGTAGATTTACTGGCACGTAAAAGAAGTCCTGCGGGACTAAATTCCGGCACCTCGGCGTCTCCGAAAATCGAGAAAGTAGTCAGTGGGACGTAAAGCCAATAACATTATTATTTAAATGTCAGGCAGTGATGGTGTTACATACGGCCGTATGCAGTTGAAGTCCGATTCCTCAACTAGTTCCGCTTACATCAATAATGTTAATGCATTGCTTATAAGCATTTTAGTAATTTTCTTCTTCTGCCGTTGTTCCCTCACCCTGGTGGGGTCCCAGATGCAAGATGTGTCTTGCGGACTTGGCCCCTGGTCACGCCGGATGCCCTTTCTGACACCATCCCTAGGTGGTTCTCGGAAGACTTGGTAGAAAGGAGACGAGCTGCTCGACTAAGTGGTATGTTCCGAGCTGTCAGTGGAGAGATGGCGTGGGAGGACATCAGTAGACGAATAAGTTTGGATGGAGTCTTTAAAAGTAGGAAAGATCACAATATGAAGGTAAAGTTGGATTTCAAGAGGACAAATTGGGGTAAATATTCGTTTATAGGAAGGGAAGTTAGGGATTGGAATAACTTACCAAGGAAGATGTTCAATAAAATTCCAATTTCTTTGCACTCATTTAAGAAAAGGCTAGGAAAACAACAGATAGGGAATCTGCCACCTGGGCGACTGCCCTAGATGCAGATCAGTAGTGATTGATTGATTGATTGATTGATTGATTGATTGATTGATTGATTGATTGGTTCTCGCTAATTCAGCCACTCTTCGCGCAGAAGGGGGCCAAATTAGTGAGAGTGCAGGATTACTGAAGAGTGCTTGAGAAATTTACTGTAGGTGAATACATACTGTACTTTGTTAATTCCAATGTTAAAATGAAGCATTCGTGTAATATTTAAGAAACGAATTGGCATAGAAACAAATTAGTTCTAGAGTTTGCTACACCTAGTATCACTCGCCGAAAGCTTAGTTACCGCAATGAAGACGCTGGATGGCGGTATGTTTTTTCACGCAACTGCTTTACAAGCATTGCGTAGGTATTGCCGTATCTGGTTGTTAGATTGGATATTTCGGGAAGAAATTGGAAGGTTCGGCACCAGCAGTCTGAGAAATCTTCATGTTCACTGCTTCTGCTAGGTCATCTTTATCTTTATTTTCCTGCACACTTTTGATTACTTCATCGTCGATTAAAATCTGGTCTACTCCACAGCTTCCCTCGCTCTGCCACATATTAAAGTCTTTTTCATCAATTTTTCCTCCTCTTGTAAGCTTGTAGAACATGTCAGACTATCGAGTGGAGTGCAGTTAATAGCTGGAGCACAGCTGTATGTAGTAATCCGTAAGAACATACAAGCTCATCTCTGTTCATTTAACGTCATGGCTAGGAGCAGGATTACTGAGAATCTAGTGTATTCACTATAGTGTATCTCCCTTGTATTTAGTAGAATGGTATGTTGTATGGATACAAAGGGATCTAAATTGAGACCGACAGAAAGACCAAATCCCCTAGTCGGATTAATTGACCAGACGAGGGCAAAATCCCCGACCGAGGCAGGAATCGTACCTAGGACCCTCTGAAACCGTAGGCTGTGAAGCTGACCACTCAGCCATGGGGCTGGAATTTACTAATCTAACTCCATTTATAACTATTCTTAAGGCATTTTTCAATCGTTTCAGTACTGCTAATCACTTCAAACGTGGGAATTTCATAATTTTCGTAGTACACTGTTGCCACCATGTGACAGTAATATGGCGGGATATTGTCATATTGTATTTTCATTGCTCTGGATTCATGTGGCGAAGACCGTGTAAACGAATGTTTGGATGTTCTGTGCATGTGAGGTTTCTCTACTACGCATCTAAGTAAAATACTAAACTAAATCGCAGTCCACGAAAGGCCTCGGGTTCCAAGACGTCTTTCGCACAGCTAGGTGGGTTGTATATTTTGAATTAACACGTAGTCAGCATGGCACCTTCCTTAGCCGTTTTACTTGGCTTTCGTAAACATATAACACATAGATACTCAGTTATCACAAGGTTGTAAGAAGAAGAAGAAGAAGAGTGCTCTACGGCCTCCGGAGAAACCTGGTGCAGGTCATTGTAGATCTGACGCCTGCAGTCGACATGTACATCTGTGAGGATGGGGCCCTTCCTGAAATGAATTCTAATGCTGAAGACGACACACACACAGTCACAAACCCCGAGCCAGAGGAATTAATCCCTATGGAAATCGAACGCGGAACCCCTTGGACCAAAGGCCGGCATAGTAACCAGTTAGCCATTGTGTCGGACGATAATGATGGTGATGGTTATCTGCGTGATTATCAAGCTGAGAGAACATTGTGCCATGAATCGTAACAGGATTGATATCCCTGGATGCGCCGACGGGGTCACTTGGTAATGGGGCAAAGATAACATCTCCATACCATAAGGCTGCCACACTACGCATTCTAAACCAGTAAATACGTTACACTTGAAAAGAATTCATCCATTTTTTTCGGTGATTCACTTATATATCTGAGTTGAAGTGAATGTGATGTATTATTATCAGATTCATTACCCTGGTGCTACTTGGGTTTGTTTGAGGAACTGGCATTCTGTGAAATTTTTGTTGAGGACTGAGTTTGCATATGAAGACAAGCGAGTTAGCAGTACACCTGAGGTAACCTCGAACTTGTACGGCACAGTTAAATGCTCGGTGTGGATGAAGGCAATTTCATTCTTTTCAACAGCAGTTCTCGACTAAGGAATTCTTCCAACGGAGCGAAAAATTGCTTCCTTTCCGTGTCACAGAAAGAATTGCATCCTTCTGAGCCAAATATTTAAGACTGGTAGTCACTCTTCTGAATGGATGGTCGCCACCCACCTAGATTTGAATTTCTCTACAAGAGAATAAGACAGGTATGTAATTTAACTGTCTCAATCCCAACTGAGCACGAGAAATACACACAAATGGGCCTTCGAGGCACATCTAGGTGGAATCTGAAAATAAAACTGAATGGTTCCAGTGTTACGGCTACTTTCGTAGTTTAACCTAAGCCTATGCCTTTTCTGCTTCCTCACTCACTCACTTCGGGCAAAGATTGGAGGATACTTTAAGAAATCTTCTGAAGTAACTTTCATTTGCGCTTCAACAGATTTACGTATATATACTAAGGCAAAACATCAAAACGAGTAATTTTTCTTTGTTATGTAACCTCCGTCCTTGATCGATGTCCTTGAACTCGTCTCAGTACCACTGTCAAGCAATATTTCGAAGCTGGAGTCGACATAATTCTGGATGCAACTGTAAAGGGGGGACTGATCGTTCACCAAGCCGACTGTGAGGGCTAGATCGAACGGAGACCACTCAGGGATGGGAATTAGGAGGTGGTAGGTTAGGATTCGGAAGGAGACGGCTGTGGCGTTCGGTTAGGTATCATTCCGGCATTTGCCTGCAGTTGATGTGGAAAATCACCTAAAACCACTTCGAGGTTGATCAAGGATGTGGATTACAACCCACCTCTACTTGGTTGTCGTTACAAAGCTGAGTATATTCCGTTAAATATTTCACACCAGAATTTAAATTTCTGTCAGAGCCGGGAATGGAACTTGGAAACTTCAGATTCAGTCTCAATATGTAGGCCTACATCTTGACCACAAATAACTGATGATAGTAACTATGTTTCATTGAAACAAATCGTAAGACTTGCTCTCTGATTATTAGTGACTTCATTAATAACTACAGTTATCTGGGATTAGGCTACTTCTAAGTTAAATGATAAGGAGAACGACAGGCTAACTTAACACATACATGTTTTCGACGACAGTGGTGCTCAAATCACCACCTCCGGAATGGAAATTCACAGCTGTATGACCTACACTGAGTAGGCAGCTCGCTCCGTGAGATGTTTGTGATCAGCACCACGCCTTAAGCCCGGGGCTGAGGGTGCTCATGGCAGGAGTTCACAATTCTACCGCACTGAACGTATATTGGCGTTTTCCTACCAACATACGCTTTTATGAACTGAGCGGAGATGCCGTAGCGTGGTAACACGCTAACGCTATGGAGCCAAGCTTTGCATTCAGGAGGAGAGTGTGTTCGAACCTCACCGTCGGCTCTCCTGAGAATGGTTTGCCATTTACACTTCCAGCCAAATGCCGGAGCAGTTCCTAGGCTAAAGCCAATTCCATTCCCTCCTTACACAATTTAAATTTTTTTCCTACTTGTTTAACGTTTCACTGTCCGACTCGTTGGCCGAATGGTCAGCGTACTGGCCTTCGGTTCAGAGGGTCCCGGGTTCGATTCCCGGCCGGGTCGGGGATTTTAACCTTAATTGGTTAATTCCAATGGTCCGGGGGCTGGGTGTTTGTGCTGTCCCCAATATCCCTGCAACACACACACCACACATAACACTATCCTCCACCACAGTAACACGCAGTTACCTACAAATGGCAGATGCCGCCCACCCTCATCGGAGGGTCTGCCTTACAAGGGCTGCACTCGGCTAGAAATAGCCACACGAAATAAAAAATATTAAAAAAACGTTTCACTAACACATCGAAGGTCTTCGGCAGCATGGTAGCAGCCCTGACCTTAATTAAGGTAGAGTCCCAGCATTTGCCTGGTGTGAAAATTGAAAACCACGGAAGAACATCTTCAGGGCTGCCGACTGTGGGATTCGAACTCACTATTTCCCGAATGCAAGCTCACAGTTGCGTGCACCCAACCGCACGGTCATCTTGCTCGGTTAATCCAAATTTATTCATGATCATTCATTTAATTTTCATAAGCTCCTCAACTGAGATTAGTGACAGGTAGGGCATCTGTTCGAAAAAGATGCCATATAATTTCATCTCAACTGATCCGCGACACCGTATCAAGGAACGGGATCAAAAGGTAGACACACACATACTTATGCCTGCTTTATGAAGCACAAGTCGACCAACGTTTCTGTTACACAGAAGTACAGCGTGGCCAATCTGATTGCCAACAGCCACCACCTGTAAGGATGGAATAACGTTGTAATTCTTTTCTACACTACAGAAGACGGAAGCCCTGTCCTAACAGTAATTTAACTTGAAAGAACATATCACAGTAATATGTTAACGTTCTGTTGATAGATGAAAGTATTAAGTAAGAGAAGTGGGGGAAATTGGAGTTTGCTGTGCACGGTATTGTATTTAGCTTTTGTTCCGTTCAGCAACAAGGAAACCCTCCACGTAAACCTAAGGTCAGAATACAACCTGTGACAATAAAGTTCGGTGAATAGTCCTGTACTATCAACTTAGATAAACAATGCACGACAGTGACCCTACTGTCCTTCGAAGTAGTCCCCTCCCATAACTATGAGATCTGCGATACATGTCCTGGAAACTATGCAAGAAGGCTTCCTTCGGGATGGTGTTCAAAACGTCGTTCCCTCAGGTAGAAATTCCTTGTGGATAATGCCTTGACTATCGCAAAAGGTGATGAGGATCGTTTTGATGCGTGACTTTTAGGCTCTGACCTTTTTCCGACGAGGGGATCCCGGAGAACGCCATTCCATACTTTGCCGTTTCGTTTCAGGGTCGCACCTGAGACACCAGGTTTTATCCTCAGTGACAATACAGTTCAAGAAATTTGGTGTCGCATCCCCCGTTTCGACAAAATTCTGTGAAGCCTTTAAACGTGCCTGCTTCTGATCGTCAGTCAAGTGGTGTGGCACAAGACAAGAACACGTTTTCCTCTTCCCTAACTTCTGGGTAACGTTTTGTCGCACGGATTCACGGTTAATCTACAGTTCATCCGCTATCAACCGCACAGTTAATTGCCAATCGTTCGTGATTAATATCCTCGCCTTCTCAATATTTTCGTCACTGACGGCGGTCGCCGGTCTTCCCCTACGGGGGTTGTCAGAAACACTTTCCCGGCCTCCTCGAAAACGGGCGAAACACTCGTACGCACACTTCAAGGACAGTGCTTGATCTTCACAAGCACGTACCAGCGTCGCATTCCTTTTTTTCGGTGTCTTGCCAAGCTTAAAACAAAATTGTACATTGATCTTTTGGTCGTTCATGTTCCTGTTCGCAGTTCAGAACCAATGCACTAAACGCGCACTGTGTCAAACAGGTCTTACACGGCACACACACGATGCCCAACTGAACAACGTTGGGAGCAGGTGGTCAAAATCTGCTGCTACGCAGGTGCAGCGTTGTGGGTCGCCAGTGTTGCCAGATCGACCGTTCTGACTTCATTCACCGAACTTTATGGAGTCCTAGTCAATAGAATTCTTGAGATGAAAAGTCACTCCCTTGTCGTTCAAACTCCGAGTAAAACTGCAGATCTCAAGATAATGATATCAGAAGGAACTTTAAGATACAAGATTGCTTCGTTCTTTAGTAGTGGTATATCAAACCATCCATGAACACTATTTACCAAGCTTGACAGAAAGAGGGTCTACTAAAAGATTTGCCCAATTTCGTGACTGCACGCATAGAAGGAACACTTCGGAAGTGACTGTCGAGTAGAGAGTATGATCTGATTATGAGCGACAGCAATGTTCAGTACCCGTGCTTCGTGTTGTTATCTGCAATCGCATTGAGAAATTATTTAGAGTACGTAACTATTAGTACCAAGACACGTGTCTGAATCCTTGTTCCAAATAATACAACATATCTACCAAACCAAAACCAAAGCTCATGTCGCAACAGGGTCCATGACCTACCAAGCGACCGCTGCTCAGCACGACGGATCCTCTCGGCCATTATTCTTGGCTTTCTAGACCGGGGCCACTATCTCACCGTTAGATAGCTCCTCAATTGTAATCACGTAGGCGGAATGGATCTCGAACCAGTCCTCGGATGTAGGTAAAAATCCATGACCTGGCCGGGAATCGAACCCGGGGCCTCCGGGTAACAGGCAGGCACGCGGGGTACCAATACAGACGTTATAAATAACGGGTGAGGAAAGACTTTGTTTCCTAAGTTAAGGGAACGTTGGAGGGTATGTTTACAAGTATTGTGAACATAAAAACTACCGGGCGAGTTGGCCGTGTGGTTACGGCCACGCAGCTGTTAGCTTGGATCCGGGAGAAAGTGGGTTCGAAATTCATTGTCAGCAACCCTGAAGATGGTTTTCCGTGGTTTCCCATTTTCACACCAGACAAATTCTGGGGCTGTTCCTTAACTAAGGCCACGGTCGCTTCCTTCCGACTCCTAAGCATTTTCTATCCCATCGTCGCCATTAAGACCTATCTGTGTCGGTGCGACGTAAAAACACATTGTAAATGAACATAGAACCCATAGGTCTGCGGTGATTTGTTTCGGCGTTACATGCGCTTAAAGATGTAAAATCGACTGCCAACTTTCCAGGTGTTCGTCTATGTGGTGTAGTTATTGGTGTGATTAGCTGACACCCCTGGAGGCCCGGATTCGATTCCCGGTTCTGCCGGGCGATTTGAAAAGTGATACGAGGACTGTAACAGGGTCCACTCAGCCTCGGGAAGTCAACTGAGCAGAAAGGAGGAGGGGGAGGGGTCGATTCCCATCTCAGCCATCAACGAAATGGTTTTCCGTGGTTTCCCCACTTCTGCTGCAGGCAGATGCTGGGATGGTACCTAACTTAAGGCCTGGGCCACTACCTTCCCTCTTCCTTGTGCATCCCGCTCGACCGTCCCATCCCCTCCCCCACACGGCACTTGTTCAGCATAGCAGGTGAGGCGGTCTGGGCGAGGTACTGGAGCTCCTCCCCATTTTCATCCCCCAACCCAAAGACCCATGCTCCAGGACACTGCTCTTGGGGCAGTAGGCGTGGGATCCTTCGCCGAGTGTGAGGGAAAAACCAACCCTGGAGGGTAAACAGATTAAGAAAGAACGTTCCATGTGCTCGAGCATAAACGTCCCACACTGTCTGATTTTTGTTTACATTAAGCTGCAGACGATGAAAAGGGACAAACGTTCAGTACCTGAGAGATGATGTTCGAAACGTTTCTCCTCAACATGGCGACACAATTCAAATCGTATCAACATGGATTTGTGTATTCTTTGCAAAATACCCAGCGCGTCTCGGATACCTTAACGATCCGCGCGACAACACCACAAGGAAAACAGGAGGAAGGTCGAGCGGACAGCGACAAAAAGTGTGGCTTGTTTACGCTCAAGCGTCTGGGAGGTAGGCAGCCGAAACTAATCACCGCAGACCTATGGTTCCTGTGTTCACAATACTTGTATTTGTTCCCACTAACACTCCTTTTATTTACGAAACAATGTCTAAATCAGTAAGCACAGCAACAAAGATAAAATTGCCGGTATGCTCTCAGTATTGTAACGGCCGCAGGGTTTTGAGGGTTCCATAGGCTTACTTATTAGAAATACGACAAATATTATGTGAATAATATATATTCAGCAGAACGTGGTACACTTGGAATATGGGTCAAAACAACGCCATCTTATAACAAAGTATGCGTGTGACGTCACATACTTAGCACAAATCATGCCTTACTTTGAAGCGCTATTTAATGGAAACTACGTTCCAATTTTTTTTTTTTTTTTTTTTTTTTTTGCAGCTGGTTGCCTCCTGTTTTATGTGTCATTTAATACATTAAACATAATCGTAAGATAAATACTCTATGCGATATACGCGCTCAACCAAACACTAACAGCGTCTCAAAATGTTTTTCTGCTAGTTGCTTCACGTCGCACCGACACAGATAGGTCTTATGGCGACGATGGGACAGGGAAAGGCTAGGAGTGGGAAGGAAGCGGCCGTGGCCTTAATTTAGGTACAGCCCCAGCATTTGCCTGGTGTGAAAATGGGAAACCACGGAAAACCGTTTTCAGGGCTGCCGACAGTGGGGTTCGAACTTACTATCTCCCGAATAGTTGATACTGGTCGCACTTAAGCGACTGCAGCTATCAAGCTCGGTCAAAATGTTTCGTTCCATGTACCCATTGTCGAGGAACGTAAGTCTACATTAAAACTTAAAATTATATCATCTGCTGTATGTTGAAAGGTACAGATAAGTGAATGTTAATCGATGCTTCTTCCTGGCTTCTTTAATCAGACGAGTTCGTACATTGAGTTAGCAAATGAAGGTACTACTACTACTACTACTACTACTACTACTACTACTACTACTACCACTAAAGTTTTCTAACGTCCCTTCAATTGCCGCAGATTTTATGAGATGTCAGGTTGATGGAATTTCGACCCGCAGGAGTTCTTTAACGTGACATAGTCAAAGCAAGCAAACTCACCTCCGTACAGGCCTTGAACGCCCTTGGAGTAGTGGAAGGTAAAGGGTTCCACCATTGTTAACCTCGGCACGTGATGGAGTAGAGTGGTTAGCTCTACGCCCGGCCGCCTTTGCCCCCAGGAATAAACATGGTACTCATTTTTAGTGTAGCTGAGTGAACCTTAAATTTTACGACTTCCTGACGGGGATTCGAACTCACGTCCTTCCGGGCCAACCGAGCACTCCTTTACCGCCTCGGCCAGGCAGCCCCTAACGTGACATAGAGGTATGACATTTCAGAACCCTCAAATGCAACCAACCTCTGCCGGGATACACCACTGTCTCGAGAACAATTACAATATTTGTTTCACGTCGCACCGACAGAGATAGGATTTATGGCGACGATGGAATAGGAAAGGCCTAGGCTTTCTATCATCTAAACCACTCATCCTGGCTTCGAGTCCTAAGAGGGTGACTGTTTCCCGAGTATTCTGGAGGTAATAAAATTTAGTGAGCCGAATGGGGGACACCCGTTGATTAGCAAGGTTGTTTGATTGAATTCTATTACAGTCGGTCGGCATTTAAGGGGCTGAAATTTGAGAGGTTTATGTCCATAGTTTAAGCTGGCTTTTTAAACGTAGCACTAACACTGGTAGCTTTTCGATGACGCTGGGCTAGGGAAGGCCTAAGAGCAAAGCCATCTCTTTACGTGACATGATGGCCCTTGGAGGAGTGGAAGGTTGAGTTTTCCACATTCCGTAACTCGGCTTTAAGTGGCATCGGACAGTTACCTTTAAATTAAAGAATTAACCTAGTACACATTTTTGGAGTAGGCTGAGCGACTCCCAGATCCATGTTCCTCCCAAGAAGTGGAAGACACATTTCTAAATTTTTCGACTTCCTAACGGGTAATCGAAAACATGCCCTTCCCGGTGACTAGAGATCACTTCTGTTGCCTGGGCCAGGACTAGGGAAGCAATGGTTGTGACCTTCCTTAAGGTAGGGGCTGCCTGGCCGAGGCGGTAAAGGCGTGCTCGGCTCGTCCGGAAGGACGTGGGTTCGAATCCCCGTCAGGAAGTCGTAAAATTTAAGGTTCACCCAGCTACACTAAAAATGAGTACCAGGTTTATTCCTGGGGGCAAAGGCGGCCGGGCGTAGAGCTAACCACTCCACCCCATCAAGTGCCGAGGTTACGGATAGTGGAAGCCTTTACCTTCCACCCCTCCAAGGGCCTTCATGGCCTGTAGGGAGATGACTTTGCTTTGCTTCCTTAAGGTACAACCCCAACATTTCTTCTTCTTCTCCTCCATCCTCGTGACCTCCTTCCTTTATTGGGGTAGGTACTTCGTAAGAATCTGACTCACTTTTATGGCCAGATGTCCTTCCTGAGGAAAGCCCTATGTAAAGGAGTGTACTCACTATTGCGTGTTTCTGTGTTAGATGTAGTGTGGTGTGTTATTTAGGTGAAGGGAAGAGTATTGAGACGAGCACAAGCATCCAGTCCCCGAGCTGAGGAATAATCTATATGCAGTTAAAATCCTCGATCTGGCCGGGAATCGAAGACGGGATCCCTGAACCGAAGACCCGTACGCTGGCCATTTAACAATGGAGCCGGACCACAACCGCAACATTTGCCTTACATGAAAATGAAGGACCACGTATACCTATTTCAGAGATGCAGACGATGGGGTTCGAACTCACCGTCTTCGGAATGTAAGCTTACAGCTACTAGAGTCATAGCACGTAACTAACACGAACAAAGTTGGCAGATTAGAGAACCCTTTCGGTGAATAAATTATCCAGCACTGCGGAGTTCCTGGAAGCCGTTAATAACAGAGACATGTATACGTCCCACGTCAGATTACTGTAATGAAAGAATCAGCTACTTAAGGATGATATGAGATGTTTGTAACTTCAAGTACAATTTTGGGCTGGGCCTTTCTTCAGTTTCTTATTTATCTGTATCGTTGACTCTTTCCCTTGACTCTGGAACACAAAAACCAAAGAAGAAACGTTTCTCTTTGTACGTGGACATAACCAGCCCCGCCTAGCTTCTTCGTTATTTTGTGGAATATTGTGTTTGACTACTGGGCAATCTTTGTGAAAATAGAAATCCTGCAAAAGTGAAGGCTGAGGACAAGGGGTGCAATAGGTGTTCTGGGTGCGGAACAGGACAGGAGGACTCTTCGTTGGAGCGGAGCAAGTAGAGCAGAGAAAGTGGTGCTGCTCGGCCAGAAAGTTGTTGAGCGAGACCAGTGTGTGGTTAAGTTGAGTTGACCTTCCTTGCCCGCCTTCACGAGAACACGTGGACAGTGAAACCGGCGCGGCGTATGCTTGAGCTCGAGCTCATCCATAGGAAGTCCATGTGTTCGATAGGAGGAAGGGAAAATTTGAGCGTTTCAAATGCGACAACACCGTGACAATGATTTTCAGCACATTGCAGAATTCTTGAGGGATCAAATACCTCTATTGCTCTGAAAATTCATAACAAAGCGACGTTAAACAATTATTCATATTAATAATAGTGAGACGTTAAAACAATAACATTAACTACTTTTAACGGTCTTCAGACACACCGAGGTGCCGGAATTATTTCCTGCAGGAGTTCTCGTACGTGCCGGTAAATCTACCGACACAAGGCTGACGTATTTGAGCACCTGCAAATACAACTTTACTGGGCCAGGATCGAACCTGACAAATATTGATATTACTAAGTCTATATTATTATTATTATTATTATTATTATTATTATTATTACACACAATTTCACAACCAGTTAAATGATTTCTTTTCAACCCAAACATTTGTCTAGCCAATCTAAATTCCATCCTAACGAGACCAGAAGATTGTCGCTAAGACGATAGAATGATCTCCTTCCCCAGTTCATACTACAGAATTGGGAGGCAATTCTAAGTCACTACCAGAGAAAATTATCAAATTAACGATCCCTACAACATTCGCGGTTAAAGACGAACTGAGAGCATAAATATTAATGTGAAATGTATGTTTTCAGTTATTTTTACCAATGTGTACATATCCTAATCAATAAGAAAAGTACTACTAATCTAAAACTGAATTCCTTACCGGTACTCATCAAAATTCGATTGTAAATGTTATTATAAAATGTGTATAAATTACTACCCACAATATCCTAGTGATCTGTATTGGAGATTAAGAAATATTTTCAGCTCCGAACAGGCATTTACCGGACTTATTTACGTTACACTGCATAAGCTGGGAAGTTTCACCGATCAGTGGTCCAAGACTCGAATGCCATTGCTCATGATAGCTAACGTTACTGAGAATATTCCGTTTTTTTCTTCATTCATTTTAGGTGAGTGCTGTGATAGTAATTTAATGTCCCGAAACTCTTATCCCAGACCTAGGCCCGAATAATATACAATGAGACACATCACTACACATCTCATAGTAATATAAGTCATTTGACTGTCTCTATACATCCCTGTGTGTGAAAGATGACACGGGATCTCTTAACGATTAAATGATTAAAAGAATTATTTCTTTGAAATGTTATATTTTCATTTCCAAATGTAATTCATGATCATCAGAAAAATATTGTTTTAAAATATCAGTCACCCGAAAGTCTAAATACGATGAGTTTTAAATGTTTTGAATACAAGGCGTATCCAAAAATTTGACCCAGCGAGTTGACCGTGCGGTGAGCTTTCACTAGGGAGATAGTGGATTCAGACCCCACTGTCGGCAGCCCTGAATGTGGTCATCTGTAGTTTCCCATTTTCACCAAGCTGTCCCTTAGTTAAGGCGAAGGCCGCTTCCTTTCTACCCCTAGCCCTAGGAGTTTTCCGTGATTTCCCACTTCTTCTCTAGGCAAATGCCGGGATGGTACCTAACTTAAGGCCATGGCCGCTGCCTTTCCTCTTCCTTGTCTATCCCTTCCAATCCTCCTATTCCCCACAAGGCTCCAGTTCAACATAGCAGGTGAGGCCACCGGGGCAATTTACTGGTTCTCTACCCCTGTTGTATCCCTCGACCCAAAGTCTCACGCTCTAGGACACTGCCCTTGAGGTGGTAGAGGTGGATCCCTCCAAGCCTGGAAGGTAAACGGATTAAAAAAGAAGGAAGGAAAATAATAATAATAATAATAATAATAATAGGCTTAAGGTACATTTACATTTTCGGCTCCTTGGTTAAATGGTCTGCTTAGTGGCCTTCAGTTCAGGGCACCCTGGATTCGATTCCCAGCCAGATCGGCGATTTCAACTGCGTGAGGTTAATTCCTCCAACTCGGGGAGTGAGCGTTTGTATCCTTAATACACCATCTCGTCGTATACGCACAACACATTAGAGAAACACGCTATAGTGAATACATCCTTCCACATAGGGTTGCATCAGGAAGGGCATCTGGCCGTAAAACTAGATGAAATCCATACGATGTACCGACCTCGAAAATTTTGGCAAAATTCCAGGAAGAAGAATATAACCTAAAATATTTCAGAACTTAAGAGGCGTGAGAATTTTATCCTGAAAAGTGGGCTCCTAGGTTTAAGGCACTCTTTAGGGGCAATCATCAGTGATTGGTTCAATCTGTTACCATGGACCCAAGATCCTAGCACCGTAACTAACTGAACTGGCCATCCGGCATTCAAAACTGAAAGGTGTCGTGAAGCCTAGATACTTCACACCATGGCGGTCGTCGTTTGATTCACGGTCTATGTATTGTGAGGCTATGATCACTATGTCAACAGCCAGGTATGACTACTAGCTTTCTTGTTTTATTCGGGACTCGAGATAAAACCAAATTTCGGATCATGGAACTTAAACCACTATAATGAGGGGATGAAGACAATCAGTTAAATTAGATAACATTCTATTGACATTAAAATTCATTGCACTTCGGGTATAGGATAAATTACACTGCTGTGTGTTCACCTGTGTGAAGTACTCTTCAAACAATGTACTTCTGTAAATTGCCACTGTGTATCGATATAGCCTCTCTGTCTTCCTGTTTCAGATCCTGATGAGTAACTCAGCTTAGTGTAAATTTAATGAGACTGTTAATCTTGAATTTGAACGATATTTTCACGCACTACTTGAAGTAAAAACTTAAGAGTGCCGAACTGCTTTGTGGCGAAACGGAATGTGCCATAAGAAACTAAGTGGAACACTTAAATGAATCACCTGTTGTTCAGCATTGATCACATCCTTGTATCAGGTCTAGGTTGCTCTGCGCCAATTTGCAATGCCAGTTGTAATCATTATTTATCATTTGTTAAAATGCCTTGTAAAACTCAGTCTAATGTAGCCGTAAATGAACTGTATGGAGTTTCTGGAATAAACTGAATACATTATCAAATAAATGCTTCTTTTTTCAATTTGCTTTACGTCGCACCGACACAGATAGGTCTTATCGCGACAATAGGATAGGAAAGGGCTAAGAGTGGGAAGGAAGAGGCCGTGGCCTTAATTAAGGTACATCCCCATCATTTGCCTGGTGTGAAAGTGGAAAGAGACGGAAAACCATCTTCAGGGCTGCCGACAGTGCAAGCTCACAGCTGCACGACCCTAACCACACGGACAGCTCGTCTGGTAAAATAAATGCCTATTAAGCTTGAATATATTATAAAATCAAAGCCTTACTTGCGTCTATCTCATTGCTTGAAGTCCATAGTCCGGAGGAAGAGAATTATTTTTAATACTGGTGCGTGCGTGCTTCTTTCGAATTGTACTGTGAGCTGGAATGGCAATTTATCACTTTCAACGCTGCAATGTCATCTAAAGTACTTGTACCGTTACATAGGGTAGTAGAGAAACATAAACTCTTTCTATGAAATGCTGAGCCGAGTTCAGTAGCTGCAGTCGCTTAAGTGCGGCCAGTATCCAGTATTCGGGAGATAGAGGGTTCGAATCCCACTGTCGGCAGCCCTGAAGATGGTTTTCCGTGGTTTTCCATCTTCACACCAGGAAAATGCCAGGGCTGTACCTTAATTAAGGCCACGGCCGCTTCCTTCCCATTCCTAGCCCTTTCCTCTCCCATCGTCGCCATAAGATCTATCTGTGTCGGTGCGCCGTAAAGCCAATAGCAAAAAAAAGAAAAAGATGAAATGCTGACGGAATCCTTGACAAGAGAAGCTTTTAAGGCATTGCGCTCCTATTTCGTTCAGATTTTCCATGCGAGCAGGTGCGCTAGTGTACTTTCCAAAGTGAAAACGGTATGTTTCCAGATTAAAGTTTAATTCTGTTTAATTAAAGTTGAATGTGGTGAAAATACCCGTGGAGACGCACCCTAGCTCGTGGCTGATCGACAGCGCGCAGGATCCATAGCTCTGTTTCGTGGCCTTAAAGCCGAGCCTTGCGTTCCACCCTTTGCAGCGGCTGGAAGTGCCTTAAGTTATAGGCTACCTTCTGAATTACAGCGAGTCACACACTCATAGCCGATTTGATCCTCAACACTTCCGCCATCAGCTGCCATATATTGCCTAGGCATCACTGAAGAGGTATGCTAGGAAAATGAGGAATGAGCTTGTTTCACATTGTCTGCCTCTTCAATCGAGGAGTTCCTATTACATACCAGTCTGCCAAGCCCACTGAAATGCACGCACCAACCGACCTTATGAGCGACATTTTCACACAGTTCACAACAGGGAGTGACTGCAGTAGGATCGGCATTAATAGCATCCCTCATACCTCAGTCAATTTCATACTGTCAAAGCCAAGGATGAGACTTGAGAGAGGTCAATGACAGTAACAAATTTGATCAATAATAATAATAAAATAATAATAATAATAATAATATTGGAATTTCACGTCCCACTAGCTACTACTTTTAGGGTTTTTGAACACGCTGAGGTGTCGGAATTTTGTACCGAAAGAGTCCTTCTACCGACGTGAGGCTGACGTAATTCAGCATCTTGAAATTCTACCGGACTGAGCTAGTATCGAACATGCCCAGTTGGCCTCAGAGGACCAGCGTTCTACCCTCCGAGCTACCCAGCACGGCTAAATTTCATCTATCCCGTACCAGAAGACATTAAGCCTCACCAGGGCAAATCTCTTCCAAAGTGGCTTGTTTGTATGAAGGGTAAATTTCTTGCACTATTTCCAATTGCGACTTCTTTGGATTTTTCTCATTTTCCTTGAACAGCAGTTTTGCAACGGCTTCCATATTTTCCTTAACTAATAAAAATTGTATAAAATTGTAAAACAAGATTTCTTGGAGAAGGGAATGTTTCAATTGACGGACCGTTTCACTGTTCTTTGTAAACTGCCTGACAAATAAAGTTGAGCATCCAGGAGTGGTGGAAAGTGAATGAAACTACGTATGCTGAAAGACCATGCGCCTTTAATGAAATGATTACAATATGGGATGGAAGAGACACGGCCGTTGGCAGTTACAGGGAAAATGTTGGCGCCAGGTCAGTAGGGTGTCCCCCCCCCCCTCCCCGGCTGCAATGCATGCCCTTATGCGGTTCGGAATGGTGTCAAACAGCCTTTGGATCCTCTCGTGAGGCAATTTTGTCCACAGTTGTTGCAGCTGTCTCTCCAGATCCCGCAGGTTGATACTGGGACGGAGACCCATTCTAAAGTCATTCCACACGTTTTCCATGATGGAGAAGTCCGCCGAGCTTGTTGGCCACGGGAGGACACAACATGTTCTAGGCAGTCCATTGGCACACATGCTGTGTGTTGACGTGCATTATATTGTTGGAACACTGTCCCAGGGTGCTGTGCCATAAGGGGTAGTACGTGCGGACGCAGAATGTTTGTGACGTATCGCGGTGCCGTCGAAGTCTGTCGAAACACTATTAGAGGTGACCTTAACGCATATCCTATGGCTCACCACACCATGATGCCAGGGATTACGTCTGTGTATCTTTCCGCAATATGGGCAGGATCGGCCCTCTGCCCTCGACGCCGCCAAACCCGCGCACGATGGTCATCGGAGAAGCGGGGCTCATCAGCGATCATGGTGCGACGCCAGTCGTCCTCTGTCCATGCCTCCCGGGCAAAGCACCACTTCAAACGCAGGCGTTGTTCTGGTGTCAATGGCAACCCACGCATGGGGCGGAAGGTTCCCAATCCGGCGGGTGCGAGTCGTCGAGACACTGTGCGGGAACTCCAGGATGTTGTAGAGTTTCCAGTACATGTTTGCGGATGGCGGGTGCCGAAGTTATAGGATCCCGTAATGCTTGGCGCACCATACGACGGCCCTCCCTCAGGGTAGTGTTTCTTGGTCGACTCGAACCTGCACGACGTGTTTGGGTGCCCTCATGTACCCATTGAGTCCAACATCGGGCTACTGTGACATTTGATTGGCCCACATTCCTGGCAATTGCACGATAAGACCAATCAGCCTCATGCAGTCCCACAATGCGGCCTCTGCCAAATGCTGTCAGTTGGTGGATAGGCTGTCAAACGCGTCTGAGAGGCGTCGCGGGTGCTTCGTACTGTACGTAGTCCTCTCTGCACGTGCTGCTTTACTGTCTTACTCACAGCGGTTGACTGGTAAGAACTTATCAACAACAGGACGGTGCCATTACGAATGCACCCTGGTGGGCGTTCTACACATGGCAGATCCTTGCAAATCTAATAATTTACTCCCACACCACTGGTATGCATGTATACCGAAATAGGATAATATTGGATCATTCCTTCTGCGTGCTTAACATTTTTTGTCAGGCAGTGTATATTTAGTAGTCGGTCTATACAGCTGCGAGACTTGTTGTGTGAATGACGTCAGAACGGGCTTCTTCATCAATGGTCCAAACGTAACATTTACAGTGAGTCACCTTAAATATTCGGACACCATATTACATGTGACAATCTGAACATTATATTTGTATTTTTTGATACATACAGAACAGAAAGTTTGGCAATACAAAACCCCAATATTTCCAATATGGTTACATAATAATGCAAGTATCTCAGAACAAAAATGACACGTAGATAAAAAATAAGTCGTCAATTTATCACATAACAAAACCACTTTAATTTTCGGACACAAGGATCATAATGACAGAAACTGTAGCGTAACATGGAACTCAAATCAATCTAGTACTTGGTGGCATTGCCACAGCTTTCAGTCGTTGTGGCATAGAACAAAGTAACTTTTCTGTGTCCTTAAAGCTCATATTAGCCCATTCTTGTATCAGTTTCCGTTGCAGTTCCTTCTTTGACGTTATTCTGGAATTATTCACTCTCTTGTCAAGTTCAATCCACAAATTCTCAACGGCATTGAGATCTGGGGTCTGGGGTGGAGTTTCATGCACCTTTAGGCAGTTCAACAACAGCCACATTCGGACATTCCACGCTTAATGCTAGGGGCTGTACGTCGCACCGACACAGATAGGTTTTATGGCGACGATGGGATAGGAAAGGCCTAGGAGTTGGAAGGAAGCGGCCGTGGCCTTAATTAAGGTACAGCCCCAGCATTTGTCTGGTGTGAAAATGGGGAAACCACGGAAAACCATATTCAGGGCTGCCGATAGTGGGATTCGAACCTACTATCTCCCGGATGCAAGCTCACAGCCGCGCGCCTCTACGCGCACGGCCAACTCGCCCGGTAACCACGCTTAATGCTTGGGATCATTATCTTGATAGAAATGAAAAATGTCCCTTATCCCAAGCTTTGCTTCACTTTGGTGTAAATTCTGCTTCAGGATGGCTAGATACCGTTTATGGTTCATTGTATGTTCAATAAACGACATTTCACATACTCCAGCAGACGAAAAGCACGCCCATACCATTGCATTCCCGCCTCCATATTTGACAGTTGGTTGCAAAAGTTTCAGTTTTCATTCGTCATTTGGTGTGCACCAAGCCATTCACCTCCCACCCGATCCATAAATATTAAATTTTCTCTCATCACAAAATAACACAAGTTTCCACCATTCTGTGTCCTTGTGTACATATTGCAAGGCAAACTTCAGTCTTTTCCTTCGGTTCACTTCACTGATAAATGGCTTCTCCTCGACACCCTCCTGCCGTTAAATCTAGCCTTTCTAAGAGCCCTGAGCACAGTTTCAGGGTGCACTGATTTACCAGCTTCCTCTTCTTAATTCCCGTGCAAGTTGTGGCACATTCAGTTTAGGATCGTTCCCTATTTTTCTTAAGAGAAGTCACTCTCCACGACCAGTTAGCTTTTTCAGTTGACGCGTTTTGGCTTATAGGCGCAATCCTGTCTTCTTCTTTAAATCGCCGTACAATGTTATTGGCAGTACTCTTACGAGTACATACACAACTTCGCGCAATATCTCTGCAACTACGCCCCTTTGCATCGTGGAAAATAACCAGTTGGCGCTGTTCAAACGTGTTTGTGCAGTGAAGTTCAGGGAAACGTATCCTGCTCCTTACGTTTCTCCCTTGCTGCAATTGGGTAAGGTAGTAACGACCACGAGTCCGAATAATAAAGTGATGATATACCGGGCGAGTTGGCCGTGCGCGTAGAGGCGCGCGGCTGTGAGCTTGCATCCGGGAGATAGTAGGTTCGAATCCCACTATCGGCAGCCCTGAAAATGGTTTTCCGTGGTTTCCCATTTTCACACCAGGCAAATGCTGGGGCTGTACCTTAAATAAGGCCACGGTCGCTTCCTTCCAACTCCTAGGCCTTTCCTATCCCATCGTCGCCATAAGACCTATCTGTGTCGGCGCGACGTAAAGCCCCTAGCAAAAAAAAATAAAGTGATGTGTATTATCTCATGATTTTCTTTTCTATCACTATCAGAACACTTCACCAATTCGCCTGACATTTAATTTTGTTGTGATACGTGGGGTAAATATTCATGAATTGTTGGACGTGTGTTTTTTGTATATACATTTGTTTGCGAACGCATTATGTCAGGAAATATTCCATTATCTGTGTTGTCCGAATATTGAGGTGATCCATTGTACGTAGGTTTTACTGCCAGACAAACACATCAAGTCTGAGCGCTGGCCCGTTGTTCACTTCTATCCGACACCCTGACGTCTCTAAAGACTTATGACAATTGAAAGGGTTAAATACTGGATACTGGCCGCACTTAAGAGACTGCAGCTATCGAGCTCGGTATTATTATTGATTTTTTGAGGCAAAGTTGGCTGGATATAGCGCTAACCATTCTGTTTCATGGTGTTGTAGTGTTGAAGTTCTAGGCCTTCTACAACACATGAAGAGATCTCCATGTCTAGGCCTCTTGGTGTATATATCTACCTGCATGCTTGGCCCACCATGCGTAGAACCTACCACCTGTTGCTTCGCCTGCTCGCTTTTTACCCATTTCGACCTGAATTTTTTATTGGTAAAATGTAGGCGTATAAAGTGACTCCATTCACATTCCGCACTTGACAGGTAAGCAGGTCACGCGAGCGGATGAACAGAGGGATAGATCTTCGGTTGTCCACCCCTCGTGTGCTTGTAATATCGACTATTCCATTTAATGTAGTACCGAGGTTACGAATAGTAGCAGCCTTTACCTCCCGTTCCTCCAACAACTTTCATGGTCTGTACGGAGATGGCTAAAATCTCAGTTGTAAACATTTGCTATTAACAGTCTACCTAATAAAGCTAATAGCGTATGGTCTCCGGAAAGGCCCGGGGCAGGGTCTTTCAAGTTGACGCCAATGGGTGACCTGCGTGTCTGTGAGGATGTAGCCCTACCTAGGATGAATTATAATATTGAAGACGGCCCACACACATCCATTTCCCGAGCCAGGGAAATTAATCAATGAAGATTTAAATCCTCAACCCGACCGAAAATCGGACCCAGCATACTTTAAACCGAAGGCCAGCATGATAACCAGTAAGCTACGTAGCCAAACAAACTTTGAGTACTCGTCACGATGAGGATTTTTCAACCACTTACCAGCCTTCCTGCCAATTTTAAATTTCGTCAGGACCGGGACACGAACCGCGGGCGTCCAAGGGAGGCAGCTAATAGCGCTAACCGTTACAATAAGGAAGTGTAAACTATATTATTATTATTATTATTATTATTATTATTATTATTATTATTAGTGAGACAACATGGTTTGTAAATGTTCTTTTTCTCTTTTCCCTTCTAACACAGATATAACCTCCTAGGGCAGTGGGCGAGGGTGCTGGCTTGCCTCTATAAATGAAGACAAGAGAAACAAACAATTCCCCACCCCCCAAAAAAAGTTTTCTTCGAGCGTGTTGGCCGTTTGGTTGGGGAAGCGTAGCTGTGAGCTTGCATTCGGGATGTTGTGGCTTCAGATCCGACCGTCCGCATCCCTGAAGATAGTTTCCCGTGTTTTCCCATTTTCACACCAGGGGCTATACCTTTGTTAAGGCCACGGCTGATACCTTCCCAATCCTAGCCCTTTCCCATCCTTGCGTCGCTGAAAACCTTCGATGTGTTAGTGTGACGTTAAACCACTGGAAAAAATCTGTTATAAACATTTAGGTATGTAAATGCCCTTATCTCAGGAATTCTTCTGTTCAGAGAGTTATTTCAAGTCATCCGTATGTACCGTTATTTCACATGCCTCCAGAAACGTATGTCTCACAGACGGTTCTTAACATTTTCCCCGGCTTCTTCTTCTACCGCTTTTCCCACACTTGTCGAGTCGCGGGAGGGAACTGTGCGCACGTGCGGATTTCCCCTTTTTACGACCGGATTCCCTTCCTGACGCCAACCATATATGCAGGAATGTAATCACTATTACGTGTTTCTGTGGAGGTTGGTGTGAAGAAGGGAGTATTTTGGAAAAAATACAAACAGCCAGTCCCCGAGCTGGAATAATTAATGAGACGAGATTATAATCCAATACCCAACCAGGAATCGAACCCGGGGCCATCTTAATCGAAGGTCTCAACTCTGACCATTTAGCCAAGAAATTAGGCAAATAATAGCCTTTGATTTCACCTAAATATTCTACCAAGCAAATAAGGACCCTTCTTAGTGATAAAATCGGTTAGTCATTATCCTTGAGTTCTTAGGATCACGAATTCAGTCCAGCCAATGGTATTTGAGATTGTTTACATGTAAATCTTCGTTATTTAAACGTTATCGAACACCTAGGGCATCCGAGAATTTCTTATAATCGATAGCAATTGGAACAACGATAAAAATACTGTATATTTTAATATTATTTATAAATATTCGTGAGCAATGTTGTATTTTCATTTTGTATTTATGTGCGAAAAATCAGCATGCCAGATGTAACTATATATCTTTTCTTGAACTGTCGCTGCGTGGGTGCGATCTACGTCGTACATGTGAACTTGTCCCAGTTGCCCTTCGTGACACCAACCATATGTGGGACGATATGTCTGACTATTAAGTACGTTTGTGGTTGTTGGTAGTGTATATTAAGACAAATACCCAGTCCCCAAGCTACGACAATTAAGTTGACGCTGCTAAAATGGCTGGCCCGACCGGAAATCGAACACGGGTACCTCTGAACCGATGATCGCTACGCTCACCATTCAGCCAAATAGACTGTAATTATAACTGCACAATACTTGGAGTTATAATTCAGACAGACAGTGAGTCATAATCAGGTCTATTCACACCAGCTTTGTCAATTTCAATGCACATTATTTCATTCTTAAATCTCTTACAAATTATTGGTTAAATTTCATGCACTTTCTTTCGAAATAAAGAGCTATCTTATATTTATTCTTCGAGATTTTCTTGTTATTTCGGATGGCTTGTATTCCCCGAGCCTGTTCGCGTTCCTTTTCTCCGTTGAAAGTACTCATTATTATATTGACTGTTCTCTGCGAAGCAATATGCCAAGGTTCAGAACATTGGTATCCATACCTTGAAACATTTTGCTGATATTTTCAATTTGGACTCACCATGACTAGGCTTGAAACGGCTTGTCATTGCCAACTGGGAACATGCATCATTTTCAAAAATATTTTTTTTGAAAAGTACACCAATGAAATACTACGTAAACGTATTACATTGTGGTATGTTGCCTTGTTTTCTACCATTAAAAAATATTTAATAGTGCCTTTCCGCAAGGCGAGTGAAACGGCCTCTGACGTAAGCGGCGCGCTGTGACGTCACGATCCAGTACCGCATGGAGCTCTACCAGTCGTTGTGCATCAGCCGTTGCTAAAAGCCGATCGTTTATTATTCATGATCGCGAATAACTTCGAAATGACAGAAGAAAGGTTCAAAACAGCACAGTCAGACTGTCTACCATGTGTAGATGTCATCATTCTTGAAAAATGTGACTTTTGTGGCCGCAGAAATTAGCGGATAACAAGCAAGTTTGTAAGTGGCGTCTTTTATATATGTGCAATGTACTGTAACCCATAGTATTAGGATAACAACGAACCTGGATAGATATCACATCACTTTCAATATTTCCTTCTGGACTGATTCCCCTATTAAAGAATAACATTACATTTTCGGGCTTTCAGCATTAGTAAAGTAAGAAATCGGATTTCAGCACTAACATAAACATGTAGGTAGCATTATAGTACTAGTCCGCTTCTGTGGTGTAGTGGTTAATGTGTGCCACTTCCGCAGGCCCAGTTTCGATTCCCGGCTCTGCCATGAAAGTTGAAAACAAATAGTACGAGGGCTGGAACGGGGTCTACTCAGCCTCGGGAGGTCAACTGAGTAGAAGGGTTTCGAATCCCACCTCAGCCATCCTCGAAGTGGTTTTTCGTATTTTCCTACTTCTCCTCCAGGCACCTAAGGCCACGGCCGTTTCCTTCCCTCTTCCTTGTCTATCCCTTCCGATCCTCCCATCCTCCAACAAGGCCCCTGTTGAGCATAACAGGTGAGGCCGCCTGGGCGAGGTAATGGCCCTCCTCACCAGTTTCATCACCATACTCAAAGTCTCACGTTCCAGGACACTGCCCTTGAAGTAGTAGAGGTGAAATCCCTCGCTGAGTCCGAGAGAAAACCAACCCTGAAGGATAAACTGATTAAGAAAGAAAGAAAGAAAGATCATAGTACTATAGGGCTATAACCTGTCATTTCTAAAAAAATTTACGTATATTTATGGTTGGGGCAACTGGCCTACCCACTTCCGGGGCCCATGAAAGAGAATTAAATATCTTTGTGGAGGGAAAAAGTTAAACATGATAAAGATAAATATGACTTCATCTAGTTTTCACAAATTGGGCTGAGTGGTTCAGACGGTTGAGGTGCTGGCCTTCTGACCCCAACTTGGCAGGTTCGATCCTGGTTCAGTCCGGTGGTAGTTGAAGGTGCTCAAATACGTCAGCCTCGTGTCGGTAGATTTACTGGCACGTAAAATAACTCCTGCAGGACTAAATTCCTGCACATCGGCGTCTCCGAAAATCCTAGAAGTAGTTAGCGGGGCGTGAAGCCAATAACATTAATTACATTTGGCTTTTAACAAGCTGAGCATATCAGGAAAGAAAAGTGTCCTGGTGACATTTTAGTCGCTCAATACAGGAATGTCTTTGGGTGCTGTGACTTTTACTTTTGTTTTTGTTTTTGCTGTTTGCTTTACGTCACACCGTCACATATAGGTCTTATGGCGACGATGGGACAGGAAAGGCCTAGGAATGGGAACAAAGCGGCCGTGGCCTTAGGTACAGCCTCAGCATTTGCCTGGTGTGAAAATGGGAAACCACGGAAAACCATCTTCAGGGCTGCCAGCAGTGGGGTTCAAAACCTTCTATCTCCCGGATGCGAGCTCACAGCTGCGCGCTCCTAACCGCACGGCCAACTCGCGCGGTATTTTTACCCTTCGGTTTACTGACTTGGCTTGTATAACCTAAAACTTAGGCTAAGTTGGATAATATTTTAAACACCTACATCACTATTTTCACCTGTGTGCAATTATGTTTTTTATTTCATTAATATTATGATAATTATTATAATTGAGCATTGTTAACTTATAAGACCCCAACAAACAAGCATTGGTTTTGTGTAGAGTTATACATTTGTTAAATTCACGTTGTTTCCTTTCATGATGTACACGCCTATTCTTTGTTACATTATAGACTATTTAGATATAGCCTAAATTTCTTTACCAATTAAGCTCTTCAATAAAGACATACATAACTGTCCCATGCCAAAATATATTGGTAGAATTAGAGCTGTCAAAATGGTTCATAACCCCTTTGATTTATTATCTTGACATGGATCACCCAAAACATAGGTTGCATTATTTAATGCACTGTTTATTACTTTCATATTCCAAGATGTAATTAAAGCATTTAAATAAAGCATCATACATTAAAATTTAAAGTTTTACCACTAGAAGAGCTGACATGGAAAAATGATTTGAAAATTCAAACAAATTCATCTTACGTTAAGATCTTCAAAAAAATAAACTGTAGACTTTTCCGATATATCACCAGCATTTTTCCGGCTCGCCAAAATCCATTTCTCCCTAGTTTTAGCGTCTTTGGAACATGTATAAACAATTTGTTTGGTATGGTATGCGATGTGCTATTGCACATCGGAACTCTACACCATTTATAAGTTTTCTGCCTCACTGTCTGCGCAGGATTCATTTTAAGTCTAAAATATACCACTCAGATTATTATCCGATGTATAGACCTCGAATTTAATCATACTAGACACTAACGTAAAGTAGAAATACGCGAAGTGTATCCTGCTTCTCACAACGCACTATGTGTTATTTCGTCTGCTAATTCAGTCAACCTGTACGATGACGTCAGACCAATGAGATCGCGTACTTGCGTGACGTGACATTTTCGTAGATTTTTATCATGTTTGGAGTTATTATTTGTACATTCTGATCACATTTTTGAATTCTGCACGAAATTTTGAATCAGATTAGCATATTTTTAATTAAAACCCCGGATCATGCATGTTCCCTACTGCTACATAAATACGAGTAGGGTGGGGAATCCCCGCGGCCCATTTCCTGTCCATGTGAGTCAGCTATGATCGAGTAATCATCCAGAGAATTCACAATAGAAAGCCCGAAAGCTGAAACCGGGAAATCAGGTTTAATTAACCACCTAAGAAGATAATGAAATGTAACACTGGTTGCAACTCTTGGAGGTAATGCAATGTGGGTTCGAGCCCCGCTGTCGGCAGTCCTGAAGATGGTTTTCCGTGGCTTTCCATTTTCACTCCAGGCCAACGCTGGGGCTGTTCCTTAATTAAGGCCACGGCCGATTCCTTCCGCCTTCTAGGCCTTGCCTATCCCGTCGTCGCCATAAGACCTATCTGTGTCGGTGCGACGTAAAGCAAATGGCAAAAAAGTAAATAATTAAAACGACTCCCTTTCATTAGCCGTATTTGTCCACTTTTGTTCAGTTTGGCTGTCTTTACTAACATGCAAACTTCGTTTGTTTTCTTCGCATTGA
This sequence comes from Anabrus simplex, assembly GCF_040414725.1. Taxonomy (NCBI): domain Eukaryota; kingdom Metazoa; phylum Arthropoda; class Insecta; order Orthoptera; family Tettigoniidae; genus Anabrus; species Anabrus simplex. Next base: position 969,280,976 of record NC_090266.1, on the reverse strand, counting down.
TGTTTCTCCTACAGCAGTTCGTGTGACGTAAATCTTTTCTGTTAGCGTCATTTATGATTTTCTTGTGAATATTGTCTTGTATTTTCCTTTTGGGAGACATAATACGTAACACACGCTTCCAATAATTAGGTTCTCGAAAATAAACAATGTGCAACCAGGAAATGCCGTGAAATAAGGTAATATGCGGAGATGTTGCAGTGTGGCGAACATTAAGCAAGGAATATGGCGCTGAAAGACAAGAAGTCATTGACTAAATGCTTTCTTCCTCTGATCACGCTACACGTACCAGTGGTTTCCGGTATTAAGAGAAGGCTGACTTAACTTTTCTTATGCCGTCCGAAGGCCCTTGGATCAACACTTCAAAATACTGAATTATTAAAAAATGTGCAATTATGACTTAATGCTCTTCAGCTCCGGCCCATTCAATTATATTTCGATAAAATTAAAATTTAAGCCTGATAAAAATATTGAATGCGAAAACTTACAATACCACGGTCTCATTCTCTTTTTTGAGCGACTATACATTATGCACCATCTCTTATTGGTAAACAATTGGAAGAGTATCTACTTCATTCCGCAGCGGGTAGTGTGCCTGCCTCCCATCTGGAGACCCGGGTTCCATTTTCGTCAAGCTCAGGGATTTTCCCCCGGATCTGAGGGCTGATTCGAGGTCAATTAGCATCTGCGATTACGATTGGGAGGAGCTTGCGGCTCTGGTCTTGAAAGCCAAGAATAACGGCCGAGATGATTCGTAGCGCTGGCCACACGACACCTCGTAACCTGCAGGCCTTCGGGCTGAGCAGTGGTTAGTTGGTAGGCCAAGGCCCATCACTACTCTAGCGCCGTGATGTTTGGTTTGCCTTGTTTTGTTTTGGTTTAGTTTGGTTTAGAGAATAGCCCTTACCAGGTGAAGTGGAACGAATGTTTCCGTTCAAATATTCATTTATAGGAAGGGGAGTTAGGGACTGGAATAACTTACCAAGGGAGATGTTCAATAATTTTCCAATTTCTTTGAAATTATTTAAGGAACGTCTAGGAAAACAACACATAGGGAATCTGCCACCTGGGCGACTGCCCTAAATGCAGATCAGTATTGATTGATTGATTATTCGATGAAAAGACAGAACCTACTTTTACGGGCTGTTTTGTACGGTAATGTTGATGTACAGGAAACTGACTTACTTGCTAGATTTCGATAATGACGTAGCCATGTCGGAATTGAACGTGTCAAGCCAGGCTTAAATATTAGAACGATTGGTTAATTCCGAAAGTATTAATAAGAATGTTTTGTTCAGAGTATTGAGGGAGCCAATTAAGAGAATACTTCGCGATTTTTTATTATTATCTTAACGCAACGATTGGCGTTTGCCGTGCTGTGCGACATAATACCTCGCAGCAGCTGTATTCTGTGCTCGGCGATTGTGCGTAATGAGCACTATGTGGGCAGTGAGGGGCTGGTAATCTCCAGCTGTACTGTGGCGGAGCGGCGCTTATATACCAAATCTGGTTGGCTTGATTCTTCCAGAGTAATATTGTAAATTAATCTCAACATAGCTACAAATATGAATCAACAAATGAGAATGGATATAAATGTTGTAGGAGTTGTTGTTCTTTCACCACTACACGCTGCTGTGTCCTCCATTTATTATTATTATTATTATTATTATTATTATTATTATTATTATTATTATTATTATTATTATTATTATTATTAAATCTGCTTTACCACTTATTCAGCCGGTTTGAGTAGCTTAGACGATTGAGGCGCCGGCCTTCTGGCCCCAACTTGGCATGTTCGGTCCTGGCTCAGTCGCGTGTTATTTGAAGGTGTTCAAATACGTGACTCGTGTCGGTATATTTACTACCTCTGCGTATCCGAATACCGTAAAAGTAGTTAGTGGGACGTGAGTTAAGATAAATAATGTCTGTCTGTCTGTCTGTTAGGTCATCACCCCAGAGGCTGGTTGGATCCTCAAATAGCATCACCAAAGGCTATGCAGTTATAGGGAAACCACAAAAACCAATGACAGTACCAAGATGAGGCGTACTAGGCAAAATGAGGAGTGAGGTAGTTTGCCATTGCTTTCCTCACTGGGCCAGACAATGCTATTGTAGCACAACTAACCCTATGAACAACACCTTTCATGACACTCAGATACACTGGTTGTCCTCTGAATGTCATTAATCAGCACCACCCATACCCCAGCAGCTTCCATATTGTCACAGCCATGGATGAGACTGGAACTTCAGTGGAAGCTACACTTTGCTCTGGCCTGTGTCAAGAGATGGATGCAAAAGTACTGTATCCATCAAGAAATGACAGCAGGCAGCAAGATAAATAATATTAAATTATTATTACCACTTGGGCTGCCTGGCCGAGGTGGTAAAGGCGTGCTTGGTTCGCCCGGAAGGACGTGGGTTCGAATCCCCATCAGAAAGTCGTAAAATTTAAGAAACGAGATTTCCACTTCCGGAGGTGCATATGGCCCTGAGGTTCACTCAGCCTACACCAAAAATGAGTACCAGGTTAATTCCTGGGGGCAAAGGCGGCCGGGCGTAGAGCTAACCACTCGACCCCATCACGTGCCGAGGTTAACAATGGTGGAAGCCTTTACCTTCCACTCCTTCAAGGGCCTTCATGGCATGTACGGAGGTGACTTTGCTATTATTACCACTTATGCAGTCCTCTTGTACTACTACACTGGCCTCCGCTGTTGCACACGTGTTTGCAGTTACTGGACTCCGCAGCTGGCTCTAGAGTGTTCATTCGTATAGACTTTGCTCTTTGATCACAAATGCATTGACTGCCAATCGCTGACTTAGCGGCTCTTATTTGTACCTATGGTCGCTTATAAATAAATCACCTGAGAATATGTTTACTTCAATAGATTCAGAATATAAATGTATTTCCTTTACGTCGCAACGACACAAATACGTCTTAGGGCAACGATGGGATAGGAAAGGGCAAAGAGTGACAAGGAAGCGACTGTGGTATTAATTAACGTACATCCCAAGCATTTTCCTGGTGTGAAAATGGCAAAACCACGGAAAACCATCTTCAGGGCTGCTCACAATGGGGTTCGAGCCCATTATCTTCCGAATGCAAACTGATAGCTAAGTGACCCAAACCGCGCATCACACTTGCTCGATCCTCAGAATATTATATGGCAGACTTTCCTTACTCTTTAAAGATAGATAATGAAGGTGAATTATACATTCCCATCTTTCATTGGAGTAAATTTTGAGTTTAAACTCTACTGTATATCGTCGTTCTTTCTCTTCAATTGGTAATATTCTGATAAGGGTCATGCAGAAGTTAGTAGTATTTGCCTATAAATTAAGTCGTGGATTCGTACCTCCCTGCCTGACACGTTTCTATAACGATTTCGTATCTGCTTGCAAACATTGAGACGTAGGTTCCCAAAACACTTCCTCTTGTTGCAAAATTTCCAAGTAAGGAGTATCAGGACGTACTTTTTTCTGTATCTTCAATTTGAAGTTTAGTTAGAAAGCACGAGAGAAGTGCGTAAGGCCACCTGCGGCTCCCAAAATTGCCTAGTCTGACTCGAAAACAAATTTGTCATAATACTGAGGCACATACTGACCGACTAGAACCTGTTGTGCATGTAGCACATTGAAGCTGGAGCTAGAGAAGACCAGTAAATTCTGCCATGTTTGGAAAGTGTAAGTTACCGGCAGCGAAAGTGAAGCAACGGCACCCAACTTAGCCTCCACATTCACCATGGTCAGGATGTGAACCACGGATCTCAGTTACCAAGAACACTAAGATCTCTAGCCGTTCTGCTATATTCCAGTTGTGTTTCTTTCTAGTGTGAGAGAATGCCTAATTAATGATTGGCTGGGAGGGATGGATCAGCCGAGACCTACACTTGACCGTGCACGTTTTGTAAATATACTTGGTAGCAAAGGAAGGGGTCGTCTGAGGTATAGTAACTGGCCTCTTTTGGCAAGAAAATCAATCTGAAACATATATTAAGGAATGAAACAGCAAACTTACTTCACTCCATTTGTTTGCAAGAGCGTACGGAGCTATTAGTCACCAATATTCCGAAGCAGATTGTTAATTTTCACTCCAATGAGAATTATTTTCAGGGGCCGATAATCTAGACACTAATCTCCTAAAATTAGCCATCATCATCATCATCATCATTGCTTTATTGTTTCGTTTTGCTGCTGCAGCGTTGAACAACATGCGTAAGACCTCATGTTCTGCAGTTGTGTACTACTGCCTTTCCTTTGTTTGTGATTAAACGTCACCCCAGCTCCGACAAGGTTTATTTTTTAAATTATCTTTTTGCGTCGCACCGACTCAGATAGGCCTATGTCTTATGGCGACGATGGGATAGGAAAGGCCTAGGAAGAGGAAGGAAGCGGCCGTGGCCTTAATTAAGGTACAGCCCCAGCATTTGCTTGGTGTGAAAATGGAAAACCACGGAAAACCATCTTCAAGGCTTCCGACAGTGGGGCTCGAACCCACTATCTCCCGATTACTGGATACTGGCCGCACTTAAGCGACTGCAGCTATCGAGCTCGGTCGACAAGGTTTTTGGGGACAGTCGGGGTCGATGGTGGGGGGGGGGGGGATGGCTAGGACTGGCAAGGAAGTAACCGTAGCCTTAACCAAGGTAGAGCCCCCAGTATTACCCACATGTAAAAGTTGAAAAGCTTGGAAAACCACTTTCAGGGCTACCGGTAGTAGGGTTCGAAACCACAATCTCCCGAATGGAAGAGGCTAAGAGCTTCTCGGCACTACTAGTACTACTAACGGTTTAACGTTCCATCAATTGTTATAGATCTCCGAAAACCGTAAAAGTAGTTAGTGGAACGTATAAACAATTACATTATTAATTGCTTTAGACATTAAGAGACGCCGAGATATCGGAAGTTCGTTCTATAGGAGTTTATTTAACATCACGGAAGACGGCGATTGGAAGTTGTTGTATTCAAACACACACGAATGTCATCAACTTCAACGAGGATCGAACCCACCATTTTAGAAAGAGAAGGAAAACGACTAACTGACTGTTCCACTTATGTCGGCTGATGTGAAAATGTGAATCCACGGAGAACGATCTACAAGATTGCCGACTGTGGAGTCCAAACCTACCTCCCTCCTAATGCGATAAATTAGAGACAGTTTTAATTTTAATATATGCCGGAATATATAAATTTTACCTTGAATAGTGTTTGAAGCAATGATGTTAATAATACTGGTTTTACATCCCATTAACTAATATTACGGCTTTTTTAGTTGCGAAGATGCCGGAATTTTGTCCCACTGGTGTTATTTTACGTGGCAATAAATGACTGACAAAAGGCAGGTGTATTTGAGCACTGCACTGAGTTGGGATTATAGGGTAGCACAGCTGTGAGCTTGCATTCGGAAGATATTGTCGGCAGCCCTGCGGATGGTTTTCCGCGGTTTCCCATTTTCACACCAGCCAAATGCTATGGATGTACCTTAACTGAGGCCACGGCCACTTCCTTCTCTCTCCTAGCCCTTTCCTATCTCATCGTTGCCGTAAGACCTGCCTGTGTCGGTGCGATATAAACAAATTATATTTTAAATAAAAGTGTTGGAATTAGAAGTCCAGTGCTCCACCCTCTGAGCCACTCAATCGGGCTATTATTTGACGCCTCAGTAAATTTGCTGACATGGGTCGCTCGCATTTAATCACTCCTAAACGTCAATCGACTGCACTAGAATTTGATCCAGCAACCTTGAATGTGAAAAGCTAACGGTCTAACCAAGCATGCTGTGCATCCAATCCAGATGATCTAACGATTAGTATATATTCTCAGTTGGTGGTTTCTTCTAGAAGCTCAACATTGAAGTACTGGATTTTAATAAAAAAATGAAATGGCGTGTGGCTTTTAGTGCCGGGAGTGTCCGAGGACAAGTTCGGCTCGTCAGATGCAAGTCTTTTTTCATTTGACTCCCGTAGGCGACCTGCGCGTCGTGATGAGGTTGAAATGATGATGAAGACGACATATATACCCAGTCCCCGTGCCAGTGAAATTAACCAATTGTGGTTAAATTTTCCAACCCTGCCGGGATTCGAACCCGGGATCCCTGTGACCAAAACCCAGCACGCTAACCATTTAGCCATAGAGCCGGACTGGATTTTAATGCTACGCGATTAACATCACTTCAAATGATAATGGTTTAAAGAGACAAAAGACAACAACTTTATTTTTATGTTGTACAGTATTTTATTTAGAATGCCAGCAAAGTAAACTATACCTCTTATTCCTCGAGGTAATGCAGCTCTTTTTAAGGTTCAGTCCCAATACAACTGAGCAGTGGGTACGTTTCTAACCACGTACAACATCTTAAATCTCTGGCAGTGCCGGGAATCGGAACCGTTGCAGTGCAAAGATCGACGTAAGTAAATCTATTTTTACGTACCATTGATATTTAAGTGTAGCCTACTTAAACATCAAAATAAAATTGTGGTAGAATTTCATTCTATATCGTCTTACAAAGGCTATGAGTTCTTTTCCAAGATAGTTGGCTTATTTATCCGTAGGAAAGTGTGAAAATCAAGGCTTCTCATTTCTCATTTCTCATTTCAATACGGAGGATGTGAATGATATGGTCAGCCGAGTCTCAGAAGATAATTTTCATTGGTGGGAATCTCTCCGGGATTTATACTATATTTACGGCTAACAGAGACGATCAGAACACGGTTCAGCATAACTGATTCTGGGGATAAAATCTTGGTCCTTTGAGTCACGATCCTAACACCACGGTTCTGAAACACTTGTTGAAGACACGTTCCATCCCGCCACCTCCTGCACATCGGCGTGTGATATCACCGGCACACTTTGTGAGGTCAAGGATAATGACAGGGACTGTTCTTCCTTGCGGTCTGTTTGTTATTGAAGAAACTCTTACCGTAGGCTTTATAAATGGGCACAGGTAAACGTGCTTCATAGTTCTCTACGCAACGTTTTAGGGAGTTGTGGCGAACAACGTACTTATCGTAAGACCGTAAAAGAGTTATGCGGGCACCATCTGCAGGGATATAGTACAGTCAAAATATTCAAGCATGCCGTAATAGTAATGTGTTCTTCTTTTTCTTATACTGACTTAGTTAATGTAGTATTTGTTTAGGTACGGTTTCGGTACCACGGGGTTAGAAAAGGGTCTGGTCTAGAATGGTTGTAACTATGACCTTGATTAACACAAAGTCCCGATATTTTCCATTCCGGAAATGAGAAACCACGAAAGACCATATTCAGTTTGTAGACGGTCGGGATTGAAACCCCAATCTCTTAAATACGTGCTTAAAGATACAGAACAAGGACTGCGTAACCAATAACCGCGTGGGATCTCTGTCATATGTCCTAAACGCTGAAAATTTCTTTGCAAGAAAAACACCCCACGAATCATGAAATAAAATTAGTAACTGTCAAATTACAATCGTTCACGTCTGATAGCCGACATCCTTAAAACACAGGAATGCTTGAATGTTGTCATAATTGCTTATTTCATTTTCATAGCCATGGAACCATCTGGTTGTATTCTATGAAATCCGACCCGTAGGGATGTGACTTGTAATTTTAAAAATCCCATGTGCACTGGCCAGATTTTGAACTACGCACATTGGTGAGAATCCAGAGAACATATTATTCGTGTCAACAGTTTTCAGGCAGATTATTATTATTATTATTATTATTATTATTATTATTATTATTATTATTATTATTATTATTATTATTATTATTGGCGTTACGGTTACCACTATTAGCTGCAGTTCTCGGGAGCCTGGGTTCGATTCACGGTACTGCCAGAATTTTAAGAATGGCAGGAGCGGATGGTATGTGGGTAAAATTGCATAGGCAGCTCGTATCCATGGTAGAGTGCCTGAGAGGTACCTGAAACACCCCAGCCCAAGGACAACAGTTATTCTTATTATTATTATTATTATTATTATTATTATTATTATTATTATTATTATTATTAACTACTTTTAAGGTTTTAGGAGTCACCGATGTAAGTGGAAATGACCTTCAGGAGTTTTTGTACGTTTCGATAAATCTACTGAAGTGAGGCTGGTGTATTTGAGCATTTTCACATTTGCACAGGACTTAGCCGAGGTCAAACCCGCAACAAATGCAGCGCTCTACCATTTGAGCCACTTAGGCGGGCAGACATCAAAGAGGTAGCAAAAATATGTATCCTTATTGCACTGAAACTGTCACTCACCTCCGTATAAAGTTGTAGATATACTGAATATATAGAGACAGAAGGGAAAGCGAAAATAATTACCTTTATTGCACAGAAACTATCACCCATTTCCGTATAAAGATGTAAATATACTGTACGTATAGAGAAAGAAGGGAAAGGAGCTATCACATTCTACTAACATCTGTCGCTTTAGACATTTTGTAAACGTTCCATGTTGTGAAATGTATTAAGCTGACTGAGGCGTACACGCGAAAATACAATACCGGTACTTCTTAAGTAAAATTCTCGGAAAATTATCTGAGTTCATTTCTTAATTATATTTAAGGTTCTAAGAGAGCTTCACATTCCGTTTCATTCATAAATATTCCACAATCATACCGAGAATTAATTAGATGATTGATTGTCCCATCTAGCATACTTATTAAATAGTACAATGGCGGGAATTGGCCCAGTGCTCTATTCTCGCATTGCTTCCTCCTTGAAAGCGTAGCACAGATTGTTCAGAATAACGCCCACTACAGTACTTTGTACTTTTAATTAGATTTTTTGGGAGATAGTGGGTTTGAACTCCACTGTCGGCAGCCCTGAAGATGTTTTTCCGTGGTTTCCCATTTTCACGCCCAGCTCAAATGAGGCCACGGCTGCTTCCTTCCCACTCCTAGCCCTTTCCTGTCCCATCGTCACCATAAAACCTAGCCGTGTCGGTGTGATGTAAAGCAACTCGTAAGAAAAAGAAAATTCCTGAAACTTACTAAAATATTCGCCAGAGAACACAAGGGACAAAATATAGGCCTATGAACTGGCCTCTAATATATGCAACATTATGTAAAATTATGCCAAGTAATTCAGTTAATTACAACTTAAAGTGCTCTTCCTGACATTTCCAGACATCTGTATGCCTATACTCACATTGTTTTGACCCTTAATCCAAAAATCAGCTTCGCAGTAGCCGATAAATGTACAGTATGTATTTATACATAATAGTGATTAGTGATTGGAGGCCTGACTAAAGATTCTTTGAATCACATCCACAACGTTGACTTAAAGATATACTTCGTAGCAAACCGGCATCATTTTCGGGAATCCACCATAAATGGCGTAAACTGTCCATCAGCAAAGACGTTCTTGTTGTGAAGTTAAGACACAGCACACCTGCTTTTAGAATCTGGAACAGTTGAGTATGTTATGAAGGATTCTCATAAGGACATAACAGGCCAGTCAATGTTTTCGCATGCATGACACATACAGCTATTCGAATGCATATAAAGAAGTCATGGTGTACGAGTTAAAGGGTTATTCCTAAGAATTTATGTCATGCAGTTTCCAGTGAATTTGAGTGCTAATTAAAACTGTTAGGGCCTAACAGTCACGACGGACATTAAATAAATAACAAAATAATACAGTATAAATCCGTGGCACTTACAGCCTATTATGGGATTTGGGCTGCCAAACGGAATGCTGTCCTCCACCCACATGGCCTGTACATATTGGAGTATCACGACATTATCGCGACGACGTTCTCAGCCGTACATTGGTGACGATGTTGTGGCTAAACTCCGAAAGGGTTTTATAACATTTAACAACCATATACTGTATTACTAATCCATATTTCCTTCGCGTAAATGAAGCCATCCCCGTGCGTACATTTCATGAAGTCCATTGGAGCAGGGAAAAGTAGAGGCTTCCACACTATCGTAATCCGTAATCTCGACACAAATTGCGACAGAAGGTTAGCATTTTGCTCTCCCGGACGCCTTTGCCATCAGGAAGTAACTTGGTACTCGCATTTGGTGTAGGATGAGTGAACCTCAAGGCCATATGATTCTCCAGAAGTGGAAATCTCGTTTCTTAAATTATTCGACTTCCTGACGGAGAATCGAACACACGTCCTTGCGTGTGAACCGAGCATGCCTTTACCACCTCGGCCAGTCAGTCCCTGTTTCCTTGCTATCCATCTCGTTATCTTTTAAGAACTACGTCACATAATTATTTGTATAATGTTCATCCAAACTAACTGTTGAATACAAAGTTGTAGTTTCATGTGACTGTTGATACAGTGACCATAACTACGTTGTCTTCACTTAATAGAATCCTAAACATAGTGACAAGAAATTTTATTTCAAAAATCTCATATGCTTTGGCTGGGATTCGAACCACGGTCACCTTGACGAGAAGCCAGTGTGTATATCACTTAGTTAACATACCCGACTACTAACCGTCTTAACAGACGCCAATGTGTCAGGATTCTGTCTTGCAGGAGTTCTCTAACGCGCTGGAAGCCACATACGGAGTTTTAGCATTCAGATGCCTCTTAACGCTACTGCCCTCTGCTGGGATCGAACCGGCTACCTTTGGAACAGAAGGCAAATGACTAACATATTGCGCCAATGCCACTCATGTCAGTTTTCAAGAACCCATCCACTGTTTGTCCTTCAAACGCAATCTTCTTCCCATCGATTGCATGCGACTTCTCGTGGTTTTATGATCCAGTCAATGTGCAGTCAGGCTGAACGGTCAGCTTATTGGCCTTCGGTTCTTGGCCGGGTCGGGGATTTCAATGGCGCATGGTAAATTCATTTAGCTCGAGGACTTCAGGGCTGCCGACAGTGGGGTTCGAACCTACTATCTCCCGAATACTGGATACTGGCCGTATTTAAGCGACTGCAGCTATCGAGCTCGGTGGTTTCCCATTTTCACACCAGGCAAATGCTGGGGCTGTACCTTAATTAAGGCCACGGCCGCTTCCTTCCAACTCCTAGCCCTTCCCTGTCCCATCGTCGCCATAAGACCTATCTGTGTCGGTGCGACGTAAAGCAACTAGAAAATATTCTGTTTAACGACGCTCAAGAACAGATAAGTGTTTGGTAGTAATATGGGTTCATCGAAGCCCAGATCTATTTTCGCCGAGATACGGTGTTTAGTTCCGTTTGAAATATCCTTGAAAAGGTTATGTGATTAGAGTAAAAACTGTGGAATAATTTGTTTAAATTGCTTGTTTGTAAATATGATTTAGTTAATCTCTGACGATCTGGCAGACTTTCAATGAAAGAAGCTTTGATAATGGTAATAAAAACAGCGCACTATATCTTCTGGTATGGGCTAGGACAAGTTTCGTACTTTCATTCATCTGTCCCCACTCTCGCCCTTTTCTTTGATAATATGAAAGTGGCTGAAAAGTGAACGATGCTAGTAATGCCATTCCTTACGCAGGCAATCCTTGCGATGGATAGGACTGTTAATGTGTAGATTTCGTTGGACTTGGCAGACTGATATATAATAGCATCTTCTACCCTGGTGAGGAAAGCAACACCTTCATCTTCATTTCCTTACTACGCCTCTTCATTGAAGCCTAGACTACCTTCATGATAGATAATGGAGGAACTGTTGGGGATTCGATCATCCTGAGCACTCGATCATAACATACATACATATAACCTACGCAGATCGAATTGTATTTACCTAATGAATAGTCTTGTTATTCTCCCATTTAGTAGTAAGGTTGGTAAGACAGTGATGTTCGCGAGATATCTCAGTGTTTCGGAAATGGAGTTGAAGGAACTATCTTGGCGCTCAGACAGTGTAGAACATAAACAGGTCAAAGCTATCGCGAGGATAATTGTAGCTTCTTCAGTGATAAATTAAAAAAAGCAACAAAGAAATGAGGCATGTGAAAGTAAGGTCGTTATCTAGGTTACTTTGAAAATGAAAGTTGGATGTGAATGGAGAAGGCTAGACATGCGTGTTTCCGCAGGCATTTCCAGACAAGTTTGAGTTTGCTGTACTGCAATGTCTGGAGATTAAGAAAACGTTCAAAGAGTTGTCATTTATTAATTCTAGACACGTTTGTCTCTTGTATTTCAGAACAGAATTTCGACCATTACACGTTTTATATTTCTGAGTACAGTAGGTTAACTTGCCCCTTTAAATACGATGGAGAGGAGCAGACGTTCACCAGATGTTCCCTGGGTTGCGTGATATAGTCAGTGAACTGCCGCTTGACATTTGAGGGTGCTTATATTTGAGCGAATATCTGGTTCGCCAAAGAACCGTTATTTGGCTACGTGGTAGGATCCTGTAGCTGTAATTTTGCAGTCGGGAGTAAGCGAGTCGGAACTTTCAAACCGAAGATAGTCTCCCGTGGTTTCCCATTTTCATACCATATGAATTCTGGAGCTTTGCTTTAGTTAGGTTCACTTCCCAGTATTAAACAATATGTTCCGAAAACCTGTGTTACCGTGATGTTATAAACACAATAGGGAAAGAAGACACTTTTCAAGACACATTTTTGGTGAACTGACATGCTTTAAAGCTTTAGAATTTCGAGGAATATTAAATATTATTATTATTATTATTATTATTATTATTATTATTATTATTATAACCTGATGAACATCGCAATAATTAATGTAAGTTTCAATAACGCTTGTGTGGGCAAAACCTTGGTCTGAAATGGTAGCTGCCGTTCCCTTTTTATTTAAGGCACACCCGCAGCATTTTCCTGGTATGAAAATACGAAAATATGGGAAACAATCTTCAGGGCAGCCAGGGGTGGAGTTCGGACACACCATTTGCCGAATGCAAACTTACATCTACAGGTCTTGTACCACGAAGCCAACCCGCTCAGGAGTTACTAATTTACCGAGGTCTTACGTCCACCTGCGACTAGAAGCTCTACTGTAGTAGCTCAGAGGTTAAAGCGCTGCCTTCTGAGCCTCAAGTTGGTAGGTCCGATCCCAGCTCAGACCCCTCGACTTTAGAGGTGCTCAATCCGCTAAAATGGAGTCGGTACCTAAAGGAACACCTGCGAGATAAACTTCTGGCGCCGTGGCGTCTACCATAAAGATAGTTAGCAATTAAAACCAATAATATTATGTTCAATTATGTAAGTTTGAAACATTGCCTCAGTGTTTAATATCCTTTTTAACAGTTACAAAATTATATATATTTTCCTTATAGTTCGGTTCCACGGATTAATGGTCAGCGTAGTGGCCTTCGGTTCAGAAGGTTCCAGGGTTCTTCATATCGCACCGACACAGATAGTTCTTATGGCGACGATGGGATAGGAAAGGACTAAGAGTGGAAAGGAAGCGGCTGTGGCCTTAATGCAGGTACAGGCCGGGCATTTGCCTGGTATGAAAATGGGAAACCACGGAAAACCATCTTCAGGGCTGCCGACAGTAGGTTTGGAACCCACTTTTTCCCGAATGCAAGCTCACAGCTTCGCGACCCTAACCGCACGGCCAGCTCGCTTGGTGTGTCTTAATACACACTTCTTCACTAGCTCACAACACACTACATACACACAATAACAGAAGCACGCATGTAGGATTGCCGTCGGAAGATCTAGCCGTAAAATTGTGTTAAGTCCACAAGTGCGGCACAGTTCGTACACTCAACCCCGTCAATGTATGGGGAAAATTGTGGAGGAAGTAGTAGTTTTTCTTTCTTCATACTTGGGACGAAAAGCTGCCTGGTCGGAGCAGGAAATTTATCCAGATAATAATAATAATAATAATAATAATAATAATAATAATAATAATAATAATACAAGGACTAGTTATGGCGACGATGGGATAAGAAAGGGCTAAGAGCGGGAAGCTTTTTTGTGATATTTGCTTTACGTCGCACCGACACAGAAAGGTCTTACGGCGACGATGGGACAGGAAAGGCCTATGAGTGAGAAGGAAGCGGCCGTGGACTTAATTAAGGTACAGTCCCAGCATTTGCCTGGCATGAAAATGGGAAACCACGGAAAACCATATTCAGGGCTGCCGACAGTGGGGTTCGAACCCACTATCTCCCGGATGAAAGGTAACAGCCGTGCGCCCCTAACCGCACGGCGAACTCTCCCGGTAAGAGCGCGAAGGGAGCCACCGTGACCTTAATTAAGGTACGGCCTCAGCATTTGCCTGGTGTGAAAATGGGAAACCAAAGAAAACCACAGAAAACCATCTTCAGGGCTACTAATATTTGGGTTAGAACCTACTATCTCCCGTGCCGGACTGAGTGGTTCAGACGGTTGAGGTGCTGGTCTTCTGACCCCAACTTGGCAGGTTCGATTCTGGCTCAGTCCGGTGGTATTTGAAGGTGCTTAAATATGTCAGCCTCGTGTCGGTAGATTTCCTGGCACATAAAATAACTCCTGCGGGACTACGTTCCGGCACGTCGGCGTCTCCTAAAACCGTAAAAGTAGTTAGTGGGACGTAAAGCCAATAACATTCTAGTGAATCTGTAGACATGGGTCTGGTGTATTTCATCTCTTTCAAATACAACCGAGTGAGTCGGGAGCGAACTCGCCAACTTGGGCTCAGACCAGTGCTGTACAGTCTGAAGAACTCAACCTAGCATTTAGAAAAAAACGACAATTACCAATCGTAAGTCTTCTGGCCCACTACAACCTTCCAACATGAGTTAAATGGAATTGTTAACGTAAAATAAGTTAATGTTCGGCTGTCAAGCCGAATCGCCTGAGGTGCTCGGTTCAACCAAAAGGACATGGCTTCCATTTTCCGTCAAGAAGTCAAAAATATAGAAATTAGATATCTACTTCTGCAGAGGCAAATTATCCGGAAGTTTACTCAGCCTACATGAGAAATGAGTACTAGGTTATTTCCAGGGTAGGCCTACAAAGATGGCCCGGGCGTTGAGCTGACCACTGTACGCAACTGGTTGCCGAGGTTACGGATAGTGGATCGTCTGAATGGAGATGGCTTTTGCTGACTACGTATCACCGAGCTCGATACCTGCAGTCGCTTAAGTGCGGCCAGTATCCAGTATTCGGGAGATACTGGGTTCGAACCCCACTGTCGGTAGACCTGAAGATGGTTTTCCGTGGTTTCCCATTAAGGCCACGGACGCTTCCTTCCTATTCCTAGTCCTTTCCTGTCCCATCGTCGCCATAAGACCTATCTCTGTCGGTGCTACGTAAAGCAACTTGCAGTTATCATCTTGACTGTAAAACATGTTTAGAAAGGTGATTGTACTGCATCAACTAGAAAAATACGTTACTGAAGATGATAGCCAGTAACGGTAAATCAATTATTCAACGGGAATCCCGTATATGATTTGAAATGCATCATCTATGCTACGTTATAGCATGAATAAGCGGATGAAAAACATGTGCACGTGTAAATTAAAATTCCACACTGGGGGGGGGGGGAGGAAATGAAAGGGACGGAAGAAGCGGTTTCTGAACTGATGGTCGTAAGTTGACGTACTAAGTACATATCCGCTGAACTCGAGGATTTGAACGTTATTTAGTTTATAACGTCTTTCAATGAAAAGAGGATGCAATTGTTTTGGATTTTAATTATGAGGGCTCAATATTAGAATAGGTTGGATTTTGACTATTATAACCTTTTCAATGATGAGATGTTCACTCTATTCGGTGTAGTAGCAAAGGTTGGATTTTTATGAATAGACTACCACTTAATCCAGGATAGTACCAAGGGTCGCATTTTGATGATGAGTTGAATGCGTTTTCTGGGATAGTATCAAGGTTTGAATTTTGATCATGAGACACTTTTCCTGCTACTATTTTGTTATTTTTCGTTTTGATAGTGGGGTTTCTTTGCTACTTGTTTTATTTTACTCCGACTCCGACGGGTCTTATGTCGATGATGGGATAGGAAGCGCCATGGCCTTAAGTAAGGAACAGCCAAGACTGAAAATGAGAAACTACAGAAAACCATCTTTTAGGCTGTCGATGATGGAGTTCGAACCTACCTTCTCCCGAATGCAGGCTTAACGGCCCTATACTGCGCAGCCAAATCGCTCTGCCTTCTTTGTCATCATCATCATCATCATCATCATCATCATCATCGTGGTCGTATAATAAAGTTATTTATTTAATGTCCAAGCGTGTGCGGGCTAAACAGACGCCGATGTGTCAGAATTTTGTCGTTCAGGAATTCATTAACCTATTGGAAGTCAGGGATTTGAAGCTTTCATATTTATACACCTCAAAGGTTACCGACCTCAGTTAGAATCGACCTTACTACCTTAGGTACTGTGATTCAGTCACCCCTGAGGGCGACAACATTATCGACACTGCGGTGTAAGCATTAGCCTGCTCATTTTCCAACTCAGCGAGTTGGCTATGCGGTACGAGCTTACATTCTGAACGTTTCATGCTCACCACTGGCAGCCCTCAAGGTAGTTTTCTAGATGTTCCCAGCAGTAGGCCGTACCTCTGGTAAGGTCATGGTCGTTACTTTCCCAGCGTCGTCGCAAATCATATCTGTGTTGGCGTGTCGCTAAACAGCAACACTTTTCTAAAATGTTATCAACATGTGAATCATCCTGTTTAATGTGGTATTCGTTTCATTCAAATATTCAAATATTTACTCGCTTAAATAATTTTTAAAAAATATATTTGTGCACTTCTACTTCAAGACACATTTTGTGCAATGTATCACTGATTTACACATATCTCAGGGACTATTAACTAGTAGAAGCCTGTGGTTTGGCGTGTTTTGAAGCTTGAGCTTCAATCGCAAAATGGTGTTGTTTTGACAGGGGATTTTAAAGCTTCTATTCTGCAGTAGGTGAGCTTTAACGAAACTTTTACCTTTAAATGCAATTTATTCGCAATCACTTTTACCGAAACAAGTGCACCCTTTTCTCAAAAACTACTGGGTGCATTTCCATGAAATATTTACCAAATGTTCTGTTGTGGTAGTATGGATCTACTTTGGTTGACATTTAATGAATAGTTTATTTTTTATAATAAAATATTTGCAGAAAATTTTAAAATTGGGGAATATTTAAAAAAATCAACTTTTTCGTAGCTCATATTTTAAAGCTATTCTAGATCAGTGCATGCAAAAAACATGAGTTAACATCATATTAAAAGTAATCTTTCTACATTCAATGGCTATTGAGGGAAAATGTTAATTTATTCAGCTGTTTTAACATTGACGAGATACAGCATCACGACTTCTCTTAGCTAATACCATACTTGATTTCCGAATCCTCAAACAGAAGAGCCAAAGTCGAAAGGCCATCTCGTACCGACCATGAATAAGTGCTACTGGAGAAGAAGAAAGTGAAGTGGAAACTCTATAACCCCAGACATTAACCTGGTACTAATTTCTATTGTAGGCTGAGCAAGGGGTTCCCAACCGATTGTCGCGGCACATTGGTTTGTCATGCAGCCTCGTAGGGTGTCAGTGAAATTTTTCTTAAGTAATCTAGCCTCCTCATATGACGCCACCACTAAAGCCGGTTGATACTACGTCATCCATTGACTCCATATCTGACGCCACGTGATATTAATATCCCACAATTACAAATAAGGCTATAGATATTTTCGACGTGATAATTGTGCGAATCAGCATTTTTCTACAATGAAAATATCGGCTTGTCAATCATAAGGCCACGTATTTAAAAACTCCTGGAACTTAAAAAGTGCAGACTTAGCATTAATTTTGATAGGCGAATTTTCGAGAACGTTGATCCAAAGTCTTTTGTCGGACATCCGGTATAGATAAGTCGGGATTGTATCCCCTGCCTTATTCGTTTTCTGACGCAACGCTATATGCTGCTTGTACTTAGAAGAATACACCCGCCTGCATGTTACATCTACTCCAATGGATGTCCGACACTACATACAAGATTATATTATTATTATTATTATTATTATTATTATTATTATTATTATTATTGTGTCGCCATATCGTGGAGGTTTATTGAAGTGTGTCGTCAGTAAAAAACATTTGTAAACCTTGGGATAAGTGAACATTAGGACCATATACCCCCTGTTTAAATGAAAATCTCGTTTCTAAATTTTCGACTTCCTGACAAGTAATTTAACTCATATCCTCACGGCACTCCTTCACTACTTTATCTAGGCAGCCTCTAAGAGTCCTCGAACACTATTATTAAACATCGATCATAAAAGCCTTTCAGAGGAAATAATTCCTTCAATAATATGTCATTAAAGAAAGGAAGAAGTGTGGTCAGTCTACGTAATGTAGGGCGGTTAGTGGCCTCCTGAACAATAATTACCTATCGACCTACTATCGTGACACTCGGTGGCAATCGTCATTCCCCTACGGAGATACTTGGGGTCGGCGAGGTCTGAACCACTGGTGTTCAAGCCGGAGGCTCTGCGAACGTGAGAAAGTTGATTGACTTCTCTGGCATCACGCCAAACCGGTTGCACGTTCATAAGCGGACACGCTCACTTTCGACGGAGGAAAGTTTCACTGTTCGTAAACACACAAAGTACCATTTCTTGTTCTGAAATTTCCACCACTTAACGAACAAAAATTAGTCTTTATTAGGCTGATTTCTTCTGGAAATGTTTAGTACCCGATTACATTTTAATAGCAAGTATATTATGGTATGTTTATGAATTTACGTCTCACTCCGGCTCCATGGCTGAATCATCCTCGTGGATTTTGATTCAGAGGACCCGGGTTAGATTCCTGACGGCGTAGAGGATTTTAGCCGCATATACTTAAGTCCTCTTGTCTCAATCAACTCGCATCTTCATGTACATAAAATTCACCACACTGCTAACTACCACCGAAACGCAAAAAAGGGTTAGCATCAAGAAAAGTATCTGGCTATGAACCTGGGCCAAGTGCATGCGTGTGACATTATTCACACCCGCGATCCGGTCTGGATATGGGGAAATGTGGTGGCTAAAGATGAAGATTGATTTTGTGTCCCACTGTTTTTATGGTGTTTGGAAAGGGCGAAGTGCCAGAAATTTGTACCGCAGGAGCTTCTTGTGTGCTTGTAAATCTACTGACACAAGGCTGACAATTTTGAGCATCTTCAAATACCACCAAACTGAGCTGGTATCGAACCTGCCACCTTAGGCACAGAAGTCCAGCGCTTCTACTGCCTAAGCTACTCAGCCCGGCGATAAATCCATTATTTGACTTAAGCATTAAATAAAATCACGGCGCTTCACTCAAAGGATTGAGGAATCATAGTTTAAACAGCCCTTTCTACTTGAAATTGATCTGATAACCTCTGTGTCTGTTGTCTCTGTATTCGTTTTTGTGCTTCTAATTACTTGGGACTAGGATTGGGAAGGAATTGACCTGTAAGTTGGGCAATGGAGTTTCTAAGATGGGCGGGAGTGGGATATTTATCACTCACTCTACTCATTATCGTTACTGAGTCCGAGTCAAATCCGACCAGACAACGAAACGTTTCTGAAGTCACGATTCAGTTGCATTAGACTTACGCAGGTTATTTTGAGTATATTTGTGTTATTTGTAAATATTTGTTTCTCATTTTTGAATAATTGTTGTAACTTTTGTTCATAAGAGATTTATTATGAATCTTTGTAATTCAGCGCTTTTATTTTCTGATTCTTAATACATAAATAAATACCGAATCCGAGTTAATTTATGAAACTCTTAGCAGAAGGTTCTCTCGTTATTTACATTATTTTAGTGATTTACAAACTAATTAAAATAGTAAACCACCAATGTGTATCTGGCTTGGAATCTCCCCTCGATAACCTCTTCATGAACGTAAGAGGTGAATAGAAGGATCATAGTGGAAATAATTCACTTGTCACGTTGATTTAGATTGAGTGTGTGACTCAGCGATTTCCAGCATTCCTTAGCTAGGTCCACTTTCAAAGTATTTAAGTAGATACAGTCTATTTTCTCTGTATACAGGGTGGTCGGAAACGACGTGAACCTAGTATATGTGCGTGGGAGGATTGGTCATACTAATAAATAAATTGAAATAATTAATTCGATAACTCACGCCGTTGTTATTTGATTAGCCTCTGAAATTAGCCAATTAGGTTGCTTCGTGGGTGAATTCAGATGGGCTTTGTGAGGCGATGTTGCCAAAGCTGCACGTGACTTTAGACTGGATTGAGATCCATGCCGAGAACTCAACATCAAACACAAACACGCCGTGGGTTTCAGCCGGTGTCGTCGTAGCGATCCTATCAGCTCGGAAGTCCGTGTTTCAGTCCCTCATCGGGCGAAGATCACTTTTATTCAATTGGTGCTCTTCTATTTTCTTGCTTGTTTACGCCTGAACTTTGCGCATGTTTCGGTTAGGATAATTTTTAGAACATCTATAAAATACTATGATAATTCGTATGCCCACTTAAACGTGAATGAAATGATTCGCATTCATTTGTTGTTCGGCATGCTGAAGTGTGGAAGTCCGCTCAGCAGTTGGGGGGGGGGGGGGAGGAGAGGCGGGGACTATGCATCACTCGCGACATAGTTTTCCAGTTTTTTTTTAGGTAAATATTACTTCTCATGTCAAAAATTTTACATTAGGAGCAGAGTTAACTGCTGATATCTAGACATGGCCGCACATGTACTAAAATATCCCAGGCCATAGTTGGACATGTATGTTTGGTCAATTTCTTTTTTGCTAATTGCTTTACGTCGCACTGACACAGATAGGTCTTATGGCGACGATGGGGCAGGAAAGGGCTAGGAGTGGGAAGGAAGCGGCCGTGGCCTTAAATTAAAGTACAGCCTCAGCATTTGCCTGGTGTGAAAATGGGAAACCACGGAAAACCATCTTCAGGGATGCCGACAGTGGAATTCGAACCCACTATCTCCCATATCCGAGCTCACAGCTGTGCGCCCCTAACCGCGCGGCCAACTTGCCCGGTCGAATAAAGGAAGAGTTATTAAGAACTCAAATTATGTCACTGAAGCAGAACTCTATCACTAGTCTACCCTTCTTAAAGACACTTTCTTTTAAGTTTCTACCGCTGTAAAAGCCAAGGACATGTATTTCACTGCGTCATTACAAGATGAAATGTACAGCTCTTCATAAAGAACATTATTAACAATGGCTGTGGGCAGGGAAAAGACATGTATTCTCGTATTTAGTAATGGATTGTTATACATTGTTATAGACAGTCCTAAGTGTGCAAGATGGGAAATACGATGTTGTTCGTTTTCATTCAGTAACTCAGGTGTTCCCGGGCTGCACATAGACGATTTCCTAAAGCTTCCCAGGACACATATGGACGATCGCTTAGAACTTCTGGGGTCGTATATTGCTCAGAAATTGGATTCTGGGCTACGCAGAGCATGCCGGAATTGAAGTGCTCTCCGTCAGGAGCACTTCGTTCCTCTACTCATCACCACCTTCCACGTTAATCCTCATCAAATATGAGGGGAGGATGTACTGTATGTATATACGCGTTACTCACAGTCTTCCAGGCAGTCCCAGCTAAATCACTCTCCCCGCTTCCAATCACTTCCCATGAATCGTCTTGCAAGTTGCATACTTGAAGTGTAGTCAGGGCTAGCGGCTGAATGACACTGATTAGGTAAGCAAAGTGCAGGGACAGTTGTGCCGCAATTACAGGAGTGCAATTAAGGCAAATGCTTGACAGACTGGCCTAACTGAAGTTATCATGTACTCTGTCCACTGGAAACAGTAGAGCGGTATTAGTGAGCTACTATGAGATACAGGGAAGAGAGTGCCTATTGATTCTTTCGTGCACCACTCTGTAATGTTACGAATCAGTTCAACATCGTATGCATTGATGGTTAACTACAGAGTGGCAAAAAAAAAAAAAAAAAAAAAACCTCGCTCGGAAAATATTTATAAGACTCGCGTGAAATTTATCCTTGTTAACGAAGAGGAGAATTGCCCATCACAGGAAATACTGGAAATCGTGATTTCTATGCACCAAACGGTTGCTGTCACATGTCTGCGCTTGCGTATCACCCGCATGCTCTATCCCGAGGACGTCGCTATGTAATTATGTGTGAGTGATTTAGAGGAGCAGACGTGTTTAGTGACCGGCTGAATGCAACATAAAATGGTGCTCACGATAAACCAGCGCGTGTTCTTTATCGAGTGTTATGCGAAGCAACCTGGGCGGAACTCTTTGCGCATGAGTTTAAGACTGGAAGTGTTTCGGAAAAACCTCCAGCAAAGTCTGCAATGCAAAACATAATGGCAAAATGGCGTAAAACGGGCTATGTAGCGAATAAAAGCCGTAACTATCCAAAAGAGTTCGAACACCAGAAAACATTATTCGAGTGAAGGGAAACTTGGAACGAAGTCCGACAAAATCTGTGCAAGTGGGGAGAAAAAGAGATCGTCGTGTCGAAACATTATCAAAAAGGACCTGCATTGGTATCTTTTTACTGTTGTGCATGCGTTAAAACGTCCAGACGAGCCTTCGCGTTTTGAGTTCTGCCCGTGGCTTCTGGGTGAAGTGAAGTCAGGACTTTTGGGTCCTCACTTTTTCATTTCTTCATATGTGGCCATTTCCAGCATCTTCTGTGATGTTCATTAACACGGATCAATCCCGCGTCAGACCTATTGGAAAAAAAATTCAGGCCAGTTTTATTTTGCCCAATATATATTAGTGAGCTCCTATGAGAAACAGGAAAAAGAGTAGCTATTGACTCTTCCTTGCACCACTCTGTAGTCTTACGAATTATTTCAACACCGTATAATAATAATGCTATTTGCTTTACGTCCCATTAACTACTTTTACGGTTTTTCGAAGACGCCGAGGTGCCGGAATTTAGTCCCGCAAGAGTTCTTTTACGTGCCAGTAAATCTACCGACACGAGGCTGTCGTATTTGAGCACCTTCAAATACCACCGGACTGAGCCAGGATCGAACCTGCCAAGTTGGGGTCAGAAGGCCAGCGCCTCAACCCTCTGAGCCACTCAGCCCGGCAACACCGTATGCATTAATGGTTAAGTAGCATGCCATTAAGTAAAATATTATCCAATTAAACAACATAATCGGAACCAAATGGTATGGGCTAAATGGCTAAATTTTTAATAATAATAATAATAATAATAATAATAATAATAATATTAATAATAATTATTATTATTATTATTATTATAAATTTATTATTATTATTATTATTATTATTTCCTTTACGTCCCACTAACTACTTTTACGGTTTCCGGATACGCCGAGGTACCGTAATTTAATCCCGCGGGGGTTGTACCGACAAGAGGCTGACGTATTTGAGCACCTTCAAGTACAATCGGTCTGAGCGAGGATCGAACCTGCCAAGTTCGGGTCAGAATGCCAGTGCCTCAACCGTCTGAGCTACTCAGCCCGGCGGGCTAAATTTTTATACGATTGTGTTGTTTTTGTTGTATTATATGGTGTGTAAAATATATATCGGGCAAAATTTCAAAAATAGTTTCCTCGTATCTCGGGAAGGAAAATAAGTCATATCCACGGGCCGATGACCTCGATGTTAGGCCCCTTTAAACAACAAGCAGCAGTCATATCCACATGGGCGCGGAAAAGATTAATCTCTGAGTTATCAGGCTGTTTATTGTGATCTTAATATCAGCAATATTTCATTTAAAAACATCAAATCCAAGAGACTGATATTTGTACGTGTTTTTTTTTCTGGACGATACATCAGCCCTTCGTAAACGAATTGACGAGCCTGTCAGAAAATAAGATCTACGTGTAAAATGTCGAAGCTTGTTCATGTCTCCATTCAGACAGAGATTGGACATTTCGAACATTGGACTCATGATGAACTTTGTTGAAACTCCTTATTTCCAAAATTAGCTACACTAGAATATACTACGATCATATTTGAGAGTTAGAGATATCACAATAAGTAAGCTTCTCCGGGCTTGTGGTGATATAACCAATTTTTGTCCTCCGCGTATAAATAATCCATTCTTGGCCGAGCAAGTGGCTATGCGGTTTGGTTCGAATCTCGCTGTCGGCAGCCCTGAAGATTGTCTTCCGTGGTTTCCCATTTTAACGGTACGAAAATGATGGGTCTCTATGTTAAGGCCATGGTCGTTTCCTACCCACTTCTAGCCCTCTCCTCAGCCAACGTCGCCATAAGACCTATCTGTGTTGGTGCGACGTAAAGCAAATCGTGAGAAGAAAGATAATCCATTTTTGAAATGTTGCCCTATATTATTATTGCTACACTTTGTACCAGGTGTATGCAAAAGTATTTACCGGTTTCACTAAGAGATGGCGCCAGCGAACAGGATGCAGCGTATGAATTTGACACATACGTCAATTTGTTCGTTTGACATTTACTTACCAACACACACAACTTGAGTCCGCCAAACACTAGCGTCTGTGGTGTATCGTTCAGCGATCATGTCGACGTTTGTGCCTGAAAAAGAACATTTTCGGCACGCATTGCTTTTATTATTTAATCAAAAGAAAAAGGCTGTGGAAAGTCCTCATTTGCTGGTAGAAACATATGGTGAACACGCATCATCGATTAAAACATGTGGGACATGTATTCGATAATATGAATGTGGTGATTTCAATGTGAAAGACAGCGCGCTTTGATAGACCACAAAAGTGCTAAGACGAGCAATTGCCCGGCGAAACCATTAATGCACAACGCTATCGCCAACAAATGATTAATTTAAAACATTCATTGATCGAAAGACGACCGGAATGGGCCAGAAGACATGGCAAAGTGATTTTGTTATACGAAAATGCGCCGTCTCACACGGCAAATCCAGTGAAAGGAACCTTGAAATCGTTTGGATGGTACATCCTTCCGAACCCGCCGTACCCTCCTGACCTGGCGCCATCTATCACATCTTCGCACAATGGGGCACGCGTTCGCAGAGCAGCACTTCAGAAATTTCGAGGAAGTTTGAAAATGGCTCGACGAATGGTTTGCCGCAAAAAAGAAGCAGTTTTTCTGGCATGGTATTCATAACTTACCTGAAAGATTGGCGAAGTGTGTAGAAGCCGATGGCCAATATTTTGAATAAACAATATATGATTTTACCTTAAATATTACGTGTTTTCTTTACCACGAAATTCGACAAAAACTTATACATACACCTGGTATTTCACTTTAGAGCCTTAAATATTTTGTACACCATTCTCTGTACTTGTGTGAGAGGAAATACTCTGACAATCTCCGCCACAATCGACCGGTGGTATATGTTATTATTTGACACTGGGCTTGCGGGAATTGATTCTTATTTTTTACAATTGGCTTTACGTCGCACCGACACAGACAGGTCTTATGACGACGAGGGGTTACGAAAGGACTAGGAGTGGGAAGAAAGCGGCCGTGGCCTTAATTAAGGTACAGCCTCAACATTTGCGTGGTGTGAAAATGATAAACCACGGAAAAACCATGTTCAGGGCTGCTGACATTGGAGTTCTAACCTAGTAACTCCCGAATGCTAGCTCACAGCTGCGCGCCCCTAACCGCACGGCCGACTCTCTCGGTGAGAATTGACTCTAGACTAGAAAGAATGTATACTCACAGCACTTCCCTGCAAGGTGTGTGGAATAACGGTGGGGAGAACTCTCACCCATAACCTAAATCACACGTCGTACAAATCAAGGACTGAGCTCTTATCTCTAGTTTCTTCATTCCTATGTAGGCATTCGCTTTGCTATTAATGTGACTGACATTTGAGATCAATAAGCAAGATTTCAAAGCCGGCTGCGTAGTGTAGTTGTATGTTCATTGTTTTATCCTCAAGGTTCTGGATTCGAATATTCTATAGGTGCAAGTCACTTAGCATTTGAAAGCACTAAAATACAAGAGATCTCTCGGTAGACTTACTTGCACGCTTTTCAGGGCCACATTTCAAGAGCCCGAAGCCTTTTCAAAATTCATAATAATTGATGGTTCATTAAGTACTTCTTCTTGTTATTATAATTATACATTAAGTCCCATGGACACTAGATGGCAGAATCTTGTAATTTTTTTGTTATAACCAACAGCAATCAGTAATGCACTTTTCAGCTTTCCTGATTGTTCTTTTTTAAGTATTCCTAGCAAAATTAGTGTCATTTTCTTATAAATTCGCATCCTTATGTAGGATTGCTATGTAATCGAGAGGAGTCTCTTATAGGCTATCTGCCCCACGGACGGAGAGTACATTTTCGTGTTACGTCTTCTGAGTATAACGATAGAAACTCGTAAGTTGAATGATAGGTGGGAACTAATTCATAATTACGCCCGAGGGAAAAGGGGTAGCCATTTTAGACTTTACTTAACCCAGAAGTTATTCGATTCTGGAACTCTGTTCCCATGAAGTTCACCATCTGATACGTATCCTCTAGCTATGCAAAGAGATTATCAACCAGTTGTTCCCAGCCGAAGTTATCTTGTAAGAGGGGGAATCATTACCCCTATAATATTACTGTTATTATCTTTATTAATATTATTATGTTACCTGGCTGAGTAACTCAGAAGAATGTAATTTGGAATGAGTGACAGGAGCAATGTTCCTCAGGCACAAGTACACAATTACGAGTAGAATTTGGTTAGAATCCCACTGTTCGTGGAATTAGAAAGGTTGTCCCGTGTTTGGTCACCTCACATCTAAGGGAATTCCTGGATGGTCATTAAAATAGAGGCATCGACTGCTTCCTTCGCGATTCTCGCACTGATAACTAACAAGGATACCGAGCTCGATAGCTGCAGTCGCTTAAGTGCGGCCAGTATCCAGTATTCGGGAGATAGTGGGTTCGAACTCCACTGTCGGCAGCCCTGAAAATGGTTTTCCGTGGTTTCCCATTTTCAAACCAGGCAAATGCTGGGGCTGTACCTTAATTAAGGCCACGGCCGCTTCCTTCCCATTCCTAGGCCTTTCCTATCCCATCGTCGCCATAAGACCAATCTGTGTCGGCGCGACGTAAAACAAATAGCAAAAAAAAAAAAAAAAAAAAAAAAAAAAAGATACACAGGAGTATGTTTATAGGCTATGGCAGTGTTGCGCAGCTTGGCGGCCGTTGAAACCAGCCCAGCGCGGCCGGGTCGACTTCGATGAAATGCGGGCAGCTTACATACTAGGCGTACGTCACAAACGACTGAGCGAACACGCTACGCACGGCGCAATAGCTGTGATGTTTGATTGTGATTACTCGCACCATTTTCAACGCAGTGTTGATCGGAGTATGGTTTAAAAGGGCACTTCAATCTGGAGAAAAACCTGTCCTTTTCAAATATTCGTGTTTGTTTTATACTGCGCTCGATATTAACAGATATGGTTTTATTTTCCTGTATTTCTACATTCAAAGAAAACTGAACCTTTACCACTTGTGTGTTAAAGTGTACAGTTGCTCAAGAAAAGAACAAGCGCACGGTATTGTATGCTACTAACACTCAATATGTTATCAGACTTAATAACAATTATTATCAAAATGTAATTCACCTACCATGAAGATAAAATCCCTTTGGATATCTACAAAAAATATTATATCTATAGCAGGGTCGGCCAACTGGCTGGCGTGTGATGTAAGAGAGACCGTGTGACGTCGGAGAGACCATGTGACGTAAGAGCGCAGAAGGTGGGGAGCCGCTGTCGTAGACTGGAGACGAAGTGACAGCCTCGCTTTGTAGTAAACACGTGAAGTGCCATACATGCTGATGGCTACGGCTTATATAGACACTTTTCACAACTAGCCACACAAATCCTTCTTATTTAAAAATTTGTCTCTTAGTTCTCTATCACACTGTAAATCTAATAACCCTTAACTGTAGGTCTAGATCAACGTTATCTGCAACAACTGAAAATGGCGTGGTTAAAAGTTGAATATACGTTTCCAGACACTCCAAATTGTTAAATCTAGGATCAAATTCCGAAAAAAGTTTTTTATGATTTTGACATACCTACCAACATCCTCAGCCGTATGGTGTTAGTGGTACAGTACATAAGTATGGACGAACCGGGAACATCACGGTGCATTGTAAGTGTTGTTGAAAATGCTTCTTTGCCATGGAACAAACAAGTTTCAATAGCAACAGATGGTGCACCTTCTAGGTTACGGCGCAATTCTGGAGTGGTTGGGCTCATAATATTAAAAAAAAAAAAAAGGTTTCCCCGATTGCATAGGTTTGAAGCGAGAATGTTGAGTATTTTCGGTTCCACGTATGCCTGCGAACGAATCTTTTCTATTTTAAATCAACAAAACCAAAACATTGAAGCCAGTTGTCAGATCACGATTTGAAGTGTGCTCTTAAACTTAGTGTTTCCTCAAGCATTAACTCCAAATATTGCAAAACTAGTAAACGTAATAAGACTACAAAAATCGAAGAAACCCACGAGTGGCAACTGAGTATCGATATCATGAGATAAAACGTATGTTTTGAGTTTACAGATTACTCTCTGTACTATTTTTGTTGTAAAACTGTGCTGCTTGTCACTATTAGCACTATTTTTTACAGTGGGTGATATTGTAAAACATAGCAATTTTGTGTTCAATATCAGTTCCGAAGATTCACCGGGAAAAGCTAGCTTAGTTTGTATATGTAGAAATAAAGTTGCTTGATAACTTTTATGTTAATTCATAACAAAGTTACGTTACAATAAATTATGTGGAGAGAAATATGTACTACACATAACCGCATTGCTCTACCTGCAGCCCTTGGGCCTCCCCCCAGGAATGACGTTGTGATTCCCCTAGCCCCTCTAACCTTCACTTCTCAGTTACAGTACTAAGTACTTCGTTTCGCTGCCCCAGCAGAGTGTGTGACGTGTTACCTGACATCACACGTACACGCAGTTGGCTGACCCTGATCTACAGGTTCAATATTGCCTGAGAGAAGTGTACCTATGAGGAACTTCATATTTTTAGTGACTACTAACTCTGAAATGAAGCCACAAGGACGAGTTGTTTCGGTCACTGCTTGTTTATTTAAGGAATTCAATGGAGGGAGTCCGGCTCCATGGCTAAATGGTTAGCGTGCTGGCCTTTGGTTACAGGGGTCCCGGGTTCGATTCCCGGCAGGGTCGGGAATTTTAACCTTAATTGATTAATTTCGCTGGCACGGGGGCTGGGTGTATGTGTCGTCTGCGTCATCATTTCATGCTCATCACGACGCGCAGGTCATCCACAGTGTCAAATTGAAAGACCTGCATCTGGCGAGCCAAACTTGTCCTCGGACACTCCCGGCACTAAAAGGCATTCGCCATTTCATTTCATTTTTCAATGGAGGGAATGAGAGAATTTCGCACAAGGAAAGTAAAATTTCTAGATATCCGTCCGGCATTGACCTTCACGGTCTGTGACGTAACCACGACGTCAATATGGCTGAAGCACACACAGCGATCACCCGTCCATCCGCTTATATGCTGTATACACGCGGGTCGAAATGCCCAGCGTGAGCAAGACTGGGTTGTAAGATGTAATTTATACAAGCCAAGTTCTCGGAACTATTGATCACGACATCGCAGTCTCTTATATGAAGCCACAAGGAAGGGTTCTTTCGGACACTGGCTACGTTTATTATTTAAAGAAATAATTCAAATACGTCGGTACTTCGGACGTCCAATTTGTCTACCTGGATTGTTTCGCCTTATTGTCGTCAGGGCCAGCGTTGTCAAAAAAGGGCTCTGGTGGCTTTCACGCTTCATTTGCACAAGCCTGTGCCTATAGCTC
The DNA here is from genome assembly GCF_040414725.1 of Anabrus simplex. NCBI lineage: Eukaryota > Metazoa > Arthropoda > Insecta > Orthoptera > Tettigoniidae > Anabrus > Anabrus simplex. Next base: position 969,251,413 of record NC_090266.1, on the reverse strand, counting down.
TTCATGTCCACAGTTCCAAGGTCGGTTCTCTCGCAATGCCATTTATGAGATGACAGGTGGTGGAGGTTGACAGTCCGTGAATAATGACTGCGTCTCATTTTGTGGATATGAGTCGGAGGCAATCTCTGCGAGAAAAAACCCCTCGGTGGGAGAATTTATTCTTGACCATAGCCGAACTGATAACCACAGGCTGAAGAGCTCAACTTGGTGGGTTCGATCCTGGCTCAGTCTGGTGGTATTTGAAGGTGCTCTAATACGTCAGCGTCGTATCGGTAGATTTACTGGCACGTTAAAAAAACTCCTGACGGACAAAAGGACAACTCGGCGCCTCCAAAGATCGTAAACGTAGTTAGTGGAACGTAAAAACAATACAATTCTTCTTATTCTTCTTCTTACCGAGCTCGATAGCTGCAGTCGCTTAATTGCGGCCAGTATCCAGTATTCGGGAGATAGTAGGTTCGAATCCCACTGTCGGCAGCCCTGAAGATGGTTTTCCGTGGTTTCCCATTTTCACACCAGGCAAATGCTGGGGCTGTACCTTAATTAAGGCCACGGCCACTTCCTTCCAACTCCTAGCCCTTTCCTATCCATCGTCGCCGTAAGACCTATCTGTGTCGGTGCGACGTAAAGCAACTTGCACTACTACATTCTTCTTCTTATTATTATTATTAATAATATTATTTGCAGGAGATGCTTCCTTTTATTCTTCTTCCAAGGCTTTTTCACAGTTTATTAGGGTCGGTACTTGTTGTGGATTTGGCCCAGTTTTGTGGTGTGTTGTGTATATATATATAAACAGAAGTGTGTTGAGACGAACACAAACACCCAGTCCGTTAGCCAGAGGAATTAACCATACGTCGTTAAAATTCTCGGCCTTGTCGGAATCGAATCCGGTGCCCTCTGAACTGAAGGCCAGTACATTGACCATTCAGAGAAGGAGCCGGATAGAGATATAAAGCATATACATCAATATATTTTGTCCTTTGTCCTTCACCTCGTTATCCTATGATCGTATTTATTGAAAACAATGTTTGGAAGAGAGTAAAGTTTAACGTTCGCACAGAGCCATGTGTTCACCAACATAAACCGTACTTGCTGCACTGCTGTGCTCAGTGTCTGCCGCTGAACCTGATGTTCCTGTGTCATCTGCCCTAAACTTTCATGGTTGCACTCTATGCGTTCTGGTAGCATTTAAGCTTGCTATAACTGGTCTAGTTTATGAGAACAAGATGAAAAATATATGGAATGCAGCTTCAGCTTGGTGATAAATCCATATATTGCACATGAAATTGGCTAGCGGAGCTTCTCTGTTGACGTGACACTCGCATTCTGCTCTCTCAAATTTATCTCTGGAATTTAAATGAGATTCGCACAACCTTTTTTATGACGGTTCTGGAACGGACTCTGTAAAATACAAAATATTCAACTTACTGGAAAATGAACCACGTTTTATTCAGAGCAGTCCCCTTTGTCCTCGATACGATTGTCCGGAAGCTATGGTAACCGTCATGCCCAGCACTACTTACTTATATATTACACTTCCTGACACAAAGTATCAAACTTCGTAAAGCTCGACCCATGCTACCATGGTGTTTTATAATAAAATATTACATGTATTTGTTCTTAATAACCAGGGCAAAACCGAAATCCACCGACAAAAATTCAGAGGCTTTCCAGGGATACCTTCTGAGGTTATTGGTATCAGGGACCCGTGGTCTTCAGTGGCTCGTTACATTTCATTTGGTTTGTAGCCCCAATTAGCTTTGTGTCTGTAATGCACCGAAAAAAATAATAAAATGAAATGGCGTATGGCTTATAGTGCCGGGAGTGTCCGTGGACAAGATCGGTTCGCCAGGTACAGGTCTTTCAATTTGACACCCAGAGGCGACCTGCGCATCGTGATGAGGATGGAATTATGATGAGGACGACACATCTTTGCTGCTGTGCCAAAACTGCGAATGTAACAATGGTCTTCCTGTCCATTATTTCCCTTAAGACTGGTCACGCCTCTCAGCTACATATTGATATGCAGTCCATCAGAACAGTCTTCGTTGAGTTCATTTTCCTATGCTAATTTATAAAGGAAACTGAAACTTAAATAGGCTACATCGCACTCCATGAGTGATGAAATAAGTCATGCAAACGTACATTCCTACAATACGGTAGAGTAAGGTTCATTTTTCTTTACCAACCCGCATAGGAAAATGAACTCAACACTTATTGTTCTGATGGACTCCATATTAATATGCGGCTTGGAGGTGTGACTAGGCTGAAGGGAGATAATAGATAGGATGAGCATTGTCACATTCGCGGTTTTGGCACAGCAGAGACGACATATACCCAGCCCCCGTTGAATTAACCACTTATGGTTAAAATTCCTGACACTGTTCGGAATGGAACTCAGGGCCCCTGTGACCAAAGGCCAGCACGCTAACCATATAGCTATCGATCCGGACATAATAATAATAATAATAATAATAATAATAATAATAATAATAATAATACCGGGCGAGTTGGCCGTGCGCGTAGATGCGCGCGGCTGTGAGCTTGCATCCGGGAGATAGTAGGTTCGAATTCCACTATCGGCAGCCCTGAAAATGGTTTTCCGTGGTTTCCCATTTTCACACCAGGCAAATCCTGGGGCTGTACCTTAATTAAGGCCACGGCCGCTTCCTTCCAACTCCTAGTCATTTCCTATCCCATCGTCGCCAAAAGACCTATCTGTGTCGGTGCGACGTAAAGCCCCTAGCAAAATAATAATAATAATAATAATAATAATAATAATAATAACAATAATAATAACAATAATAATAATAATAATAATAATAAAGTAATAATAATAATAATAATAATAATAATTGTTTTACGTCCGTCCTAATGCTAGTTCTTGACAGACACCGAAGTGTCGGAATGAGTTCATTAACGTTGCGGAAGCCAATGACGCGAAGTTGTTACCTGTAGGGTAACAGTTCTGCATATGTTACGTCCTGTACTATACAGTACACTGACAGAACAGATTGAAAACACTGAAAAAAATGTACTTGTTTCTTCCGAGGGTTGTTGTATTACTCTGTATGTTGTGCTGTACGTTTTGGTTATTGCAAATTACAGGATTCTTCACTGTTGTGACGGTATTTTCACAGAAACAACGATGACTGGTTTAACAAATCGAATAAATCATAATTACTTTATTATTCTGTAACGTGCTACCGGAGACCACGAGTCTCTTACAACAATATATTCGAAGGTATCACTGAACAACCTCCGAAAATTTGTCGGTGGAGTTCGGGTTCATCCTGTATATTCGTCCAACACATCAACTTGGGAAGTTCTGTTACGTTAGGAGAGTGACTAGCAGCATTTAGGGAGCAGCATTTAAGGCAATTTGTGGCGAATATCATGATATTAGTAATTCAAAAAGTATAGAAGTACACCTTTTTATCTGCAAAATGTAGATAAACCTACCCGTATGGACCAATGAAGAAATCTCTATTATAATGTGCTCCTTGCTTTCGGTTCTGCTTGTATTCGGGGACTAAACATTTTCAGCCAATCACTGTTTGTATCAGGAAGAATACATCGTCCATGACTGAATAAATTCCACATAATCAAGTGTGATGTAAATGTTTTTTAATATAGGAAAGGGTTGGGAGTGAGGAGGTAGAAAACGTGGCTTAAATTAAGATAAAACCTCGGCTGTAAATTTAAGCCATAGAAAACGACCTACAGTGCTCCCGACGGTAATTCGAATCCTCTATCATCTTAATACAATCTTTCACTTCTTACCTGTTTGCTAACTGGCTCGGTCAGTAAACAAATAAATATATAAATCCAAGCAATCATTCCACACTGATCTGCGTTTAGGGCTTTCACTCACGTGCCAGATTCTCTATCGCTTGTGCACCTAGATATTGATCAAATACTATCAAAGAAGTTGGAAATTCATCAAACATATCCCTTACCGGGTGACTTGGGCGTGCGGTTAGAGGCGCGGCTGTGAGCTTGCATCCGGGAGATAGTGGTTTCGAATCTCACTGTCGGCAGCCCTGAAGATGGTTTGCCTTGGCTTCCCATTTTCACACCAGGCACATGTTGGGGCTATACCTTAATTAAGGCCACGGCCGCTTCCTTCCAACTCCTAAGCCTTTCCTATCCCATCGTCGCCAAAAGACCTATCTGTGTCAGTGTGACGTAAAACCCCTAGCAAAAAAAGAAACATCTCCCCTGGTAATTTATTTCTATCCCAATCTCCTCTCCCTGTAAAGAAGTAGTTTTCCAAATTTGTATTTGGATATGATGCTCATGAGTGAAATGCGCATCTGTGAGGATGAAGCTCTACCTAGGATGAAATCATATTTTGAAGATGGCCTGAAAACCCATCCACGATCCAGAGGAAATAATCAATGAAGATTAAAATCTATGAACAGTTCGGGAATCGAACCTGGGGCGCTATGAACCAAAAGCCAAGCCGAGGGGCCGGATGGAAACCATCTACAAACACCCGATACGAATCATTTGTCTGGAGCTAGGAGGAATGTTCACTTTTCAGCTTAGCCTTTGATTGTTGTCCTTGCCCGGAATCGAAACACTCCACTTTCGCTTCCCAACACTATCAGATAGCAAGACTCAGTGCGTTTAACTTCGAAGGTGAATGATCTAGCAAAGAAAAGCTTTGATATATATACAGTGCTTGATGCCCGTAACAATATAATGAGAAAGGTACAGAAGTGATGAGCAGACTAGTTTGAAATGACATTCTAAATGTCTTCCTGTCAGTGCTGTCCATAGTACTGTACATCACGTTTCTCATGAGAATCTTGGGAATTCAGTTCTACTCTTGAGAACAGAGCCATGGAATTCTTAGTTTATGATTATAAGGGACCCAATACGGACATTAATGTTGAACTTTCGTAGCAATTATCTTCTCTGACAGAACAATTCACTTTTAGAATGGTGTTGGCGGAACGGATCAGCACTAACACACTTGTGACGATAGTAGTATGACGAAGACTTAACCAGGTATTTTGTTATTGTATTTAGAACTAGAGATTTTATTTTGGTCTCGAAATGGCTGAGAGTTAAGCTGTTACTTCTTCCAATAACACAATATTTAAATAGTTTATCTTCTGACCGACTAATTGAACAGTTCTACAACTCAGAATAGGAAGATGACGACATTACAGTCGTTTACGCATGAACAGTACAGTGTTCTGTATCTAAAATTGCTTCAAAAATACAAGGAAACAATTCCACCAAGGAAATATAAATATCAATGTGTGTTAAAGTTTATATATATATATATATATATATATATATATGGGAAGCCACATAATGGCATAAAAAGCAGCTAGCGGTTGGGTTGTTTCAGTTGACCCTAAGTTATCATGAAGTGTATTATTGTGAAAATAATTCTGCATAGAGTTTTCAGTTCATCTGGAAATACTCAGGAGTGGACGGGCATCGAGTCAGCGGCCTCCCGTCGACAGGTAGGCTCGCTACCCTTAGACCGCGGGGTCAGCTATCAATGCACAGAAATACTGCACCCATCGACCGGAAAAGGGTGCAATACATTATAATATATTTTGCTGATTCCTAGTCTCAATCATTCAGTGTAACTGTAGCTACTCGAAGCTTCGAAATCTTTGAATATAAGATGATTCTTACGACTTAAAATAATAATTAAGGCTTGCTTATCTCATTGAAGTATGCGCTACGGTTTTAGCATGGTCAAACCAAATATTTTCCTCTGCTTGGCTTTGGGACGCTGCTCCAACCTTCTAAGTGAGCAGGAAGATATACGGCGGAAGTAAATAAGAGAATGTGCCGTAAGTGAAATTATTCTGGTACATTAGTGGAAACAGTTTCCTCTCTGGCGTTAATTGCTTGATAGTGAAGAAGACAGCATCTCCCGTAGACTTATTGTCACGCTGTACAATAGGTGCACGCCATCTACTCGTGCCTTACGAGATACCATTCAAATCGACTGTCGGTGAGTAAATCCCTAAAATACAGACGTAACCCTAATCTAAATACTGAGTTACCTTGAATTAATTATTTTTTCCTCACACCTTTACCGGCATCACAATAGCATACTTTTTCGTTTTTATTACAATTTGTTTTACGGCGCGCCGACACATATAGGTCTTACAGCGACAATGGGATGGGAAAGAGCTTGGAGTGGGAAGGAAGCGACCGTGGCCTAAATTATGGTAAATTATGGTTTCCCTGGTGTGAAAATGGGAAACTACGGGAAAACATCGTGAGAGCTGCCGGCAGTGGGGTTCGAACCCCCTATCTCCCGAATCCAAATTGACAGCTACGTGACTTAAACCAAGCAGTCACTCGTTCGGTACATTTCTGTTGTCCCCGCTGTCTGTATCTCGGTCCGTGTTTTAAGAGGAGTCACCTAGGAAATGTTTACGGGACAGAACAAACTACCTCATTGTAATTAGGTTACATTGTAGTAACATACATACCAGACAATACCCTACAACCAAAATAGATATTCAACTCACGTTGCTACTGCCAACTCATTTAAGGAATAGGAACACCTTGACAATCAGCCCATGTATTCGTGTTTCTGAAACCAGTGGATGATCAGAAATAGGGCTATGTGTTTAATAAACCGTCCTTTGCTAATGATGTCCGTATTTTGCCGCAATTTGCTCTATTATAAAATATTAATACGTTTTGAACGGGTCTCAGTCATTTAAACAGTTCTAAGTACCGTTTCTAGCAGTAAGCCACAACCTTGAACAGGAGACATCACCTAACCTGCTGCACACAATGACGGATAAACTAAGGGGGCTGGAGTCTGCCCAGCCGAGGTGATACATGGTTCCTTCACTGAGAAGAGCGTGGGCTCTTGTCCCGATGTAGAGTAGTACTTCTGAAGAAGCACAGGGACATAAGATTCAGTCAGCCTGCATTACGAATTGTTTTTTTTTCAATTTGTATTCGTTGCACCGATGCAGATAGGTCTTATGGCGGCGATGGGATAGGAAGCGACCGTGACCTTAATTAAGGTACAGCCCCAGAATTTGCCTGGTGTGAAAATAGGAAACCACGGAAAAACCATCTTCAGGGCTGCCGACAGTGGGGCTCGAAGTCACTATCTCTCTAACCCCACGGCCAACTCGCCCGGTGCACTAGGAATGAAAATTAAGTTAACTCATCGGGAGTAAAGAGGTAACGAATTAGTTACATTTTCGAGGGAATCGGCCACACATGACGGTTCGTGCGCCTGTACGCTTATGCTCGGGTGATGACGCATTTGAACGTTCACCGCAGTCCCAAGATGTTTATGGTTTCTCGTTTTCACACCATGTAAATACCGGGCCTGTACTGATTTAATTTAGTCTACGGCTCATACCTTCTCAAATCTAACCTTTCTCTATCTCATGGCATGGATTCACGAGACGTTAAAATACTACTACTACTACTACTACTACTACTACTACTACTACTACTACTACTACTACTACTACTACTACTACTGTCAGACTCCTTGGCTGAATGGTCAGCGTTGAGGCCTTCAGTTCAGAAGGTCCCGGGTTCGATTCTCGGCTGGGTTGGGGATTTTAATCGTGCCTGATTAATTCTTCTGATTCGGGGACTGGGTGTTTGTCTTTTCCGCAACACTCTCCTCTTCATAGTCACACAACACACCACATTACCACAAATAACCACAGAAAACACGCAATAGTGAGTAAATCCCTCCACATAGGATTGTTGTAAGGAAACGCCCCCATCCGTAAAACAGGACCTAATCCGCATGTGCGGCACAGTTGGCACCCGCGACCCCACAGGTGTGGGGAAAAGCGGTATAATAATAATAATAATAATAATAATAATAATAATAATAATAATAATAATACTGAGTGGCGCTGAGGTGCCAGAACTTTATTCTACATGAGTTCCTTTATTTGCCCAAAAGCAAACACGGTGTTTGACAAATTCAGACATCCTCAAATGGTACCAACGTCAGAAGAACATAAACTAACGTATTACTTAACTGAGGTCGGCTGAAATAATTATTGGATTGATTAATAAAATCTTTTACGTGAAGAATTAGCAAGTAATTAAGAGACAGGCCTATTTCCACCTTCTACACCGCACAATGTAGGAAGCCTTTCTGTACCTGGCTGCGTGTCGCGGCTTGCATGGAAGTGGAACTAATGCATCAGAAGTGTTGCAAAAGGGCTTCTCTGCCTGTGAAACTACATGTAGCATAGCAGAACAGAAACGAAAGATTTAATTTGATGCTTCAGAAAATTATTCATATTCAGGTCAAAGGAAATGTAAACACATGTAATGACAAAGGCACACTTTACATGATTTCAGTCATGTGAAAACTGTAAGGCAGTAATTTAAGTTGGTTGCTGCATGCATTTCTATAACACGGAAGTTTGAAGTGCACGTAGTGGACAGAGGATGATAGTTAATGTAGATCGGTTGTACGTGGTACTGTGATGTAGTCATATGGATTGGTTCATCAGGACATAACTAGTTTGATGCAGCGCAACATACCACTTTACCTTGTGCCAAACTTCTCATCTCTACCTAATTATCGCATTGTACATCACTTCTAATCGTTCTGTCACATATCTGTTTTCGCCTACCATTACCATTCTTACCCGCCGGGCTTAATGGCTCAGCTCAGCTCAGTCCACTGTTGTTTGAATGCGCTGAAATAGAGCAGCCTCTTATCGATACATTTACCAGCATGTGCAAGAACCGGGGGAGTTGGCCATGCGGTTAGGGGCGCGCAGCTGGGAGCTCGCATCCGGGAGATAGTGGGTTCGAACCCCACTGGTGGCAGCCCTGAAGATGGTTTTGTGTGCTTTCACATTTTTACACCAGGCAAATGCTGGGGCTGTACCTTTATTAAGGCCACGGCCGCTTCCTTCCAATTCCTAGGCCTTTCCTGTCCCATCGTCGCCATAAGACCTATCTGTGTCGGTGCTACGTAAAGCAAGTACTGTAGCAAAAAGCATGTACAAGAACTGTACAGGACAAAATTCTGGCACCTCGGCGTCTTCGAAAACCGTAAAAACTATTAGTGGAACGTGAAACTATTGTTGTGAAACTATAATAATAATAATAATTATAATAATAATAATAATAATAATAATAATAATAATAACCTTCCTCTGTACGTCTCTGAATAACCAACTGAACAATTTCTGGGGTAATTGGATATCTCAGAATTCTTCTTCTTCATATGTAATCCGATCTATACATCTCACTATATAACTTTCTTCTATAATATCCCGTTTAAAAGGTTTTTATTCTCTTTATTTCTGCACCAGCGATACGTTTCACTCAGTACTCTTCAAAAACATAATTCTAATATGTACAGTATATTTCTATGTTTAAGATCAGTACTGTAAATTTCTTCCTTTATGAATGGTCTTCCTTGCTTTGATATTCTACACTTTTAGATCCTCCACACTTACACAAAGTATGAAATCCCGAAGCATGTAAATATTTAAATTTCATTTCGGGTTGCAGATTCCAGTCGATTTTAATTGACGAATACTTGCTGAATCATTACAGATAATTTTGGCAGTATTCAGTCAATAGATTGGATATTGTAAAGAAAGATTTAAGAACACAACATTTATTATTTTAGGTTGATATATAGCACACCAAGGAATCGTTGGAATGCCTGTTTAAAAATCTGCTATACATTCCGATCGGTTCGTTCTCTCGTTCAACAGACTTAAAAATTGTGTGCTCATCCTCATGCAATGAACAAAAGAAAATTTGATACTGTGTGAGATAAACCGAAAACAGGAACCATTTACAGCATATTGAAATTGCCCGGCTCCATGGCTAAATGGTTAGCATGCTGGCCTTTGGTCCAGGCAGTCCCGGTTTCGATTTCCGGCAGGTTCGGCATTTAATCTTTATTGGTTATTTCGTCTGGCTCTGTTCCATGTTCAAAATTACCTCATGATAGGTGGGGTCCCATCCTCACAGACACGCAGGTCGCCTGTAGGAGTCAACTCAAAAGACTTGAACCATGCCCCTCCGAAAGCCATCCGCAAAATAAAAATAATTCCGGAAATCGGAAGATAATATGACATGAAAAGAAAAAAGCCATAACATGTTACATGTGTTCGAAAGTGTTATTCTTGAATTTATCAATTTAATGTAGGCCTAAGTACCAAGCGAAGTGGCCGCGCGTGTTATCGCTCTACAGCTATGGAGCTAGCCGAGATCTGCATTCGGAAGACGAACGGGTTCGAACCTCACCGTCAGTTGTCCTGAGAGTGATTTTCTGTGGTTTCTCATTTTCACTTTCAGGAAAATGCAGGGACAGTTCCTATTCATAGGCCACATTCGACTACTTCCACCTCCTTACAAATTTTCATTAACCAGCATTCATTTCACCTTCATGAATATTGTATCTTGACCAGGAGAGAAGTATGTCTCGAAATCCACCAAGAAGAACTGCATAGAAATGAAGAATACCAACGTCAATATAACTACAGAATGGCAGGGAAGACAAAATACTAGGCCTTAGTCAATTCTACCTCACATTGGTTCGCCGCTGCTACGTGGATTTGAACTTCCTCGTAAAACCTGGTCTACTATTAACAGAATACGATCGGGCTATGGTAACTGAGCAGATTTCCACTACAAATGGAAAAAAAAAAAAATTCTGAATGTAACTGCGATTGTGGTGCCTCTAAGCAGGCCATTCAAAATATTGTCACTGAGTGTCCGAAAGGAAAGTACAGTGGCGACATCAGTGATTTTTCTCATGTATTTCCAGGGGCAATTAGTTACATAAACAACCTGGACAAAAAATATAGTTTGTTCTCCAAAATCATGTACGTATGTAATGTATGTGTAAAGCCATACGCTAATTAATTCTATCGCCTCAGTTTGGGACAAAAGGGTAGGTGATATTCTTGAAATCCGAAAATATAGCGTCATACATTTTCAATTATTACTCTTCCTTACAACAAATATGAGCAGATGTACAGTTGCTCAAAAAGAGAATGAGCATGTGGTACTGTTTAAGGGTCCGATGACCTAGATGTTAGGCCCCTTTAAACAACAAGCATCATCATCATCATCATCATCAAGTACCTCGCATGTACACTTTTCTCAGAAACAATTGAACCTATAGGTTTAATATTTGTTGTGAGTATCCACAGGGTCTATGTGTGCATGGGAGGTGAATTAAATTTTGATTGCGATTGATATTACGTCTTATGCAATATTAAAAGCGAGGAACGTATAATACCATGCACTCATTCTTCTTTTTTAAACATGACAAAAACTCAAACTAACGTTTTAATTAATAAAATTATTACACGTTCCATCACTCCTCCTTTCCTATGTGTCGTTCTGCTGCATAATATTGAATTAAACAACATTACATACGTTCTAACTGAACACAGCACCAATTAGCGTCTGGATTTAGGAGGAATTATGTCTTTAATTTTGGCAGATTAATTCCCTGGAATGAAGATTCATATTCATTTAAGTAAGAGGAATATAGAATTCAAGTATCCAATGACCTAGGTAGCGGAGGGAAAACTTCTGGATCCTGTGACGAACTGCGTCTCTTCCCTCTCAGGTTAAGTAAAATACTTGTTTCCCTTTGTGTTTCAGGTGTCGGTGATCTTCATTTTGATAGGAACGGCGGCGATAGCTTTCGGAGCTGCACTTCATGAAGAACCGTCGGAATCTGAGAGGGTGAAAAGATCAGGATCAGGAGATATCTTGGGTCTGCTCACTTCCAAGATTGGTTCCAAGATCTCTTCTATAGCATCGGCATCGTCATCATCCGGCCATCAAGAGGATCCTCATGAAGAATATGGTCCACCACCGGTGAGTTACTACACCTCGACTTACAGCGTTATCATAGTTATGGGTGTTATTGATAAAAGGAATAATAATAATAATAATAATAATAATAATAATAATAATAATAATAATAATAATAATAATAATAATAATAATGTTATATTGATGGCTATCAATCTGTAGACTTCATACAATGCGATAAAGAATGCAGAATGAGTTATTTCCATCCCTGTATGTGTGAATCGTTGACTTTCATACAGTAGATGGTGTTACAAAGCCGGTCACTTTTTTGGCGCTTCTGACGAAGATGGTAAAGTCATTTCACCAGATCCCTTGTTTAAAGAGGAACAGATAAATCTGCTCCACAGTCGGAATGGGAGGCTACACACCATTAAAGGATCCAAGGTTCGGAACCCTTCACTGCGCCTGTTTTCACTATAAATGTTATCAGACTTTTCCACAAGCACGCCAGGGAGGTGTTGGATTTCACAGGCTCTATAACATGCACTTATGTTTACGTTAACACAAACAAACAATGCTCTCTTTCAATTTTAATAATAATAACTCAATAATAATAATAATAATAATATATGTTTTAACGCTGTCTTCAAAATGGGTTCTTTAAGTTGCCGATAATCTGCTGAAACGAATCTCTCACACTTTTTTACAATTGGCTTTACGTCGCACCGACACAAGTAGGTCTTACGGCGACGATGGGATTGGAAAGGGCTAGGAATGGGAAGGAAGTGACCGTGACCTTGATTAAAGTACAGTACCAGCATTTTCCTGGTGTGAAAATGAGATACCACGGGAAAACACCTTCAGGTTTGCTGACAGTGGAGGTTTGAACCCACTATCTCCCGAATGCAAGCTGGGAGCTACGTGACTCAAACCGCGTAGCCACTGACTCGGTTTTAGTCTCATATATGACAAGTTTGACCCTCCTATCTTCCTCCCGTCCTTTAACAGTATCGAGGCAATTTGAAGCTACCCAGTTGGAGAGAGATGAGGAAACTGGAATAAGCACATGCTGAGGGCAATTGGTGGTGAAGGTGACTGTGTTGTATAATCTTGGCAGAAACTGTTCCATATCATTGATAGGGCTATGATCATGTGGATGACTGTAAACATTATATTGAGGCCTCAGAGTTAAGAGAGTGGGGTGTACACTAGATTTCACTAATATTCTCCACTTACCACGGCAATAAGTCTCTTGGATATCACGAATATACGCGATGAATCGTCAGCTGGAATCTATTTGGTTCAAGCATAGTATTCAGTTCAGTACAGATATGACACATAATAAATGCATCAGGCTCCTTGGCTAAATGGTCAGCGTAGTGGCTTTCGGTTCATAAGACGCCATTGCTGGACGGGCCGGAGATGTTATCCGCGATCATTCACAATTTATATGGCTCTGGGGATGGTTCTGTTTCATCGCTTTAATACACATATAATTTACAAAAACGCACCACACTACTAACCAACACAGAAACACGTAATAGGGTTTGCGTCTGGAAAGGCATACGGTTCTCAGCAGTCCTAATTTGTAACTCAGAAACTTCAGTCGAGTACGAATGGTACAAACTAATACGCAATGTGTCGTACATCATCCGTCTGTTATATTCAAGTTGATGTGTAAACAAGAATATCCATGCCCAGCTGATTGGTCCAGGTGCTAGAGCTCTGGCTTACAGAGTCCGAGTTTGTGGGTTTAATCTCGGTTCTGTCCGAAGGTGCTCAGCATTCGGACGGCAGATTTTCCACTACGTAAAGGAACTCCTGTGGGGTAACATTTCCGTAACCTCAACGTCTCTGAAAACCGTACAATGTAGATAATAATATCAATTGCACCACCTTAGTACTTTACTTTCATGAAATTTATTTCTTTCCTTTTCTACTTAATCTGTTTGCCCTCCAGGGTTGGTTTATCCCTCGGACTCAGCGAGGGATCCCACCTCCACCACCTTAAGGACAGTGTCCTGGAGCGTGAGACATTTGGTCGGTGATACAACTGGGGAGGAGGACCAATACCTCGCCTAGGCGGTCTCACCTGCTGTGCTGAACAGGGGCCTTCTGGGGGATGGGAAGATTGGAAGGGATAGACAAGGAAGAGGGAAGGGAACGGGGGAAGGAAACGGCCGTGGCCTTAAGTTACGTACCATCACGACATCTGCCTGGAGACGAAGTGGGAAACCACAGAAAACCACTCCGAGGGTGGCTGAGGTGGGAATCGAACGCTCCTCTACTCAGTTGACCTTCCGAGACTGAGTGGACCCCTTTCCAGTCCTCGTGCTACATTTTCAAATTTTATGGCAGAGCCGGATATCGAACTCGGGCCACTGACCACTACACCACAGAGGCGGACTACTTTCATTAAAATACGACAATTTTCTCTTAACAACGCATTTTAATGAACACGGTGTAATTTACTCGTGAAAGCGGGATATCCTTGTTTTAGTAAATAGGCCCAAAAATATTGCAAATATTCTCTATTGGCTCGAGGATATATCAGTGTGGACTTCAACGTTGCTTCGGTCAATGACAAGCCTTGACTTGGGCTTGAGTCGTTACGTTAACGTGCAAGGCCGCTCGACAGTTATACAGATAGAGTTCAACGATTCACACCTACAAAACTCGCGGTTGCATTCATCAATAGCGGCGTCCTTCGCCTTCACTTTCACTTTCAGGAGCGATTACTGACCGGCAATGAAGTGAAACTTACTGTGCTCAGTAGCTCGGATGGTAGAGGGCCGCCTTCTGAAAAGGTGGCAGGTTTGATCCCGTCTCAGTCCAGTGGTATTTGATGGTTTAGGAATACGTCAACCTCTTGTCGGTAGATTTACCAGCAAGTGAACGACCTCGTGCGGGACAATATTCCGACATCTCGATGTCTTCGGAAAACGTAAAAGTTAGTGGGAATCAAAATCAATGATAATAATAATAATAATAATAATAATAATGTTATTATAATGTTATTATTATATATTTTATTATTATTATTATTATTATTATTATTATTATTATTATTATTATTATTATTATTATATTGGTTTTACGTTACACTGACTACTTTTACGGTATTCGGAGGCGTCGATTTGGCTGAATTTTATACCGAAGAAGTTCTTTTACGTGTCGGTTAATCTATCGTACGGTGCAGACAGTTTTTTTTTCAGCGGTTACAAGTATGAAGTAAAAACGCACTCCTGGTCCAAATGACTTGAAATGTATGGCAATAGTTAATTTTTTTGAAACAAAAGGACATTTTTTAAGTAAGAGGAAGTGCACTGACTGAGCAATTGTCATGGGATAGCGGAGCACTGATGCGCAGGTGTGTTGTCTACGCACCACGCGCCCCCCTGTGCCAGCGGCAGTTGTATAGGAGACCTTGTGAGCAGTGGCTGTGCATGTGACAGGTGTAACATGGAACGTCGTCGTGAGCTGACACCGTTCGAACAGGGTATGGTGGTCGGTGCCCGACGGATGGGAAGTGCGATTTCGGAAGTGGTGCGGGAATTCGGCTTCACACGATCAACCGTGTCCAGGGTGTATCGTGAATGGCTGAATGCGGGTGTCACCGTCCACAACAGACGAACGACCGGCCGTCCAGCCACCCTCGATGACCGTGACCGGCGACATCTGAGACGGATTGTCAACAGTGACAGACGGGCAACCGTGCAACAATCACGGCTCAATTCAACACAGGCCGTGCTAGACACGTCTCCCAGTGGACAATCCGTAGGAACATGGGTTCTATGGGGTATGGGAGCCGGGGCCGCACACGGGTGCCTTGTTAACCCAACGTCATCAGACACAACGACGCGCATTTGTCGCCAGTCACCAGGGATGGACACTGGAACAATGGCGTAACGTGATATGGTCGGACGAATTACGATTTCAGCTGCTCCATGCCGATGGGAGGCACCGTGTATGGCGCAGACCACATGAAGCGATGGATCCCGCCAGCCTCGAAGGTGTGGTCCAGGGCGCTGGTGTCTCTATTATGGTCCGGGGTGCATTTTCCTGGTATGGAATGGACCCCCTAGTTGTTCTGGAAGAGACTTTGAATGGTACGCGGTATGTTGAGCTGCTCGGAGACCATCTCCACCCATTTTTGGCCTTCAAGCGCCCAGGGACGGTTCTGCGGTGTTTCAAGATGATAACGCGCCGCCACATCGCACCCACGTTGCCCGGCAATGGTTCCAGGAACATGCAGCTGAGGTCCAACGACTGCCATGGCCACTCAGGAGCCCCGATATGAACCCTATCGAGCATATCTGGGATGTCCTGGAACGCAGGCTCCGTGTCATGGATCCTGCACCCACGAACAGACCAGCATTGGCTGCCGCTCTGCAAACGATTCGGTGTCAGCTGCATCCAGAGGACTACCAGGGACTTGTCGACTCACTTCCACGGCGTCTCACTGCAGTTCGCAGGGCCAGAGGAGGCCCCACACGCTATTAGGTGACTATCGCATGTCATTTACTAAGTCAGTGTATTTGTACGGGTAGTACATATCATGGGAGTCAGTATGCATTCACGATGAGTATTTGATATGCAATTTCTTTGCATTCATAATTAATTACAGCCTCCTTGGCATGGAATCAACAAAGGTACCGGTAAAGGTGTAATTTCATTCTAACATTGGATCAAATTTACTATCAGTTCAGTTCTGAAGGAAAACATTTTTCAATTTATTTTCCAAAATATACCCATACATAGTCGATGGGGTTGCAAACTACAGAACACGCCCCGCGGTGTATGGGTAACGTGCCTGCCTCTTACCTGGAGGACTCGGGTTCGATTACCGGTCAGGTAAGGCATTTTTACCTGAATGTGAGGGCTGGTTCGAGGTCCATTCACCCTATGTTATTACAATTGAGGAGCTACCTGACAGTGAGATGGCTGCCCCGGTGGAGAAAGCCAAGAATAACGGCTGAGGGGCTTCGTCGTTCGACCACACGACACCTCGTAATCTGCAGGCCTTCCGGTTGAGCAGCGGTCGCTTGGTAGACCAAGGCCCTTCGGGGCTCTAGCGCTGTGGTTATTATTTTTTCTGTCTACAGATGAGGAGGAGTTGGGAATAATTGTGGTGCAGTATACAATAACCCATCTCTCATCTTGCTTACAGTATGCTTTGGGTCATTATCGTGTTGAAACAGAGTAGTGTTCTGTATGACCAGTTTCAAAACACTGGTAAATTACCACGGATCACGTTGATGTAGCCTTCAGTATTCAATTGCCTTCGACTACTTTCAATTCACGAACATTTGCAGCACTCGTGCAGACTCAAATCATCGTATTGCCCTCGCCATGGTTCACAGCTGGTACTACATTCTTGCTGTCTAGATCTGAATTTACTTTTCTCCAAATAAACCACCGTTTATCAGACCCAAAAATTCATTAGAAAATGTTCTTTTTCTTTTCAGAAGTCAATCTCCTGTTTGTATATTTCAACAACTTCACCTTCTTTTTGTACTAATAAAAGGCTCCTTGCTTGCTGGTTTATTCATATAACCCGCTTCGTGGAGGCGATTCCAAATTATCTGAGTTGAAGCAAGGTGTTACACTAATTTAGCACCACTAATTCTGGAATTTACTGAGACCGCTAACAAACTGGTCTGTTTCTCAGTATTTAAATCTTCTCTGGTGCCACTCCGAACCTTCTTCATTATGTACTGGACAGTCTCATGAGGTCGTTTCACGCGCTTCCTTGTCCCTCGTTAGCTCAATCCTTGTTCAAGTAACGAAAATATGTGATCCTTGTAAATAGAATTCGATTCATCTGATTTACGACTCGTACTGTATCAGTAACCGACTGGAATTACATTCTCGCGTTACAATACACGACAGAGATACCGTCAGTTGCTTTCTCGAAGAAAGAATGGGGCGTAAAGCAAGTCAGTGTCTACAAACATAGTATAAGTGTGAATACTTTCTTTTCCACCGAGCAAGGGCTCCGTGGTTTCAATACGTAGCTATCAGCCTTGCACTCGGGAGATAGTAGGTTCAAACCCCTCTGTTGGCACCCATGAAGGTGGTTTTCCGTGGATTTCAGTTTTTACAAAAGGCAAATGTTGGAGCTTTACCTTAATTAAGGCCACGTTCACTTCCTTTTCACTCCTAACCCTTTCCTATCCCATCGTCGTCATAAGTCATATCTGTGTCAGTGGGACGTAATGCAAATAGGAGAAAAGAACCTTCTTTGCCAACGGAAATTCACTTAAAACATTTATGCACTAGGCCACTGTGTTCATTTTCCTAGAATTTCATATACTGGAATAGTATCCATACAGAAATATAATTATAGAGTATCATAATGTTAATTATTAGAACGCAAACAAGGTAGTATGCAGTATATGAATGCCTCCTTTACCACTTTAGCTTTATACTACTATGATTACCATGATATTTCTTATTTTTAGTTAGTAGGCCACTCTAGGTTAGAACGGGGCGTTGTAAATAATCTTCAGTGATAATTCAGTGTGTCCGTCTCTGTGGTGTAGTGGTTGGTGTGATTAGCTGCCACCCCCGGAGGCACGGGTTCGATTCCTGGCTCTGCCACGAAATTTGAAAAGTGGTACGAGGACTGGAACGGGGTCCACTCAGCCTCGGGAGGTTAACTGAGAAGGGGTGGGTTCAATTCCCACCTCAGCCATCCAGGAAGTGGTTTTCCGTGGTTTCCCCACTTCTCCTCCAGGCAAATGCTAGGATAGTACCTAACTTAAGGCCACGACCGCTTCCTTCCCTCTTCCTTGTCTATCCCTTTCAATCTTCCCATCCCCCGCAAGGCTCCTGTTCAGCATAGCAGGTGAGGCCACCCGGACGAGGTAATGGTCATCCTCCCCAGTTGTATCCCAGACCCAGAGTCTGAAGCTCCAGGACACTGCCCTTGAGGCGGTATAGGTGGGGCCCCTCGCTGAGTCCGAGGGAAAAGCCGACCCTGGAGGGTAAAAAGAAGAAGAAGAAGAAGAAGAAGAAGAAGAAATTCAGTGTATTTAATTTCCCTTCAATTACTATTGTCGTTGCGCGTGCGAAAATAAATATGTGACAGATGTTGTCGGAGAAATGCTGATCCACTGCACGTATGTCATTAACACAAGAATTCTCTGGTATGACTCCGTCAAAACTGAACCTCAATGAAACCTTACCACCCAAAATTCTACTTTTAAATATTTCACATAGCGATTTAGGAGATGGTGAGGTTGAACAAGGCTGTCAACAGTTCTGAAGGTAGTTTCGTGCGGTTTTTCCATTTTCACACCATGGTCACTTCCTTCCTAGTCCTAGCCCTGTCTCATCCCATTGTCACTATAAGACCTGTCTGAGTCGGTGTCATATAATGCAATAGCAAAAGTGAATTACTAAAACAGATATCAACAGTCACGCAAAGCTATTTGAAAAACAAACTCACGTTTATTTACGAACTATGAATATTACTCAAAGTTAGAATGTTATACATCAGTAGATAAGAAATGAAAATAGTAAGGTAATTAAAGGAATGAATACGACCATTTTTAAAATCAAAACAAAAGTGCTATAACACATACATTTTGCTCCCCTGGGATGATTTTACATGTCGTTAAATCCTCTTGCACCGGGCGAGTTGGCCGTGCAGTTAAGAGTGCGCGGCTGTGAGCTTGCATCCGGGAGGTTAGTGGGTTCGAATCCCACTGTCGGCAACCCTGAAGATGGTTTTCCGTGATTTCCCATTTTCACACCAGGAAAATTAAGGCTGTACCTTAATTAAGGCGACGGTCGCTTCCTTCCTTCCCCTAGGCCTTTCCTATCCCATCGTCGCCATAAAACATATCTGTGTCGGTGCGACGTTAACCCACTAGCAAAAAAAAAGAATCCAATTGCATGAGGTAGATATATCTGATCACCATTGGACTGATCACCCACCACTTTGGGCTCAGAATGCCACCACTTGACCATTTGCGCCATTGAGTCCGGCTCATCCAAGTCAGTCTTAACCATATGATGCTCGATTTCACTAACGAGGAATCTACTACAGGCGGAACGTGACTGTATAGATGGTATAAATTTTATATATTATGTATTATTAGTTTGGGATATTATTATTTTATATGCCTTTGCTGGCGAGATCTAGTGTTTACAGTGTACTTTGTCTTCTGGTATGGGATAGAGCAGAGGTGCTCACGCTGGGCATTTCATTCCGCGGGTGCCCAGCACTGTAAGCGGGCGGGCTGGCAGGCGATGAGCTTATGCTGTTCAGCCAGTGACGTTGTGCTACGTCACAGGCCATGAAGTTTGGGCGAAGTTCTCCCAATCACTCTCGAACACTTCGGCGATACAAGAGTTTGAAATGGGAGAAGAAGTTAATGAAAGAAAGAAAGATGTCAGAAATCAACGTCATTTTAAATTTACGTTGTAAGAAAAAAATACGTTCATTGCATGTTATGTATTTTGACCGGATACAATAAAGAGGCCTACAGTCTCAAATATTTTTGTAATGTACGTAATGAATCATAATTTTCACTATTGTATTTTAAGGGGTGCTTTAGAAGCATTTCTAATAAAATACAGACTGAAGGCGCATAAGCTGTGGCTATGCTTACCGGGAATAACATCAAGTAGGTTATTTATTTGAAGACATACTGTACATCTATTTCGTAGGTACATCGTTGTAATTTGGTCTTGGATAGTAAATATCTATGCCCTCACTCGATATGAAGCTTTCTCGCCATTTAGAGGCTAGCTATTAACATCGGACGCCTGATAAGTTTTAAATACTATTTTCAAATTCAGTGAACAGATAAATTCAAACAACACAACACTGTGCAAAATCAAGCAGTGAACTTGATTATGTCAATTTTTTTCTGAATGAATAACAGGAAATTTACTTTTTAAGAAATGGAAATACTGTTATTCCCATCCAAGGAATTGTAAATCGTAGCTTGTACGATTAAACCACTTACCATTGTAAATCGTAGAACAAAAATCATAACCTGTTAGTTTTCTTTGAATGTATAATTATGAGAAAATAAATTAGACTGTTTACATCGAGCGCAGTTTAAATCAAACAGAAATATCTTCGAAAGAACGGTTTCCTTGCGATTACAGCGTTTTTTCTTAAATACTGTACCCCGTTCAGCATTTCTCTGAGTAGTGATGGAGAGCTTCGTAATGACAATCGATCATCTCCGTTCCCTTCCTGCAGAGTCATGTCAGCCCGGCCGCACTGGGCTAGCCTCACCGAGCAATTATTTTTACTTTCATCGATCTGTCTCAGTCTTATCCTTGGCCTTGGCAATATGAAAGTGACTGAGGTATAAGCGACACTAGTAATGCCATTCCTTATGGAACCAGTCCCTATTATGAATGGTGTGAAAATGTTGGTAATAGGGTCGGTTGTTGCTTGCATTTCAGTGGGATTGGCAGACTGATGTGTAATAGGAACTTCTGGCTCAGTGAGGAAAGCAACGGGAAAATACCTCGCTCCTCATTTCCCTAGGACGCCTCTTCAATGATGCATAGGCCATCTATGACAGCTAATGGTGGAGCTGTTGAGGCTCCAAGCAGCTTTCGGCCTGAGGACTGATCACACTTTCTCATGTTATTGATATTATTGGCAGGCCTATTAATATAATCGCCTCGTCCAAATATTTTTAATCTGACGTATAGACTGGAGCGCGGTTCAGTCAGCCTGGTGAGACCAAGAGAGGCAGCGGATCTAATCAAGAAATTCAAGGAATGCTCGGCTGCGGATGTCATCAAATTGAACACCTGACACTTAGAATATCTACATGCCATTTGCCTGGTTGCAGTCGTCTTGGCAGGTCAAGAAGGCCCCTAATTGGATGTACGTGCCCCGAGCAACTATCTCATTCCTAAGTACAAACATTTTTTAAATACATGTACTTAAAATACGTGATCGAGAATAAGTTTTCTATTCAAGTTGACCCCAAGCACCGAAGTTATATAAAAAACAACAAACAGTTCTCGTTAAAACAGACTATACCTCAAGTTCAAAGTCCCATTGACTACTAACGGTCATAAAGTAGATTTAAGTGGAAAAGTGAAAACGGTTTCTTAAGTTGAGTTGTAACCTAGATTCAACTATTGCTCAAGATTTGGAAGTCTGGCGCCTAAGGACCATCTAATAAAATGTCGATGCTATAAACTTCTGAGAAGTAGAAGACTAGTATTCAGTAAGAGGAATTCTGAAGAAAGTGGTCCAAGTGGAACTTGATTTAATAAATAAACACACACTTTCTCCCGTGAATCGTTTAAAAGTATCGACGAGGCATAAGAAGTGTTTTAAGTATTCAACCTGTAAGTGTGATATATTGTCGTCTTGCCCTTGTTGATCTAATACCCTCATTTTCAGAACAAATTAAAGGACTTGTGTGAGCTGTGAACTGAACAGGGTATTCTCTTCAAGTGATTGAAATTTTCATGCACCGGAACTAACCGAACGTCGTCTTAGATTTTGGGCTTCCGGTTTCTGGGTTAGATTCCTGATCGGGCCGTGCAATGTTACTCTTGAACGGTTAATTCCCTTGGGTCAAGGAGTGGGTGTTTGTAGTGTCCCAAATATCCTGCAACTCGCACACAGCACTATCCTCCACCATACTAACACGTTATTTCCTATACACGACAGGCATCGCCCATCCTTGTCGGATGGTCTGCCTTGTAAGACTGCACCAGGCTAGTAACTGCCACATGAAATTATTATTATTATTATTTATTATTATTATTATTCGCAGTTGATAACTCTGACTTTTTCATAAAAATAGATCAGATCTTTTCAGCACAACACAAGCCGGTCAGTGACTCTACGCAGATTTTTACATTTACATCCTGGAACCCGAATATTCTGTCCTTATCTCTTGAAATATAGGGACTATGTAGAATGCCTTGTACTAGCCATTTCACTAATATTGCTGTAAATGTACTACCATATTTGTCTACCGCCATAACTTGTTTGTCCTCTTAAATTCTTCAGGTGTACTTCTGAATTCTCGTGGATTCTTAGTGATGTACTATTTCTTACCGAACGGTTGAGTTTCCTTTAATTATGGCCAGTCTCACTTTCTGTTGTTATTACTTCGTGAATGAAGCTTATAATATATTGGTCAACAACCTTGTGTTCGTAAAGGGGTGTGAAGTCTACTGATGACATTTTCTTTGCTAGTGGCTTTACGTCGCACCCACACAGTTAGGTCTTATGGCGACGATGTGAGAGGAAAGGCTTAAGAGTTAGAAGGAAGCGGCCGTGGCCTTAATTAAGGTACAGCCCCAGCATTTGCCTGGTGTGAAAATGGGAAACCACGAAAAACCATCTTCAGGGCTGCCGACAGTGGTATTAGAACCCACTATCTCCCGGATGCAAGCTCACAGCCGCACGCCTCTAACCGCACGGCTAACTCGCCCGGTAATGACATTTTTTGCTGTAGGTTGTTTTTTATCTGTACAATATGGATGTACGAATATTGGGATTAGGAGTAATTCAGGAAACAATTTTGACCTATATGCTAGGAATTGAAGTGGATAATTATGAGAGAGTTGCTTTTAGGTTTGCAGACGGCGAGAGTTTAAAATACTTCCCTCTGCAATTGTGTAAATTGAAACTGAAAAAAATTTAGTTTCATGGGTGAGCCAGGAATCGAACCTCAGGCTAAAAAGATGGAAATTCTCTTAGTTATCTTTAGAACTCTTTCTACTGCTTTTGTAATTGTTTAGTGTCAATTCAAGCACATTTAGTGGGAGATATTTCAGTACAGCTTACAGTTACAATCCATCATAGATATTGGTTAATGAATCTGAAAAATTTAATTTCTTTTATTTCTTTTTGAGTGTTTTAAAAGTTAATGTAAGACGCGCGTGTTACTTGAGCTGGTGATCGAAGTTATAAGAAAAATACTGGAGAGTTCCAAATATAATTTAACCACCACATTCGTTCGACTAGCACATGTTTATTCGCACCCAAGATCGTGCATCTAGGAATGCCAGGGAAGTGCAAGAACTATTCAGAGAGCGAGACTTTGTCACACCAGAGGAAAATATAATTCGCTTTCTACCATTTCCGTACTTCAGAAACACAAAGGTAAAACCTTTGTATCTGGACCAGATTGTCCGACTCGTTGGCTGAATGGTCAGCGTACTGGCCTTCGGTTCAGAGGGTCCCGGCTTCGATTCCCGGCCGGGTCGGGGATTTTAACCTTCATTGGTTAATTCCAGTGACCCGGGGGCTGGGCGTTTGTGCTGTCCCCAACATCCCTGCAACTCACACACCACACATAACACTATCCTCCACCACAATAACACGCAGTTACCTACATATGGCAGATGCCGCCCAGCCTCATGGAAGGCTCTGCCTTACAAGGGCTGCACTCGGCTACAAATAGCCACACGAAATTATTATTATTGGACCAGATTTAAGTTGCAAATCACCCCCAGGGAAATATTTTCTAATAATCTACAAGAGTTATGTGATTTTAAGAACGACTTCCCGTATTTTGCGGGCTACTTATAAGGTATATGTTGGAGAATGTTCTGTTTTATAATCGCGTTCGTGAACTTCGCTCCTCCACAGCACACCCTGCTGTGTTTTTAATATTACGGAACTTTGCATGTCATCTTTGCATCTTTGTCACCATATTTTGTTGCGTGCCATTCTTAGCCTGAGCTCTGGAAAGGAGATTCTGGAACTAACAGGTATGTGACACTTTGGAGCTCCACCAGAGCTTAACGTAAGTCACGTTGACAACAGCGAGTGACGGTGAGCCATTATCACTTTAATGTGAATTCCTGTGGGTGACTGGCACTAAATCCCAGTAAGGAGAAAGAACGTCCTTTAGTTGCATGTCCTTATAAGAACTTTCAAACAATGCGCTATACCAACTTACAGAGGTACACATGTGAAAATTGATGTAAATAGCATTTCGCTCTTTATTAACTCCTACTTCCGCCTCTGTGGTGTAGTGGTTAGTGTGATAAGCTGCTAACCCCGGAGGCCCGGGTTCGACTATCGGATCTACCAAAAAATTTGAAAAGTGGTATGAGGGCTGGAACGAGGTACGCTCAGCCCCGGGAGGTCAACTGAGTAGAGGGGTTTAGATTCCCACCTCAGTCATCCTCGAAGTAGTTTTCCGTGTTTTCCGACTTCTCCTCCAGGCAAATTCCGGGATGATACCTAACTTAATTTATGTTATTCGCTTTACGTCCCACTAATTACTTCTACGGTTTTTGGAGACACTGAGGTGCTGGAATTTAGTTTCTTAGTTCTTTCACGTGCCAGTAAATCTACCAACCCGAGACGGACGCATTTGAGCACCTTCAGATACCACCGGACTGAGCCAGGATCGAACATACCAAGTTGGGGTCAGATGGCAAGCGCCTCAGCCATCTGAGTCACTCAGCCCGGCTAGGGTTGTTGTGAGGCTGAGAATCCGGCCGTCAAACAAGGCTTAAATCGATAAGTAGGGTTGACTCCGAATATTTGGACGTACATTACCGCGATAGATACTACTACTACTACTACTACTACTACTACTACTACTACTACTACTGGTGGTGGTGGTAAAAGTGTTATTTGTTTGAGGTCCCTTCAATTATTGTAGATTTCAAGAATCTCCAGAGTGTTGAAATGTTGTTCATCGGGCGAGTTGGCCGTGCGGTTATGGGCGCGCGGCTGTGAGCTTGCGTCCGGGAGATAGTGGGTTCGAATCCCACTGTCGGCAACCCTGAAAATGGTTTTCCGTTTTTCCCCATTTTCACGCGAGGCAAATGCTGGGGCTGTACCTTAAGGCCACGGCCGCTTCCTTCCAACTCCTAGGCCTTTCCTCTCCCATCGTCGCCATAAAACCTATCTCTGTCGGTGCGACGTAAAAGCCAGTAGCAAAAAAAAAAAAAAAAAAAAAAAAAAAAAAGATAGAAATGTTGTTCCACTGTTATTGTGCTGAAAGCCAATGGAGGTGTCCCATTTTAGCATCCTCAGATTACACCACCCTCAGCTACGAAATTACTCGCTAATTTTGTACTTTTACCTGGAAACCGAATGGTGGAATTGCGGTATTTTGTATTCAAAAATGCCATATGAATTGGCTAGGAATCTATCCATGGCCGCCTTGGTACGAAAGTAGTGATGATTTCACTCGGTTTTCACGTCCTCCACGTGTTAAAACAAAGCTTTAGCTTTGTGAAGTGAAGGTTTGATGCCATTATCGCAGCACAGGACACAGAAACATTGTACTGTTTCGAGTTGAGCATTACTAGGTACGGTAGAACCTGCTGCATGATATTTCTGTTTATAGTAGCCGAGTTCGTGCGACCTTTAACCACTGCAAACACATTTCTGTCCTTTGGAATGTAAGAAATGTCCACATCACATATACCTTATATATAGTTCCACGGCCGCTTCCCTTCCCACCCCTAGTACTTTCCTGTCGCATCATTGCCATAAACCTATATCTGAGTCAATGCGATGTAAAACAACTGGTAAACAAAATATTTAAACATAATAATAGAAGGATAATAGGAAATACTAAAACAGATGTGTTTTACAACAAAACCCTCAAAAGGAAATGGATAATTGAGACGTTTTATTATAGTATACCGAATGTAACAAAATTCATTGTTCAAACTCTGAGGGATAATGGGAAAGACTTAAACAAATATCGTCGTTTCACCTGCGTAAACCGCTTTAAGATGATGGTTTTGGAGAAATACTGACCCGCAGCACATACATTATATTATGAAGAGGGGAGAATTCCTTGACAATATTCGCACAATATTGAACCTTAAATGACAGAACCTTATCGGTCAAAGTTCTGAGCTAAAATATTTCACACAGCGATTTTTTCAGACGCAACGCCGATTTGCTTCATTACTAAACCCTCGAACGGAAATGGATTATTGAGACAGATTTTAGCGTGAATGAGATTGAAACTATTACATTTCTATTTAATTGTAATCCTTTAAAAAGTGGTTCAAGGACTTCTGCTGCAATATAAGCTCATTCTCCTGAATTCACCCCACTTGACATTTTTTGTGTGGGAGTACTTGAAGAGCCTGGGGTACGAGAGTGTAACTGAATCGGAGGAAGAGCTCATCAGCTGGGCTGAGTGGCTCAGACGGTTGAGACAATGGCCTTCTGACCTCAACTTAGGAGGTTCGATCCTGGCTCAGTCCGGTGGTATCTGAAGGTGCTCAAATACGCCATACTCGTGTCGGTAGATTTATTGGCATGTAAAGGAATTCCTGCGGGAGAAAATTCCGGCATCTCAGTGTCTCCTAAAACCGTCAGAAGTAGTTAGTGGGACGTTAAAACAATTACATTTTTTAAGAGCTCACCACTCGTGTACTTCCTATTGTTTACTCTCTGCAGCATATGCCTGGAGTCTTTGAACATGTACGAGTTAAGTTCGAAGCCACATTTTTAAGCAATGACGGACATCTGACACACAGCTTGCTCTTAGCTAGAGCGCGAGCAAGAGGACTGGACTGCTTGCGTGTAGAGACAAATTCAACTTCAGGCTTGCATGCCCCCAGCAACTCTGCAACAAGCAGAGCAGCTTAGCTCGCACGTCACCAAACCAAGAGTGCACGCGTACTGAGCGTACAAGCCATAGCTAGAGCCTTGCACTGACGCGGATATCCGCGTATGCAAACTAAATGGTAGTGTGGATAAATTTGCTGATTACTTCTAAATAATGAAGTTTATTGATTTTCACTCAGGTATACTCCTAATTTTGCTTGTGCTTAGGTGACCCTTGACATTAGTGTGGAAGAATGGTGATATAACAAAGAGCCTTGAGACCATAAGCCGTAAATCTGACCTAAGCCAAACTTGATTCTACTTGCAATTAATGGAAGGAAGGAACAAAAGTTCGGGAAGGGAACCGCTCAATACGTCGGCAGTTGTCGGAAGAGGAAATCCCTCATAACCCTGTGACTGTAGGGGATCTGGTGTCAGGCCTGTTGCATTATGTTAACAGATCTCTCCGTTTCAATACGTTGAGTGAAATATATTTGCAGTGTCCACGGATAACCATTCGCGGATGCGGATGAGGGTACGGATGGAGATGCAGATGCGGGGTGGATGCGCATAATATTTTGTGTGTCCGCGCAGGGCTCTAGCCACCAAACCTGGGTTTCCTCAAGCCTGATAAGTTCCCCGATACCCGTTTGGACCGCCGGACTTAACAAGAGTGTATCACAATGTGTTGCCCCCTTTATGTTCGTGCAGCTAGAATACGTTATTCGTTCTGCGCAGCTCACTTGATGTTAGCGGTGCAAGTAGCAGGAAAATAAAGAAACCACCTGCAACAGACATCGAAGGGTTATTAAGAAGTGGTGTTTTATCCCAGAAAGAGGGATCAACTCCAGCAAAATAAAAATGTTAAAGTGTCTACCAAATCAGTAGGTTTCTCACAATGCAATTTGTGTAAAGAGATACTAAGCACACATTCAGGAACATCTGCTGCAATCCTTGAGCGAAAACAGAAGAGGACTGTTGTGGTCGAACGACTGTATCTATAGATATATCCCACATACTTGAAGGGTTGTGTTGACGACTGAACTCATACATTCTTCTTCAGATCTGCATCGCCCTAATACCTTCAGGCAAGCGTAACTTCGTTTGGCAATATCGCTGTAAATTTTATTAAGGGGATAATTAAGTTCCAGCTTTCGTAATATAATTGAAAGCAGCATTGGAGCGTTCGCGCTGTGAGGAATACGTCGATGCTGGTACTTGATTTGAAACGTGCCTTAGTTCCAGGCGTGTCTGTAAGGTGAGAAGGAAATTTGTTAAATTTTGAAGTTATAAAGTGACAGATCCCGTTGAAGGATTCAAATCTTATTATACAGTTGCAGTTATCTAATCAATGTAGCATCAGATGGCCACAAGCCGCTTCTCCAAGTCAAAATTGGTTAACTTGTCCATCATTTGTATTGTGCTAATGCTACGTGCTTAACGTCACTTCAGCTAATCTACCAAGCAAGCGTGCAGTTTTATGCGACTGTTTGAATCGTGATTATAGTCACAAGACGTCCAGTTTGACGTTGAATCCGAACCACGGGGACGTGACGTTTTCATTTTTAAAATCCTACGTTGCATTGGTCGGAATTCGAACCATGGCCTCTTTGATGAGATGCCAGCGACGATGTCGCTCGGCTAGCACGCCGTATTATTAGTCTTCGAAATCCAGTTGAGAGTGGTTAATATGCAAGAATTAAAAATAATACCTTATAAATAAAGCTGTAGGGGTCCGCTGTATGAAACGTCATTTATTTCGCCAAATTTTGATACATAGGCGTATATTCGTTTTAGGGCAACTCAGAATCGCATCAGTAGGTTTTAGCTTTCTGGTCTGTTTGTCTGTTTATGTCCGGTTCCATGGGTAAATGGTTAGCATGCTGGCGTTTGGTCACCGGGGTCCCGGCTTCGATTCCCGGCAGGGACGGGAATTTAAACCGTAATTGGTTAATTTCCCTGACAAGGGACTGGGTATAAGTGTCGTCTTCATGATCATTTCATCCTCACCACGACGCGCAGATCGCCTACGGGAATCAAATCAAAAGACCTGCACCTGGCAAGCCGATCTCCTCGGACACCTCCCGGCACTGAAAGCCTACTGATCCAGGAGCAGGTTTTGATATGCATATCATTTAAAAATCACTGAGTAGACTGGGAGTTTATAAGAAGACCTGAATAGTTGTTTTTCAATTTTCTCGTACACTATTGATTATATCTCAACCAAACTTCATATATAGAGTATTCTAATCCAGTAACAGGCTCCTTTATGCAAATCCTTTAAAAATCACTGAGTAGACTGGAGGTTTATAGGAAGACCAGAAGATATTTTTCAATTTTCTCTTACACTATTGATTATGTTTCGACCATACTTAATATTTTTTAGAGTCTAATTATCCAGGAGCAGGTTTTGGTATGCATGTCACCTAAAAATCACTGAAGAGACTGGGGATTTATAGGAAGGCCAGGAGAGATATTTTTCAATTTTCTCTTACACGAGTATTGAATATATTTCGACCAAACTTCATCTTTAGAGTCTACTCATCCCGGAGCAGGTTTCGATAGGCATATCATTTAAAAATCACTAAATATACTGGGGGTTTATACGAAGATCAGAAGATAATTTTTTCAATTTTCTTGTACACTATTATTTATATCATAAACAAACATCGTATTTAGAGTCTACTCATCCAGGACCAGGTTTGGATATGCAAATCACTTAAAAATCACTTAATTTTCTCTTACACTATTGATTACATCCAGACCTAACTTCATATTCAGTCTACTCATCAAGGAGCAGGTTTGGATATACACATAATTTAAAAATCACTGAGAAGACTGTGGCTTTTCACGAAGACCAGAAAACTGTTTTTCAATTTTCTCTTACACTATTGATTATGTGTAAAATCTGAAGATTGTATGTGGTACGCCCCTTCATTTTAA
Organism: Anabrus simplex; assembly: GCF_040414725.1. Taxonomy (NCBI): domain Eukaryota; kingdom Metazoa; phylum Arthropoda; class Insecta; order Orthoptera; family Tettigoniidae; genus Anabrus; species Anabrus simplex. Next base: position 969,221,139 of record NC_090266.1, on the reverse strand, counting down.
GTAATTTCTGTTATGTGTATAATTTCGCTTACTGTTCAAATGACTGAGCGAATAACTAATTTCTACGGGCCTTCAGCCAGTGACGGACACCCTCTCAGACCTACAGGTATTTGAAGGATACATAACAGGAGAAAATCAGAGGATTCGTGATATTTCGCTCGGCTTGGAAATTAATCCCACCGAATGTAACTGAACACCGAGAAATCATGAGTTACAACTTTTCCATTTGGTGTCAATTTGTCTTTTTGTCATTCTGGTTACCTATATATAAAGCAAAGTCATCTCCGTACAGGCCTTTAAGGCCCTGGGAGTGGTGGAAGGTAAAGGCTTCCACTATTCGTAACCTCGGCAGTTGATGGGGTGGAGTGGTTACCTCTACGCCCGGCCGCCTTTGCCCCCAGGAATTAACCTGGTACTCATTTTTGGTGTAGGCTGAGTGAACCTCAGGGTCATATACACCTCCGAAAGTGGAAATCTCATTTCTTAAATTTTACGACTTCCTGACGGATATTCGAACCCACGTCCTTCTGGGAGAACCGAGTACAGCTTTACCGCCTCGGCCAGGCAGCCCCTTTACCCACATATATATAAAATAACTTGTCCTGGCTGACTGATTCATTATCGCCGAGCCAAAACTACTGGACATAACGAAATGAAATTTTGGGGATACATTAATATTAACATGTAGGTACTCGCTAAGAGAGGATTTTTGGATATTCCGTCGCTAAGAGGGTGAAAAGGTGAGTGAAGTTTTAAAATGAGTGTATCTATATCTCAAAACTTTAAAAGTTTACAGATGTAAAAACTGGTAATTAAAATCTTCTTTAAAAATAAGGAAACATGTATTTTTTTGTTTTCTGAAAATCCCAAAAGGAGGGGTGAAAAGGGTGAAAAAGGTGTTGAATGCCTTTAATGGGATACTTAAATCTCAGAAGCAGAAGATATTACAGACCTAAAAATTGGTATTTGGGATCTCCTTTAAAAATAAAGAAACCCGTATTTTTTGTTTTGGAAAATCCAATTAACTGGAGGTTGAAAGGGGGGGGGGAATTTTTAAGATGAGTGTATCTATATCTCAAAACTTTGGAAGTTTTCAGATGTAAAAATTGGTATCTAGAATCTCCTTTAAAATTAAAAAGCACGTACTATTTTGTTTTCGTAAAATTAAAATTGGAGGGGTGAAAAGGGGTGAAAAAGGGGCGGAATGCCTTTTATGAGGATACTTATATCTCAGAAACTGAAGACATTACAGACCTGAAATTTGGTATTTGGGATCACCTTTAAAAGTAAAGAAACACGAATTTTTTGTTTTTCGAGAATCCAATAAATGCGTGGGGGGGGTCGGAAAAGGGGGTTGAATTTTTAAAATGATTATATATACACATATATATATATATATATATATATATATATATATATATATATACATATATCTCAACACTTTTAAAGTGTACAGATGTAAAAATTGGTATTTAGAACCCCCTTTAAATATAAAGAAACATATATCATTTTGTTTTCGGAAAATCCCAATGGGAAGTTTTCAGATGTAAAAATTGGTATCTAGAATCTCCTTTAAAATTAAAAAGCACGTACTATTTTGTTTTCGTAAAATTAAAATTGGAGGGGTGAAAAGGGGTGAAAAAGGGGTTGAATGCCTTAAATGAGGATACTTATATCTCAGAAACTGAAGATATTACAGACCTGAAAATTGGTATTTGGGACCTCCTTTAAAAATAAAGGAATATGTATTTTTGGTTTTCGTAAGTCCACCTAAAGTGGGAGGGTAATTTAAAAATTATTTTAATTATTTGTATGAGGATACTATTTTCTCAAAAACGAAAGATTTGGCAGACGTGAAAATTGGTATTTGGAATCTGCTTTAAAATTAAAGAAACACGTATTCTCGGAAAATCGAATGAAGGGGCATTGAATTAATTGTATGAGGATACTTACATCTAATAAAAACTAAAGATGTCACGGACCTCAAGGATTTGATCCATATTAAAAATGTTTGTAGGAAAAGATGGCAAAGATTTAGGGACCCAACTGACCGGGTGGAATACCTGGACCTAGCCTTGGAAGTACGAAATCGATTGCTGGAGAAAAAGATTGAAAAATGCGAGGAACTTTGCCGCAATCTCTCAGAAAACGAGTCAGATCACGAATTTTGGCGGATTATATATACATCGTTAAGCATTCCATTATAAATTTCATTATAATACCGTAGCGAAGCATTGGTATCTTGCTAGTTTAGTATATTCCTAAAAGTGGAAAACTATTGGACTTATTTCAACCAATCTATGTATTTGGAATCTACTCATTCAGGATTGTGTTATCAGGTGCATATGATTTCATGCTAGTCGCACGGAGTTGGTATTTATAGGAAGATTATTTTCAAATATTTTCATTATTATTAGGTCTATAAAAAGACTGTATAAAACAAACGTTTAAGAATATTATATTTCCGTTCCTTTATGCCATGTACGTACTTATCGTACGACAGATAATAACGCAGATGATTACGAAAAACTTGGTTTATGGTCCCGGCCGGGTGGGGCATGTCACGCATGTCACTTCAAGGTGGGTAACGGGAGAAACTAAAGAGCCATATTACTATTTTCGATAGGGCAGATATTAACGTAGGCATCACCATCGTCAGAGCGCCACGCCAGTGATGAGAGATAAGATGTAAAACCTGAGAACCATGGAGAATTTCGCACAAGTTCGGACCAGGAACAGTACCGTACAACGTCCCCATTCTCTCTCGACTTTGTTCAGCTTCATCATACTGTATTTCACGTTACTACCTCGCACTTTCGTTGGCATTTTAACACGTCGCATTAAACGCGAGAATAGAGCCATGTTATTTTGCATAAATTCCTGAAGGAAACAAGTAATCCACTGCAAATTCCCGTGCGAAGGACGGGTGCGAATGCTAGTTACTAATAATAATAATATAATAATAATAATAATAATAATAATAATAATAATAATCGCGCACATTCGGAAGGAATCATACTGTCGGCAGCCCTGAAGATGGTTTTCCGTGATTTCCCATTTTCATACCAGGCAAATGCTAGTGCTGTTTCTTAATTAAGGTCACGACCGCTTCCTTCCCACTCCTAGCCTTTTCCTATTCAATCGTCGCCATAAGACCTATCTGTGTCGGTGCGACGTAAAGCAACTTGTAAATAATAATAATAATAATAATAATAATAATAATAATAATAATAATAATAATAATATGCTGTCCCGACAACTATTATTGGATTTCAATAGACCCCAGATTGCTAGAAGTTTGCCCTGAAATGAACATGACATGAAAACCTTGGATCCAAACTCCCTTCATTGCCGACCGACAGTGCTTAGATTAGAGGCACAAGCCATGAGATCGGAAAACGAACGAAGTGTACTTTAAAAATTGATAATAAATTATTGAAAGTACTTCTGGAAGTACAAGTACCGTATCAAATGTCCATGGTTGGAAACTGGAAATTGTAGTCTATATCAGTTTTGGTACTTGGTTATGATGAAGTACCCTCACTGTGATTGAACTGCTATTTTAAAAATACATAAAACTTCTGACACGCCTCGAATATGTCTGCTACAGATTACATTTCTACTCTCTCTCTCTGAAGGCAAACAGGTTCAGTGTGAGGATCGTGTTAGAAAGTTGTTAGGTATTTAAAATGCTATGGAATCCGTAATAATGCGCAGATTTTGAGTGTAGTGTGCTTTATTTTCTAGTTTATTTTAAGAAGGAACGTGTTTACATGGAAAAAGGAACACAAGACTCTACGGGAAAGTGCGGAGTGTAAAGCTAATTCATTCTCTTGAATACCATCTCCACTTCTATTTTCCTTTGATTTCTGCTGTTGGCCGGGCTGAGTGGCTCAGACGGTTAAGGCGCTGGCCTTCTAACCCCAACTTGGCAGGTTCGATCCTGGCTCAGTCCGGTGGTATTTGAAGGTGCTCAAATACGACAGCCCCGTGTCGGTAGATTTACTGGCACGTAAAAGAACTCCTGCGGGACTAAATTCCGGCACCTCGGCGTCTCCGAAGGCCTTGAAAAGTAGTTAGTGGGACGTAAAGCAAATAACATTATTATTAATTATTTCTGCTGTGTAGGCGTGTATGAGATTTCAGGGGTGCTGCCTGGCCGAGGCGGCAAAGTCTTGCTCAGTTTAGGGTTCATTTCAATTGTCCGGCTCCATAGTGAATGGTCACTGTATTGGCCTTCGGTTCAGATAGCCCAATGTCCGATTCCCGGCATGGCCGTGATGTTAGTTGCGTCTACTTAATTCTTCCTGCTTGGGGGCTTGGTGTCTGTCGTCGTTCTAATACACATCTTAATTTACTGTACCTACAGTACATCACTGTACCAAACACTCAATACAGAATGCATCCCTCCGCATACGGTTGGCGTCAGTATACGCCTCCACATTAGTATCGACCTTGCATTATTGGGAAAATTGCCATGAAGAGGATGAAAACGAAAGCTCAATTTCTCGATCTGAAAACCAGACATCCTTCTCTGTAGCGTGCTTTTAATAATAATATAATAATAAATTATTATTATTATTATTATTATTATTATTATTATTATTATTATTATTATTATATTTTGCTAGGGGCTTTACGTCGCACCGACACAGATAGGTCTTATGGCGACGATGGGATAGGAAAGGCATAGGAGTTGGAAGGAAGCGGCCGTGGCCTTAATTAAGGTACAGCCCCAGCATTTCCCTGGTGTGAAAATGGGAAACCACGGAAAACCATTTTCAGGGCTGCCAATAGTGGGATTCGAACCTACTATCTCCCGGATGTATTATTATTATTATTATTATTATTATTATTATTATTATTATTATTATTATTATTATTTACAATTTTCTTTACGTCACACGGACTCAGATAGGCCTTATGGAGACAATGGGATAGGAAAGGGATAGGAGTGGGGAGGAAGCAGCTGTGGCCTTAATTAAGTTACAGCCCTAACAACTGCCTGGTGTGAAAATGGGAAACCACGGAAAACCATCTTCAGGGCTGCCGACAGTAGTGTTCGAACCCACTATCTCCCGAATGGAAGCTCACAGCTACACGGACAACTCTCTCTGATTAATAATAATAATAATAATATTATTATTATTATTATTATTATTATTATTATTATTATTATTATTATTATTATTATTATTATTATTATTATTATTATTACTACGTCGCACCGACGCAGACAGGTCCTATGGCAACGATAATATAGAAAAGGACTCAGAATGAGAAGGAAGATAACGCGGTCACGGGCCTGTGAACGAACAGGAAATGTTCTTTCTTTGAGGGGGGGGGGGGTTGCAGTCTTCTACTTGGTGGTGTACTGTCTGGACTGCAGCGCAATCGCATCGAAGATATTTGCAGAAACCTCACTAGTGCGTTCTATACTTGTATATTCCTTGATCCCCGTTCTCCCTCAGTCTACAAACGAAATGAGTAGCAGGATAATACCTACGAGTAAAGGTGGTTGGACACAGGATTATCCACTGTATTCCACATGAAAGGAAAAGTACCGAGATGTCGCCTACTGATTTCGCGAATGTTCGATGTTGTAGGGGATCAATAAAATAAGACTTAGGCTTACATATATTATTTTCAGCGGAAAAACTTAATAAAGGGATTGAATCATTTCCCAAAAATAGGTGTATAAAGAGATTATTTTACTATTTGACATAGAAAACTGAATCCTTTGGAAGAAAAGTAGTTGCAAAATTTCTGCTGCCAAGACACGTGTATATTTCAATTTATCTCATATTACCATTCGGTATTATAAGGAGTAATATGCCCCCATTTTATTTAAATTTGTATATGACCCAAGATAGTTTTGCCGACCGACACAGAATACCATACAATCAAATTTTTCTTTAAAAATAAACGAACTGTTAAAGAGAACAATCACAGTGAATCAATCTTCAAACACATGCCTGCAGAAGCAAAAGGCTACAAATTACACACTATTTACGACAGATGGTGTCGCACTACGGAGACAGAATATTTAACAATGGACTTCACGATTTAATCGTGGAGTTTCTTGTCCAATCTATATTGCTGTCGCCAGTTTACAAATGATGTCGGAATTGTACCTCTCACACCGAAGAAGAGACCCGTCACGGCAGTTACAACGGTCTCTGCCTTAGATTATATGACTGAAGAAAAGAGGGGGATGGAAGTTTCATATATGGTAGATAACGAAGGCTAGCTAAAATTACAAGTAGTGAATTGTACCCCAAGTAAATTTGAAGACAGCGAAAGCAATCATTATGGTCCATGAAATAAACAATAAATTGTTATTGGCTTTATGTTCCAATGCCGACTCTAGGCTGACGTATTTGACCACCTGCAAACACCATCGCTCTGAGCCGAGATCGAACTCGCCAACTTGAGCTTAGAAGGCCTGTGCTCTGCCATGAATAAAAAATTGTCTTGCAATTTCTTCTGGTGTGTATATCTCAACGGCACTGAAAGAAAATACGTTCAGAAGGAATCAACTGAAGAATAACAATAGTGGTAAAGAGCCGGTTATCCATGCGGTTAGGGTCGTGCAGCTGTGAGATTGCGTTCGTTAAATAGTGGGTTCGAGCCCCAATGTTGCAGCCCTGAAGATGGCTTTCCGTGGTTTCCCATTTTCGCACCAGGCCAAAGCTGGTACTCCTACCCTAATTAAGGCCGCGGCCGCTGCCTTGCCACTGCTAGCCCTTTCCTATCCCATTGTCGCCATAAGACTTATCTGTGTCAGTGAGACGTAAAACATCTTGTAAAAAAATCATCCACAAATCAGTCTGTAAGATCACCACTAAGCTGTCCGGCTCCATGGCTAAATGGTTAGCCTGCTGACCTTTGGTCACAGGGGTCCTGGGTTCGATTCCCAGCAGGGTCGGGAATTTTGACCATCATTCGTTAATTTCGCTGGCATGGAGGCTGGGTGTATGTGTCGTCTTTATCATCATTTCAGCCTCATCACGACGCGCAGGTCGCCTACAGGAGTCGAATCGAAAGACATGCACTTGGCGAGCCGAACTTTTCCTCTGACACTCCCGGCACTAAAAGCCATACGCCATTTCATTTTTTCACCACTAAGCTGGAATAATCATTTAATTAATGAATGCATTTATTCATATTGACGTCATTCTTGAAAAGTCTCTTCAAAATCTATAAATTTTAAGAAGTGTCGGGACGTCGGAATTTACCCCGCAGGAGTTCCTTTGTCCCATTTGGACCTCCTTAAATATCACTATCATCAGACAGTATTGACACTGCAAAGATTTTGGCTAACCGACTGCGTCACTCAGCTCGCCTGTTATTTTCAGCATTGCTTGTGTTCTTGCGTTTGGTTTATAATTCCGAAGACAACACATCACAAATGTTGGGAGCCTAGGTAAATAATACTGTTATTGGTTTTACGTCCATGTACATTACTACGGCTCTCGAAGGATCTAAATAGTCGGAATTTGGCCCCGCAATGTTTTTTGTACGTGCCAGTGTACCTACCGACAAGAGGCTTGTGTTTTTAGTACCTTCAGATACCACTGAACTGAGCCGGAATCGAGCTCGCCAACTTTGGCTCCAAAGGCCAGGGTTTCTACCGTCTGAGCCACTCAGCCCTGTGGGAGACTGAACAATATACAGCAGACAAGATTGAAATTAGCGTAAGTCCGCTCAGGGCGAGTTGTTAAATAAACATTTTTTTGTTTTGCTAGTTACTTAACGTCGCACCGACACAGATAGGTCTTATGGCGACGATGGGACAGGAAAGGGCTAGGAGTGGGAAGGAAGCGGCCGTGGCCTTAATTAAGGTACAGCCCCAGTATTTGCCTGGTGTGAAAATGGGAAACCACGGGAAACCATCTTCAGGGCTGCCGACAGTGGGGTTCGAACCCACTATTACCCGAATACTGGATACTGGCCGCACTTACGCGACTGCAGCTATCGAGCTCGGTGTTAAATAAACTCTGTTATGTGTCGATGACATAGATGTTAGGCCTCTTGAAACAACAATCATCATCATAATCAATATCTCGTAGATTACTGTTAAATTAGTCTCATTAGTCTCTGGAAGCATGTCATATGGGACTAGGGAGGCAGTGAGGGATCTCTAGAACATCAGCTATACAGCACAATAAATTAACAGTACTCTGTGTTTGTGGTTGCTTTGGTGTTGACTGTGGCTGAACTAATGTAGGTGGGGCCTTTTTCAGGCCCGTGGTCTGATACTCTTGTATTATCCTAATGACTACCCACTGAAATGAGGGTATGGATAAGAATGGAGTTATTGAAGTGGGTGGATATATTGATGAATATCAAGATGGGAAACTGGTAAAGGGAATATGACCAAAATGTAGAATGGCGTTGTTGACATCGCATATATTTTAATTATTTAAAAAATATAAATGTCAAAGTTCAGCCTTAGTCAGTGCAGATGAAAGTAACAAACTTGTACTTGTCCATATCAGAATATACAGAATGCCCCATAAAAACACCGACAGTACTTAGTATGTTGTGCGGGAAGGCAAACTGATCCGTTTTCAAGAAGGGACCCATATCCAGAAACGCACGGCTTGGACGCTGTAGCGCTTCGAATTGTGAGGTGGGTGTGCGTTCCACATGGCGTCAATAAACCGAACATGAGTATCATATCGGGCTCTTTACAAACGGGGTTCGAGCTGAGTACCTCCTACGTCATTGCAGAGCCTACATCTGCGGTGCTGAGCTTCACGCACATGATCCAATACGTGCGGTTGTCTTTGAAGAATTTCAGTCGCTCCGTGGAGTCGAGCAATAAGGTCCTCCGCTGATGTTTCAAGAGTGTCATACACCATACTCTTCATACTACCTACGTGGAACTGTCCGGCTTCTCTTAGTCATCTCTCGATGGCCGCGAACGTGGTATGATGTGGGGTACGCCTGTTTCAAAAACGTTCCGCATACAATCTTGCAGCAGCTCTACCGTTGCAATCTGCTTTGCCGTATGCAACAACCGTGTCGGTCACTTCTGCGGCTGTGTACTGGTACATGTCGCACTGCTGTTAACAACATTACTGCACTGGCAGACTACAGTACACAAATAACGCAGTAGGATGCGCGTCAACGACTCTGTGGAGGAATGTAGCGCATGCGCAGGAACGTTATTAGCCATCCGCAGTACGCAGATGGCTAAACGGTTGCATAACTTCCGTATTTAGACACCAAATCGGAACAAACTGTCACAACCGTTCTCAGATTTCGACACTCTCCAGCGCCCAAACCGTGCATTTCCGGACAGGGGCTACTGCTTGAAAACCGATCAGTCCGCCATCCCACACAACATACTAAGCCTTGTCGGTGCTTTCTGGGGACACCCTGTATACATATTGTACTCTAAACACTATATTTTAACACATGGTGGACGTGGGATTCAGTTTCACTCATGTTGTGTTTACGTTGAAGGATCTTAAGATGATAACTACTCTTCTTCTTCTTTTCTTCTTCTGTGCTGCTCTTCCCCATATCCTAGTGGGGTCGCGAGTTCAGTCTAAGTCACACATGTGGGCTCGGTTCTTTTTTATGGCCGGGTGCCCTTCCTGAAGTCAATCTTATTTGGGAGGACATACTCAAGTGTTTCTGCGGTGTTTCACAGTGTTATGTGATTTGTGTAAATGCATAGGTGGTGCCTTAAGACAAACACAAACGTATAGTCTCCGAGCCAGGGGAATTAATCAGATGCGGCTGAACATCTTTGGCACGGTCGGGAATGGAATCCATGGCCTCAGAACCGAAGGTCGCTACGGTTACTAGTCAACCAAACAGCTGGGCAGACGATTATCATCTGGAAGTAAATCGGATCCTTGGCGGAATGGTCAATGTCATCGCCTTTGAGTCTCGGTGCCGCGAGTTCGTATATCGGCTAGGTCGTTGGATTTCATTCGTAAACGGCTAATTCCCTTGGCACGGGGACGGGGTACGTGTGATGTCCTCAACATTCATACATCTCACAAACCATACTAAACACTATCTTCCACCACAATAACTCGCAGTGTCCCATGCGCGATAGACCCCGTTCAACTTCATTCGAAGATCTGCCTTGCAAAGGCTGCGTTCGGCTGTTGTAACAGCGTGAAATAATTATCATCTGCAAATAAAGCTGTTCGGGTATTTGGATGAATGGAAAGCGTACTGGCCTTCGGTCCAAAAGGCCTCGGGTTCAATTCCCGGCCAGGCCAAGGATTTTAACTGCGTGCGATTTAATTTACCTGGCTCGCGGTTTCCTTGTTCGTCATAATACACTTGTCTTCGTCTACATACAACTCACGATATTACCAACCGCATAAGAAACTCGTAATATTGAGTACATATCTCCACATGTGGTTGCTGTCTGGAAGCACATTCATTCGTAAACCTGGGCCAGATTAGGATAAAGGCCTGAAAGGCGATAATCTGTAAATAAAGCTATGCTAATGAATTCTAAAATTGCTTCCCCCCCCCCACAGTTCCCGTTTTGCAGTTAAGCTGTGTTAAGAGAGCGTCAATAGAGTTCGATTTTTAATAAGAATGCGAATGATGATGATTGTTTTTTAAAGGAGCCTAACAGCTGTGTCATCGGCCCCTAATGGTAGGAGGTGCAACGAAATGAAACGATAATCAAAACATAAGAATGTAGCCACTGATTAGAATCTAGAAATTATGACGAGAAATGACCATGTATCCAAAACAATCCGTGCATCCAGTTCACTATTTCCTGGAACGATGCATATTCCAAAGGGGTACAAAATCCAGGTCACCGGTCCCTCATAATAGTACTGAAAATGAAAACCTACAACCTGTTTTCCAGTCATTGACCGGGTCAGGGATGTAATGATTGAAACATATATAGGCTGTTATTACAATGGGGTCGCCACTCCCAAGGTGATTTGTTAAAGAGTGTTAAATGCTACAAAATGATAATGGAGAGTGTTGCTGGAATGAAAGATGACAGGGAAAACCGGAGTACCCGGAGAAAAATCTGTCCCGCCTCCGCTTTGTCCAGCACAAATCTCACGTGGAGTCACCGGGATTTGAACCACGGTATCCAGCGGTGAGAGGCCGATGTGCTTCCGTCTGAGCCACGGACGCGCTCGTAATAGTACTAACCACTGGTAAAGCAGAATCATTGTCTTCCTCCTATAGTGGTTCTAATCACATGTAACGTAGGCTCATGGTGCTCCTAGCATGGTGGTACTTATGACAGGTAATGTAGACCCATGGTATGTCACACATAATTGCACCATTCACAGGTAACACAGACCTATGGTGTTACATAATGGTACGACTCATGACCAACACAGACCAATGGTGTTCCTCACATAATAATACTAATCCCAGGCTACGTATACTCATGGTGTTGCTCGCATAGTGGTACTATTCATAAGCAATGTCGACCGACGGTGTATCACATATTATGGTACCAGCCACAGACAACACAGACCCATGGTGTTCCTTACATAATGGTACTAGCCACAGGTTACGCCATCCCATGCTGAACACAGTGGAATCAACCAACGCTCGGCACCTATTCCTGCTAGACGTTAGTCTTTGAGCCAAGAACTCGTTTCGCCGTCTCGGTGGGATGCACACGATGGTGCTCAATTATAGGCAACGCTGAGACCCATAGTGTTCCTCACATGGTGGTACTAATCGCAAGTAACATCGACCCAAGCTGTTCTTCGCGTTATGGTACTGATCACAATTGATCTCATGGTTCTAATTCCATCATCTCTTAGTCGCCCCTTTTAGTCGCCTCTTATGACAGGCAGGGGATACCGTGGGTATATTCTTCATCTGCGTCCCCCACCCACAGGAGTTATAAGAATGCGCATTTGACACAGTGTACTTTGGACGCATGTAGGTGTGTCCCTTGTGAATTACTCATAGAGAACAGCAGTAGGCCTACCACGTGACCATGACAACGCTAGAAAAATGCAACCCACAACATTTGCTGGAAGTCCATCAAACTTTTTAATTACTATTACAACAATATTCACACAATTTCATGTGAAACAGAATGATGTAACATCACGGTGAAGTTCATGACCAGTGACTCGTAGGTTTTGAACTTGGATGAGAATATTACTTTCCCCATCTTATCCTTCCTGCATCCCAAATCTCTCTTCACTTTCTCTGCTTTTACGATTCATCACTTTCACCCAGACTCTTACTTCTGTCTTCACACATCTCACTTTCTTCTTCACCTGATTCATTTTTCTTGGATCATATCATACGAAGCATTCACAATTCTTAAGAAGTGATCTCGGTTTCTAGCGGAACTCGAAGCATACTACCTGAGTCTTAAGTTCCGTGTGATTGGGTCGTCTTCCAGGTAGGCACACCCAGAGAAGTAATAGACGTGGTACAGGTACCATCAGTCAATGTGCAGCTGACATTATTTCTTTGTTTATACTATTATATTAAACAAGCAACCAGCTCGGCTTCCCACGGGAGCAACTTTGAGTTAGTAGTGATAGGCTGTACAGATTTCCTTGCAGACGACACTTGTTGCTCTCCTCTTGATGTATGTACTGTACGTAGCCCATTGTGACGTTTTCTCCAAGGCCCTTCCCGTCGCCTGCATGCTTGCTCACTCCTTCTCCTTACGATATTTAAACTATTCGTGCTCTGAAACTAAAACGACGGTAATTCCTTTACCATACAAATTATATACCGTATTATAAGTAGTATTTTTATCTTAGTAAGATATATTTATTTATTTAATTAATTAATTTTTTATTAGTTCCTTCTTCAGTGGACCGAGCTCGATAGCTGCAGTCGCTTAAGTGCGGTCAGTATCCAGTAATCGGGAGATCGTGGGTTCGAGCCCCACTGTCGGCAGCCCTGAAGATGGTTTTCCGTGGTTTCCCATTTTCACACCAGGCAAATGCCGGGGCTGTACCTTAATTAAGGCCACGGCCGCTTCCTTCCACTCCCTAGCCCTTTCCTATCCCATCGTCGCCACAAGACGTATCTCTGTCGGCGCGACGTAAAACAAATAGCAAAAAAGTAGCTTCTTCAGTGGAGAAGTTAGGGCTCTAGGCCCTCTCTTATATTTCACCACAATGTTTAGAATCTAAACGAAAATATTAATATAATAAAAATAAAAAAGCCAAACCCCATGGCACTACAGCCCTTGAAGGGCTTTGGCCTCCCAAGTGACCGCTGCTCAGCCCGAAGGCCTGCAGCTTACGAAATGTCGTGTGGTCAGCACGAAGAATCCTCTCGGCCATTATTCCTTGGCTTTCTAGACCGAATATAATATGTATGTATGTGTGTTGGGTATTCAGCCCGAAGGCTGGTTGGATCCTCAACAGGTTCACCATTAGCTGTCATAGATGGCCTAGGTGTCACTGAAGAGGCGTACTAGGGAAATGAGAAGTGAGGTAGTTTCCCGTTGCTTTCCTCACCGAGACAGAAGTTGCTATTGCACATCAGTCTGCCAAGCCCACTGAAATGCCTGCACCAACCGCCCCTATGAGCTACATTTTCACACCATTCATAGCAGGGACTGGCTGCATAAGGAATGGCATTACTAGCGTCACTCATACCTCAGCAACTTTCATATTGTCAAAGCCACGATTCTGGCCATACCAGAAGACATAGCGCATTGTAAACACTACATCTTGCAAGCAAAGGCATGAATATAACAAAAATAGTTAAATTAAATCAATATAATTAACAATGAATTTAAATACATAACAAATTAAATCAATATTAAAAGCTGTCATAACTTAAGTGTAATTTAAGACCTAAAATATAACATCAAATAATTAAGATCATTAGAGTTACGTAATGAGAAATATTGAAATCTTCAGTTAAAGAAAATTAGAACATTCTTTAAGAGCAAGTATAAACACAATAATGTAACTATATACTTCTGTAAATCAAAATATGCAGTCCATGATCCTAAAAGAAATAATTGTACGAATGAAATAAAACGCAAAACACGTATTGAATACGATATACAAAGTGGTTAGGGTCGTGCAGCTGTGAGCTTGCATTCGGGAGATAGTGAGTTCAAATCCCACCGTTGGCAGCCCTGAAGATTGTTTTCCGTGGTTTCCCATTTTCACACCATGCAAATGCTGGGGTTGTACCGTAATTAAGGCCACGGCCGCTAACTTCCCAATCCTAGACATTTCACATCACTCCGTCGTCGAAAGCCTTCGATGTGTTAGTGCGACGTTACACAAGTAGCAAAAGTAGCCAAATATGTTTTCCTTACAGCTATAATTAAATATTATTCCGTAGGTTCTATTCTTCTTCTTCTCCTTCTTCTTCTACCGCTTTTCCAACACTTGTAGGGTCGTGGGTGCGAACTGTGTTGCTCATGTCGCCTCGGCCCTGTTTTACGGCCGGATGACCTTCCTGACGCCAACCCTATGTGTGTGTCTGAACATGAAGAGGAGAGTGTAGGGACACGCACAAAGACCCAGTCCCCGAGCCAAGAGAATTAATCAGACTGGATTAAAATCCTGACCAGGCCGGGAATCGAAGCGTGGACCCCCTGAACCGAAGGCCTCAGCGCTGACAATTCAGCCTAGGAGCTAGATCCGTAGATGCTATTACATGTTCTTAAAACTATCTAACCCTCAGGCGTACACTCATTTATACTACAAGTATACTACAACCATCGACTCAGCTGTCCTCAGGAGGTAGTCTCCGCAGGCAAAGTTAAGTCTATAATGAGTTAGGGAATTAACAATTGTAGAGTCGTTCATGATCAATGATTCTTCTACACATACTTCAGATAGCGTTAGCCAAGAAAGTCCTCGGATAGTCGTTTATTCTTTGAGTTCCCTCATTAAGATCTCCACTGCTCGGCACGCTTTTGTCATACGTTAATGTTTCACACATGTTAATCTCCTCCGACAAGGGTGAAAGCCACATCAAAATCCCTTCAGTACTTCTCGATATTACGTTGCACAAACACAGACACCTACTGACGACTTCATTACTTTTATATTATGCTTAGAAGCAGCTGTATCACACTTCTTTCTCCTCACATCTACTTTACTGTACTTCTATGGTATCGGTGGAGCAAACCGCGCAAAATCTAGGGCTTATCCGAGTCTTTATCACTCGCCACCGTGCCCAGATTCTAATGAAAATCTGAGTGGCTGCATCAGCCAAGTGCAAATGTCCCCCACCCCTCCCATTAAGAGTAGCATCATTTCTCTGTAAGGAAAGAAATGGTAGGGAGCGAACCACTCTTGCGTGTCCCAGAGAAATCCCTTACGTCACATTATGCGGTGATGGCAATGAACTCGAATTTCAAGCTTTTACTGCTTGATCGGTGTTGCATAATTGGATTGGAATTGATGTTTATGTACCTATTTATTGACGTATTTAGTTAATAATCAGCATAAGATAATTACAATATTCAAAATACGAAGTAGATAATAGAAAAGTGTTTCGCTAGTTAAATAATAAATGTTAAACTTTACTTCAGATATAAATTTTTGTAATTAAATTATACGGATGTAAACTGAATATACATTTATTTACAAATAACGCAATGAACTATGCAGTTTAAATTAGAGTATTCCAAAGAAGAGTTAATAGGATTATACGGGATTAATGGGCTTAGAATAATGGGATATCAGTTGGTAGAAATAGGCCTGTGTAAGACAAATTCCTGCTGCTGCTTGAATCATCAGTCTATAGACTGGTTTGATGCAGCTCTCTGTGCCACCGTATCGTGTGCTAATATTTTCATTCCGACATAACTGTTGCATCCTACATCTGCTCTAATTTGGTTGTCATATTCGTACCTTGGTCAACCCCTACCGTTCTTACCGCCTACACTTCCTTCAAAAACAACTCAACAAGTCCTGGGTCTCTTAAGATATGTCCTATTATTCTACCTCTTCTTCTCGTCAAATTCATCCAAATCGATATCCTCTCACCAATTTGATTCAGTATCTCTACATTCGTGATTCGATATATCGATCTCACCTTCAGCATTCTTCTGTAACACCATATTTCAAAAGCGTCTATTCTCTTTCTTTCTGAGTTGTTTATCGTCCATGTTTCACTTCCACATAATGCTACGCTCCAGATGAAAGTATTCAGAAATATCTTTCTAATTCCTATATCAATGTTTGAAGTGAGCACATTTCTTAAGAAAGCCCCTCCTTGCTTGTGATAGTCTGCATTTTATGTCCTCCTTACTTCTGCCATCGTTAGTTATTTTACTACCAAGTAACAATATTCATCTACTTCCTTTAAGACTTCATTTCCTAATCTAATATTACATGCATCACCCGACTTCGTTCGAGTGTACTCCATTACCTTTGCTTTGTACTTATTTATTTTCATGTTATACTCCTTACCCAAGACTTCGTCCATACCAATCAGCAACTTCTCGAGATCTTCTGCGGTCTCAGATAAAATAGCAATATCATCGGTAAATTTCAAGGTTTTAATTTTCTCTCCTTGGATTGTGATTCCCTTTCCAAATTCCTCTTTGATTTCCTTTACTTCCTGTTCTAAGTAAACAATGAAATGAAATGTCGTATGGCTTTTAGTGCCGGGATATCCCAGGACGGGTTCGGCTCGCCAGGTGCAGGTCTTTCTATTTGACACCCGTAGGTGACCTGCGCGTCGTGATGAGGATGAAATGAGGATGAAGACAACACATACACCCAGCCCCCCGTGCCATTGGAATTAAGCAATTAAGGTTAAAATCCCCGACCCGGCCGGGAATCGAACCCGGGTCCCTCTGGACCGAAGGCCAGTACGCTGACCGTTCAGCCAACGAGTCGGACGAGTAAACAATGAAACATTGTCGAAAGCCTTTTCTAGATTTACGAACGTCATGTACGTGGGCTTGTCCTTCTTAATTCTATCCTCTAAGATCAGACGTGAAGTCAGCATTGCTTCACGTTTTCCTACGTTTCTTTTGAAACCAAATTGATCTTCTCCCAACTCGGCTTCAACTTGTCTTTTCATTTTTCTGTAAATAACATGTGTTAAAATTGTGCAGGCATGAGTTGCTAAACTAATAGTGCGGTAGTTTTCACACTTATCAGCACCGGCTTTCTTGGGAATACGTAGAGCCTATAACAACATTCTGCCGAAAATTGGATTGCACTTCCCCTGTCTCATACATCGTACACACTAGATGGAATGACATTGCCATGCTGGTTTCTCCTAACCTCCCCACCCATGGCACTACATTCCTTGATGGGCCTTGGCCTACCAAGCGACCGCTGCTCAGCCCGAAGGTCTGCAGATTACGAGGTGTCGTTTCTCAATTCTAATCACGTAGGCTGAGTTTACCTCCAAACAGCCCTCAGGTCCAGGTAAAAATCCCTGAGCTAGCTGGGAATCGAACCCTGGCCCTCCTGGTAAGAGGCAGGCACGATACCCCTACACCACGGGGCTGGCTTGGTTTCTCTTAAGGCAGTCAGTAATTCAGAGAGAATGTTATCAATTCCAGGTGCCTTGTTCCTATTTAGATCTCTCACAGCTCTGTCAAACTCTGACCTCAAAATTGGGTCTCCCATTTCATCAACATCAAGAGCTTCCTCTTGTTCCAGAATCAAATCATCTACGTCTTCACCCTAAAACAAATTATTAGAATAAAAATACAATGGTGCATAGTTCAAATAAGCACAATAGCAATAATAATGTTATCCGAAGTGCTAGAATTATGCCCTGCAGGAGTTCTTCCACGAGTCAGTAAATCTACAGACATAACGTATTTGATCATCAAGTTGGGGTCATAATGCCAGCGCTCAACCGTCTCAAGCACTTAACCCGACCGAGAGAAGAGAAGTACGTTTAACGAAGTAGTTAAATTTTAATAATCTCAGAATAACAGAAAGCAAGAAATAGGCATAGTAGAGTACGCATCGGAATAGTATTCTAAGAAAGGAAACAGAATAGTAAGACTGTATAAAAACTTTGCAGTCAAGAAGAAGAATGATCAGTAAAATGTAAATACCCACGAAAGAACTCCTTGACGATTGAAATCAGACAAGAATGGAGACATACTGTGACACTCCTTTACTAATTTAGGAAATATATTGTCATACCAAATTGCAATTCGACGTGGTGCGATGTCCGCCACCGTAGCACTGTTAACTACTGTCCTTGGAGGCCCGGGTGCGATTCGCGGTACTGCCAGAAATTTAAGATTCCAGGGGGGCTGGTATGTGGTTAAAATGGTACATGCAGCTCACCTCCATTGGGCTGTGCCTGAAAGAGAGCTGCACCACCTCAGGGCGAGGACACGAGGTTACTATACTTGGACGTGGTGCGATGAGGTAACTTATTTGTGAGTTATTCTGCTACGAGTATTTTAACGTACGAGTACGTCGAATTAACTGGATAACTGAAACTTAGGTCCGCCTCTGTGGTGTAGTGGTTAGTGTGATTAGCTGCCACTCCCGGAGGCCCGGGTTCGATTCCCGGCTCTGCCACGAAATTTGAAAAGTGGTACGAGGGCTGGAACGGGGTCCACTCAGCCTCGGGAGGTCAACTGAGTAGAGGTGGGTTCGATTCCCACCTCAGCCATCCTGGAAATGGTTTTCCGTGGTTTCCCACTTCTCCTCCAGGCAAATGCCGGGATGGTACCTAACTTAAGGCCACGGCCGCTTACTTCCCTCTTCCTTGTCTCTCCCTTCCAATCTTCCCATCCCCCACCAAGGCCACTGTTGAAAATAGCAGGTGAGGCCGCCTGGGCGAGGTGCTGGTCATTCTCCCCAGTTGTATCCCCCGACCTAAAGTCTGAAGCTCCAGGACACTGCCATTGAAACGGTAGAGGTGGGATCCCTCGCTAAGTCCGAGGGAAATGCCAACCCAGGAGGGTAAGCAGATTAAGTAAAGAAGAAGAAGAAGAAGAAGAAGAAGAAGAAGAAGAAGGAGAAGGAGAACTGAAACTTAGTCACGAACAAAATTACTGTGACTGGATTTAAAAATATTAATGTGCGTGTGTTTCTTGCCTTGAAGTTCTGAATTCAATTCCTGGTTCGTCCGATGATATCAGTCCTGAACTGATAGCTGAAATGTAATTTGCTGAACGTTGTGAGTTAAAGTGAGAAGCTGGTGAGAGGTGAGAAATCCAAGCCAAGAAATACAGCTGAAGGAATCGTCACTCTGACCGCGTGACACTTCAACAACTGCAGACCTTTTACCTGGACAGCAATCGTCTTGGCAGGTCAAGGCACAGATTTCAAACCAACACTTCCTTTACTGTTTCATGTCAGATTTCATACTACATCTTTCAAATCACTCTAATTAATATAAGATGACGGTTATGGTGGGATAGGAAAGGACTATAATTGGGAAAGTAGCGGTTATGGCATTTATTGCCGCACAGCCCCGGCACTTGTTTGGACTGAACGTGGGAAACCATGGAAATCCATCTTCAGAGGTCCCGACGTGACGGTGGGATTTAAAGTCATCTTCTCCCGAATGCTTACAGATACACGAGTCCTGACTGCCAGCTTGCTCGGTAGTTATGCTGGGCAAGGTCAGAGATTTTACATTTCCCTTAACTAGGTTATTGGATCAAATCTGAAGTTATTCATTGATGAGAATTCAATAAAGTCTATTATCATGTAAATTAGCTATATGGGTTGTTAATAATAGCCTGACACAGCACGGCACTGCACGTCCCTTATGAGAGCAAATTTTTACGAAGTCTGATAATACACTTAAGTTGCATAATAATTGAATATGACCCCGTGACGTGTTTTAATTGCATAAGAAATAACCTGAAAATGTATCTACAGAAATATGTATATTGGCACATATAATTAAAAAAACGTATATTCGTACGAAATTTTCCCAACTTTTCACAAAATTGGGCTGCATTTATTTTGCTGTTACTAGGAAACAAGTGGAAGTTTGTTTACTCACATTAAACTGGTCTGTTATGTGGACTTCAACAACTGACATAATTGTCCGTTTGTGGGATTTTACTCCTCGTCAAAGAAGCACGCGAACATTTCATTGACGACTTATCCCGGAGTGAGGAATAGTCCGATTTGGAGAAGGGCAAATCTGGAGATCATCCTGATTTTTTTTTTATAATTTGCTTTACGTTGCACCGACAGAGACAGGCCTTATGGCGAAGATAGGATAGGAAAGGGCTAGGAGTGGGAAGACCGGGCGAGTTGGCCGTGCGCGTAGAGGCGCGCGGCTGTGAGCTTGCATCCGGGAGATAGTAGGTTCGAATCCCACTATCGGCAGCCCTGAAAATGGTTTTCTGTGGTTTCCCATTTTCACACCAGGCAAATGCTGGGGCTGTACCTTAATTAAGGCAACGGCCGCTTCCTTCCAACTCCTAAGCCTTTCCTATCCCATCGTCGCCATAAGACCTATCTGTGTCGGTGCGACGTAAATCCCCTGGCAAAAAAAAAGGAGTGGGAAGGAATCGGTCGTGGCCTTAATTAATGTACAGCGCCAGCCAGCATTTGCCTGGTGTAAAAATGGAAAACCACGGAAAACCATGTTCAGGGCTGCCGACAGTGGGTTTCGGACCCACTTTCTCCCGAATACTTGACGCTGGCCGCACATATGCGACTATAGCTATCTATGTGGATCTATGTTGAGTGAACTTGAGGAATTTCTCAGGCCTTATACTTGGCACGAAATCCTCAAGTGGAACCTTGCACTGTTTATCACGTTCGTGGCTGAAAACTACTTCGGTTAGTGCGCGCAACTGTCGTCGTGTTAGATTGTTTACTAAATACTCTTCATTCTCCCATGGAGAGTCCTTATCAGAATGTTCAGTCACATGCAGTGGTTCGGTGTAAGTTACACATTCCTTACATTTTTGTCGTCTTCTTCCAGTGCATGTAATACTTCTTCAAGATGAGGCCACTGGAGAGGGAAACAAGCTACCAAGTTACTATTCTTGAATTTCTAAACATACAACAGTATGTTTAGCCCTTGAAATATGTAATAAAATATATATAGGCCTACAGATCTTACTCATACATTTATGAAACCTGACTTTTGTTTAAAAACAAGGAAGTAACAGAACGACATGAAATGCTTCTGTAAAGGACGTGCGGTACCGTACGCTACCAGCATGTTATTTCTCCTCCCAGATCAAGCTAATGGGAAGTTATAGTACTTCTCACATTACTTCCATCTGTTACGAATAGATTTAATGCGTTGGAAATTTCGTGTAGACTTTCTTGTACGATCAATAATGCTACTTACTTCAGACAAGCAGCCATAGTCGCTTCATACAAAGAACGCGCCACTTCAGAGCACTGTTGGTTAAACGTGGCATGCAACACAGATACGCTATCTGTAAAGAACGATTCTGCAATAGTGAGTCAGGCTCCGTGCAGAATGGATGGGACGGGATTGTCCACAACATGTTCACAACAATGCGGGAGACATCGGATACCAGTGGCCTTACCACGTATGAATATTGCATTCTCATGTTTCACAGCGTTGGCTGTGTCCCCTCGTGTCGCAAACATTGTCCCAGGCAATGGTTCTTTTAATTCGGGAATGAGGTCAAAATTACATGGAGACAGGTCAGGTGAGTATGGCGGGTGTTCCAGTACTTCTCACCCCCCGCGCTGAAGTTGCCTTTGTGCCATTCTGTGGATGGTTCGTTTTTCAATCCCTGTTTCGGCTTGTAACTCAAGTGGTGTCCATAATCTGTTCCACGTCCATGCACTAGGTAATTACTGCACATTCATATCAGTCCGGACACTAAGATGTCCTCCGGATCGTTACACGTCGCAGCTTGTTTCATGTTTGTGCCGAAATCTCGCAACGGTTCATTACGGAACGACATTATTCCCCAGAGCTTCCACAAGCTGTCTTCATGAGCATTGCGACCCCGGCAAATGGCCAGTTTGATGTACGAATTCTGTTCTTGCCTCGTCACAACATGGAGGCTGACTTACTACTGTATTCCCGTTGTCCTTTGCGTGATACCTGTCCAACGCACTGCCATCTCGTGCCTTGCCCATGTGCTATGAATGTCATGCTTTTCAGGACATGTATGGTAGCACCGTGAAAATGTGAGAAAAACAGTTTCTATGACTTATGCCACAACCCTCGTATACGTCTAAATCGCACACGAGAAAATATTGCAGAAAGCATCACTATCCAAATAAGAATACAGGTCCATGATTTATCTCCTGATTCCCCCCATCCCCATGGCGCAACAATCCTGAAGGGCCATGGCCTACCAAGCGATCACTGCTCAGCCCGAGGACCTGCAGATTATGAGGTGTCATGTGGTCAGCAGGACGAATCCTCTCGGCCGTCATTCTTGGCTTTCTAGACCGGGGCCGCCATCTCACCGTCAGATAGCTCCTCAATTGTAATCACGTAGGCTGAGTGGACCTCGAACCAGCCCTCAGATTGAGGTAAAAATCCCTTACCTGGCCGGGAATCAAACCCGGGGCCTTCGGGTAAGAGGCAGGCACTCTGCTCCTACACCGCAGGGCCGGCTACCTCCTGATTTCCTTTACGAAAAATCTATTGAAAATCCCGCCATACGCAATGAATAATCGTTCACATGTGTGTATGGTTACAGAGAAATAGAATTAAGTTCACGCCAAAAAAAAAAAGAAAAAAGAAAAAGATCTGCCCTTTTGTGAAGTCAGGAATGTGTACAGTCCAATCTCCAACAACTCAAGTTCAATTTTGACACTGAAATTGGATTTCCCATTCTTCTTTATTTCTCCAAAATGTCTCTCCTATCCATGAAATATTTCACAAACTTTCGTTTGCCGAGCTGGATAGCTCAGATGGTAGAGTGCTGGCCTTCTGAATCCAAGTTGGCAGGTTCTAACCTACAGTAGTTCGGTCTGGTGGTATTTGAAGTTGCTCAAATACGCCAGCCTCGTGTCGGTAGATTTATCGGCGCCTAAAATAACTCCTAAAGGACAATACTCTGGCACCTCGGCGTCTCTGAATCACGAGAAACCCACCCCACGTCGAGGTCGAGAAGGCAAATTTTTATTGATAAGTGTGAAATCGCTATTCAGCTTCCAGCTCGCAAGCACGATATTAGCTGCTAATTGTAAACCTTGCCCACAGAAGATCACCTTCTGGTGGTGTGAAATACAACTGCCCTTCTTTGTAGGAAAATGAATAGGTTATAGGAGTTACATTTCGCGAAGCCATCATCGTCAGAGTTCATAAAACGATCAAAGAAGACTTGAACTTCCACCGAGAATAGCAAATGAAGGACGACTTAATGCAGGGAACACAAAAGTCCACTCTTTCTAAATCAAAAGTGAACTCCTTTTGTATCGCAAATCATTCAGGACGATCAAGTGTGTAACCCCTCTTGAAGAAAGATTTTTTAAGAAGAACGTTTAGGGAATAATTACGCAATAGAAATGTGGTCAACAGTATTAAAACTTAACGATTATAATTAAATATTCTGTAGTTTCGAAACGAAAGGTCAATATAAAAGTTACCTTAACATATATAAATAAGTCCATGAATTTAAAAACTGATATCCATAGGAATGTACAGTAAAATGAAATGGCGTATGGCTTTTAGTGCCGGGAGTGTCCGAGGACATGTTCGGCTCGCAGGATGCAGGTCATTTGATTTGACGCCCGTCAGCGACCTGCGTGTCGTGATGAAGATGCAATGATGATGAAGACGACACATACACCCAGCCCCCGTGGCAGCGAAATTAACCAATTATGGTTACAATTTCCGACCCTGCTGGGAATCGAACCCGAGACTCCTGTGACCAAAGGCCAGCACGCTAACAATTTAGCTATGGAGCCGGACGGAATGAACAGTAATAGCAATTGTAAACGGCTGTTTCATGTCTAAGCCTTGATTCGTTCGGAATGGATGTAACAGTTTTTCATGTGCCTACCATGAAATAATGGATGTATATTTCCTCAGTTTCGTATTAGTCCTTCCAATAAAGGATCACAGGCTCGTGAGTGGCTTCCTGATTCAGCAGTTTGCCCACTGTACGTGCCTCGTGGTGAGTAGTGGAATGCATGATCATATTATTCTGCTACGATGCGTTGAATGCTATGATTTAGAAAAGCTTATTTTACCATTACTAATTAGTCCATGTTCCTCTTGATATATAAAGTAGCAATTCCCCCCCCCCCCCTCCAATCCCGAACCTCCATCCCTTACACTCTTATCTAGAAGATCTCTTCAGTTAAACAGAATTTCTCCTAATGAACAGGCATCTAGAATGTGTGCTGGATTATCGATATCCGCAGTCATAATAATATATGTTTATTGTTGTTTTCCAGTTCTCTGAAGATGTCATGATTAATACGCATCCTACTTCTTTCTTTGCAGAACTACGACCAGAAGTCTTTCGACATATGGGGATTCAAGAAAGCAATTCTTAGCACACTTCTTCAGGCAGTGAAAGCGATCAAAGGTGGAATTATAGCCCTGAAAGGGCAATTGATCAAGGCTAAGGGACAAATTATCCAGACTAAAGGAAAGATCATCTCGGCAAAGGGAGAAGCTATCAGCAATTTTGGTCGTCACATCGCTACAAAGGCTCTCAGTTCTTCAGGACACAGTTCCAGTGGTTCTGGACATAGCGCTCCCAGTGCTCCTTCTGGACCTTCAGGTGGAGGCTACGCACCATCAGGACACTCGGGAGAAGGTGGGTTGTCGTTCCCTGAAGCGGGGTATGGCTTCGACTCCACGGGATTCGGCGGCTACGGAGACTTCCAATATTCTGCACCAGGTACTGTAAAACACAATGAACACACACACAACATGTAAATTCTCTTGTACATAAACAAAGAAAGACATTTCTTTACTTCAGTTAGGTACTGATCTATCGTGAGGAGCTTATTACATAGCGCTGATTATGTAAATTATATTTGCGTTGTACCATGACATCATAATGTTCAACTCTCAGAAAATGTATGCCACCTATTTGACTTGTAGAAATTACACCGAATTGTATTTCTTGTAAAATATTCATATTTGTTTTCAAGGAACGATTCATGTTTCAAGTTATGGATAGCCTCACATATTACAACACGCAGATATATTAAGTAGGAAAATTTGCCAAGTGAAGGAAGTGAATTCCTGTTTTATATTGTATTTGATGGAGGATATGTTGAATGTGATGACGCATGTGAGTGTGAATCGGGTGACTAAACGTATTGGAGATGATTAATAAAAGACGGAAATATATCCATTTACTGTCACTCAAGCTCTCGTTCTAGCTCTAGACCTAAGCATTGCTTGTCTTGTACTAAACTTGGTCTTGTAACGGTGTACCGATGCTCATATATTAAATACAATGTTCATCACAATTTCTTATACAGTATTGCAGCTTTTAATGATAGATAATCACTGCTGAATATATTGATCAGCACGACGTCAGAATTAGTGATGGATACAGTGTTAAATACACAAAACTGATACTCTCTCTGCACAATGCCGAATGCGCTATTGGATACCGATATTGGATCCAATATTGGACAAAGTGTGAAGTAATATATTGGACAAAGATGGTGAACACGAAGTTTGATATTTTGTTTGAAGTAAAGTTGATTATGGTACAGGATATTATGTTGGATACGGTGTAGGGTATTAAGCTGAACAAAATATTGGGTATACTGTTACAGAAATGTTGGATATATCTTTGAAGAAACAACGTTAAGTGCGGCATAGAATGAATTTTAAATGCAATGTTGGACCAATGCTAGATGCAATGTTAAATTCAGCGTTGTACACGATATATCTTACAGTGATAAATGAAAAGTTGAACTCAGTGTTCGACATATTTTACGTAAAATGTCTGACACTAGTAAGACTGATATGTGAACGAAAGTACATTGCTGCATACAATGTTTGACATGATATTGGACACAAAAGCTCCTTGGATTCAATGTATTTGATATTAGTGAGTACGGAGTTTGAGTTAGATATATTCATAACTATACGATAACAAATTAATGACAAGCATTTTGTGTGCGAAATGTCTTTTAGTGGTCAACCTCCTGACAAAATCACGCACGTACTTAGAGCATCGATGGAATCCAATCTGGGCATTTTTTTCCCATTTGGAATATATTGTAGGGTCAAGATTATAGCGGTACCTGTAAAGATAACAAACATTAAAAAAGTATACTCTTCGACTTGGAGTGAGAAACCATTTAAGTACTTTAATGTCCCGTGTATTCGTATCATGTCTGTCTTGTAATAACTTTAACCACAAGGTTGAATGGAAAGCGTCCGTATTGCATTTTGGGACTTAGACGCAATATGATTATCAGTCGCACGTAAATTTTGTCCAGTGCCCTGTATTGCTATAGTACACTATATGAAATGATGTGTAGTTGGGTCTAATAGTAACAGGATTGGTTTCCAAGTCTCATACCTTTACCATCTGAACTACGCATTGTACCTGATAACAGGACAGAAGACAACTCTGAGCAGGTAATTCATTTAATGGACGAATTATACATTTTTGACGACTTTCTACATCATAACATTATCAAGAAAAATGTACAAAATGTGTCTTCTCTAGAATAAACAACAAAGCTGGACATAACTATGGTAAAGAATGAATGTTTCTGATACAAATCCAAACATTTATTCACATGTGTTCGTCAGAAATATCCTGGACCAATATTTTCTAGAAGTAATTAATTTATGAAATAGAGTTAATGTATTGCAGCACATTCCAAAATCATAAATATTAAATTATTTGTATATACCTGAATAAAATTTACCTGCGGTAAAAAGAAAGATTCAAATTTGTCGAGATGAGTATCTCAGTGAGAAAATTCGATCACTGCAGTACGTGAGAAGAAATTTAAAGGATGATGCTTTCAGTAGACGAATTC
This sequence comes from Anabrus simplex, assembly GCF_040414725.1. Taxonomy (NCBI): domain Eukaryota; kingdom Metazoa; phylum Arthropoda; class Insecta; order Orthoptera; family Tettigoniidae; genus Anabrus; species Anabrus simplex. The sequence goes on along the minus strand of NC_090266.1, from coordinate 969,194,290 downwards.
ATTTTGTTTTACGATTTGAGCTGGAAGAGAAATATAATCCATCAGTAATGAAACATAATCTGCAATAAATTAAAATGAGAATGCTCTGATTTTTAGAAAAAGGACGTTACTTAAGGAGAAGTGTGAAATTTTTGGCGTGATATGTGTGGGTGTCTTGGTAATAACTGTCAACATGTTGTGTTTATTATGGGGATTAGTCCACAATCTACTTAGACTTGTACAGTTTCCTAACTTTTTATGGTGGCAATGGGATCATATCAACTCCTTTATGACTTGACTGTCATTTTCTGATAAGTTTTTATACACGCTATAATCTGAAGATAAACGACCAAGAGACATCTTAAAGGGTACATGTATTTAAAGAATGTCTTGCTATAGGGCAGCATACACACAAGTTGACAAGACACACACCCTTACTCAACCTATATCGTGCTTGACTGTCCAGTGAGTCTCCGTGACGTCAGGTAAGTTACGGTCGACTTGACGAGATGACTGGAAAGCTTCGGTAAGTACTGACATATGACACTGTATAACAATTTACTTTCACTTCTTCGCTTTTCTGTCCTTTCTGCTCAGCTTATGCACTGATAGGTGTTCGGGACATTATGACATGACTGGTACTGTGTTGTAACAAGGACTGCAATATATTGCATTCGGCAATCGAAAGACAATAATGATTTCATTTCTAAAATTCTACCGGGCACAATTCCAAAATAAAGAATGATATTCAACCATACCAAATGTTTATCCATATATTGTAGTACAGTCGCATGAGTAGGTAATCCTGATGAGAATGCACACAATCTCACAAGTAAATTGTAGGTTTATGAAACAATAAGAATAAACTAATTTTTTGGGTACCTGAGAAATACAGCATATCTTTGAACGTTGTCTTGTAAGCCGTAGTATTGATAAATTATGGCTCTCACACCCACACAGAAACACCAAATCAGATCAAGGAACTGAACTCTTAAACGAATACAATACAATACAATACAGTCCAGTTCAACACAATGGCATATAGAAAATTCAAATTTCCTTAAATTAAAATGTGATGAGTATATCATACTTGATATTTGAAAATTTGAACATAAAAACGATCTGACACGAATAAATTATTAAACCAGCAGAAATTTGAAAATACGATGCATGAAACATATCACAGCACTGATGAAAGACGCAAAATGTATCTTTTCCAACCAATTATTGGGCGCAAACTCAAGCAAGGATGAGAATTCTGGACGTCAACGACAACAAGTACATCCTAAATGCAATAGAAATAATTTACACACTGAATTATGGCATTTTGATATATTTTTAGTCTTCTTCATTATTTGGAGAAATGACGTAAGAGTATTCTACACAGACGACATGGAACGTGTGGACTTCCCCAAACATTACACCAATATACACTTAACAACATTTACACCATAAAACATTTCATTCAGACAATGAACAATACGTCAAACTTGTACATTTGTGTCCTAAAACTATTAGGGACCATTACTGTGTACAAATGTTGTATATTTGCATATAACTCTCACTACTGGGACAAAAACGCAAGCTTCTCTTTTCACTGTATTTACTGTATAATAGAATCAGGCTATACAGACATTAACAGTTTATAAAAAAAAATAAGGTTGCTAGAAGGAAACCAGAATTTAATTCCATCGAATGCATATGTTAAAAACATTTAACCGTTTAATTACTACAAACGTACTGATACGTTCGCTACCGCATGTATCATATGCCCTATGCATTTACAATGCATTTACAATTACGTTTCAGAGATTTTTTGCCTCTATTGCTATGCACATACATGCACGATCCCTTCTGCAATGCATCTGGTGACATTTGTCTATCTGCTTTTGAATTATGTCCCGAGTTGATGTTATTCGTGGAACAATACTTTTATATCTCTGTGACCGTGCCTGTGACTGATCTCAAGTATCGTGTTTTGTAAACAATAATGGCGGGGGGGGGGGGGTGACAAGTAGTTCGCTGAATGAAGAAAAAATATTGTGAGTTGTTACAAATGCCGAGTCAGATGTCGATGAAAATGACAGGAAAGACCTAGGAATGGAAAGGAAGCGGCCGTGGCCTTAATTAAGGTACAGCCCCAGCATTTGCCTGGTGTGAAATTGCGAAACTACGGAAAACCATCTTCAGGGCTGCCGACAGTGGGGTTCGAACCCACTATCTCCCAGATGCGAGCTCACAGCTGCGCTTTCTAACCGCACGGCCAACTCGCCCGGTAATCAAAGGTATTGCAAGAAGTTTAGGCACATAGAAATAAGCACAACAAGTGGAAAATAAATCGGGAGTGGAGCCAGTTTCAGTTGTTTGAAACCTGGTCCTTACAGAGTTAATCTACCCTGTTTCCTTGGACATAATTTCATTAACATTTCGACGTAATATCTTATTATCGTGTACTTATGGTCTGAGACTTGCTTAAAATGTGACGCGAATTGAGGATGATAGATTACGTAGTAGAATAATGAACTCAGCCATGGAAGGTAAGAGAAGCAGAGTGAGTCCAAGACGGTTAGACTCAGTTTCTAATAATTTAAAGATAAGAGGTATAGAACTAAATGAGGCCACAGAACTAGATACAAATAGAGGATTTAGGCGGCATTTAGTACATTCACAAAGGTTTGCAGACTGAACGCTGAAAGGCATAACAGTCTATAATGAAGATGTACTGTATGTATGTATGTATGTAGATCCATGGTAGTGTAAAACGATTTTTTCCATTGTGTTGACAAAAGGTTCCTCTCTACTGAGTCATCAGCTTATTCTTCAAGAGAACAATCACTTAAAGAAATGGTCGGTCTCAGATATACTCCTCGCGTTTTACAAGCAAGCAGAAGGTTAGAGGTGTCTGGTCGGGACTGTATTATAGGCAACACCAAAGGACTCTCCTGATCACTATTTGTGCCCCTAGACTTCGGATTTCTTAGAAAAGTTCTCTGAAGTGCCGTATAATTTCGTAAAATGTGATATTCAAAACAGTTTCACAAAAGGAAGGTCCTTTAATATCCTCAGAATGTTGAGGTTCTTGTTGTATACAACGAGATACGTCTTCTAAATTAATTGTATTAATATATGGGAATAATAAAGGAATTCTGTCCACGTAATCGTACTTCAAAGTGATCTAGACATGAAGCATATGCCTTTCCTTTGTGATTTATATTGGTTTATTGTTCTATTGAAAGTTCTGTATTTTTAACAAAATCTATATTGTGAACTTAACAAGATCTCCTTACCTGAAAATGTAGATTCCATAATTTACAGTAAGAAATTACCGTATTTTTAATGTATTATTTCAAATCTCAGAGTTAATTTTGAAGTAAAAATTTTTCTGTCATGTCTTAACCCTTTGCCGCATGCAACAAACCGGGGTTTGGAAATGTCAGTTTTAGCATGATTTTCCTAAATTTATGTTGACTGAAAGTTATGACAACAAATTTCAAATGTATGTATTTTATTCGAATGGAGTTGTCGGTTTTTAAAATTTGCGACATATTTGTCCCACTATGCGACAAGGGACATTTTTTCGTTTCATAATATAGGCGCTAGTAAACTTAAGAATACAGTTTCTTTCTTTTGTGTGTAACAAATCAAAACTACATATGCAACTCGGCGGTTAGATGTTGATGGGTTCCACACACAAAGGTCTCGGATTCGATTCCTGGCTGATAGAGGAATTTTACATTAGGCAGTGTGAAACTTCAGAAAGCAGCTTACTACTTTTTTGTAACACAAATGGACGTTACATGTCTCACAAACATTGTTCGCTCTGTTATCCGCACGAATTTGATTATATTCAACACATCCTTTCTGGCATCCAATTTCATCAAGAAATCAATCAATAAATACTGATCTGCATTTAGGGCAGTCGCCCAGGTGGAAGATTCCCTATCTGATATTTTCCTGGCCTTTTCTTAAATTATTGCAAATAAATTGGAAATTCATTGAACATCTCCCTTGGTAAGTTATTCCAATCCTTAACTCCCCTTCCTATGAACGAATATTTGCCCAATTTTGTCCTCTTGAATTCCAGCTTTATCTTCATATTGTGATCTTTTCTACATTTAAAAACACCACGCAAACTTATTCGTCTACTGATGTCATTCCACGCCATCTCTCCACTAACAGCTCGAAACATACCACTTAGTTGAGCAGCTCGTCTTCTTTCTCCCAAGTCTTCCCAGCCCAAACTTCGCAACATTCTTGTAACGCTACTCTTTTGTCTAAAATCACCCAGAACAAATCGAGCCGGATTACTTTGGAATTTTTTTTCTAGTTCTTGAATCAAGTAATCCTGGTGAGGGTCCCATACGCTGGAACCATACTCTGGTTGGGGTCTTACCAGAGATTTATATGCCCCCTCCTTTACAATCTTACCACAACCCCTAAATACCGTCATAACCATGTGTAGAGATCCGTACCCTTTATTTACAATCTTATTTGTATGGTTACCCCAATGCAGATCTTTATTTATATTAACACCTAGGTACTTACAATGATCCCCAAAAGGAACTTTCATCCCATCAACGCAGGAATTAAAACTGAGAGGAATTTTTCTATTTGTGAAACTCACAACCTGATTTTTAACCCCGTTTATCATCACACCATTGCCTAGTGTCAATCTCACAACATTATCGAGGTAATTTTGCAGTTGCTCACAATCTTGTAACTTATTTATTACTCTGTAAAAAGTAACATAATCTGCAAACAGCCTTATCTCTGATTCCACTTCTTTACACATATCATTGATATATATAAATAAGAAAATATAAAGGCCAAATAATACTGCTCGGTGGGGATATACTAAAGGCAATGGGTTGGCATATAGTGCCATATCTGAAGTACCTATTTGATTATTGTTTGCAAGAAGGAGCTATACAAAATGAATGGAGAGTTGCTATAGTAGCCTCTGTGTACGTTGTATAAAGAAAAGGGTGATAGACATAAAGCAGAAAATTACTGGCCAGTCAGTTTGACATGCATTGCATGTAAGATTTGGAAAGCATTCTTTCTGCTTATATTAGACATGTTTGCGAGATAAATAACTGGTTTTATAAAAGTCAGTAGCTGCCTCTGTGGATCCGTGGTAGTGTCGGCCTCCGGATCCCAAGATAGCGGGTTCAAACCCGGCAGAGGTAGTCGGATTTTTGAAGGGCGGAAAAGAGTCCATTCGACACTCCATGTCGTACGATGTCGGCATGTAAAAGATCTCTGGTGATACATTTGGTATTTACCCGACAGCCATAGACGCCCAAGAGAGATCCGGTTTACTCTGTCTGCCATCTAGCGGACCTAGAGTAAAACGGAACGTCGAAATTGACGAGCAGACAGCCAGATGGCCTCAAATCGAAATGTCTGCACACGGTAGCTGAGGCCATACGATTATTATTATTATTATTATTATTATTATTATTATTATTATTATTATTATTATAGAAGTCAGTTTGGGTTTAGGAAAGGTTATTCCACTAAAGCTCAACTTGTAGGATTCCAGCAAGATATACGTCCTTAGATCGTGTTAAGGGACACTTCTGCCGCTCACTAGAGTGATAGCAGTTCAGATACCGAACAATGCATGTGAGAGTTTTGCAGTGAAAGGTAACATTCCTGCGGCTCGAATTCCACGCAAAAATTATGGTCACAAGGCCACTGTTGCGATGTCAATTGTCACTTAAAAGTACACTGACTGACAGAGCAAATGCAACACCAAGAAGGAGTGGTTCGAAAGGGATGAAAGTTGGGGAAAAAACAGAGACGGCACGGACGAATAATTGATGTTTATTTCAAACCGATATGCAGGTTACACAATGCGCACGGCATCGACTCAGTAGGATGTAGGACCACCGCGAGCGGCGATGCACGCAGAAACACGTCGAGGTACAGAGTCAATAAGAGTGCGGATGGTGTCCTGAGGGATGGTTCTCCATTCTCTGTCAACCATTTGCCACAGTTGGTCGTCCGTACGAGGCTGGGGCAGAGTTTGCAAACGGCGTCCAATGAGATCCCACACGTGTTCGATTGGTGAGAGATCCGGAGAGTACGCTGGCCACGGAAGCATCTGTACACCTCGTAGAGCCTGTTGGGAGATGCGAGCAGTGTGTGGGCGGGCATTATCCTGCTGAAACAGAGCATTGGGCAGCCCCTGAAGGTACGGGAGTGCCACCGGCCGCAGCACATGCTGCACGTAGCGGTGGGCATTTAACGTGCCTTGAATACGCACTAGAGGTGACGTGGAATCATACGCCATAGCGCCCCAAACCATGATGCCGCGTTGTCTAGCGGTAGGGCGCTCCACAGTTACTGCCGGATTTGACCTTTCTCCACGCCGACGCCACACTCGTCTGCGGTGATTATCACTGACAGAACAGAAGCGTGACTCATCGGAGAACACGACGTTCCGCCATTCCCTCATCCAAGTCGCTCTAGCCCGGCACCATGCCAGGCGTGCACGTCTATGCTGTGGAGTCAATGGTAGTCTTCTGAGCGGACGTCCGGGAGTGCAGGCCTCCTTCAACCAATCGACGGGAAATTGTTCTGGTCGATATTGGAACAGCCAGGGTGTCTTGCACATGCTGAAGAATGGCGGTTGACGTGGCGTGCGGGGCTGCCACCGCTTGGCGGCGGATGCGCCGATCCTCGCGTGCTGACGTCACTCGGACTGCGCCTGGACCCCTCGCACGTGCCACATGTCCCTGCGCCAACCATCTTCGCCACAGGCGCTGCACCGTGGACACATCCCTATGGGTATCGGCTGCGATTTGACGAAGCGACCAACCTGCCCTTCTCAGCCCGATCACCATACCCCTCGTAAAGTCGTCTGTCTGCCGGAAATGCCTCCGTTGACGGCGGCCTGGCATTCTTAGCTATACACGTGTCCTGTGGCACACGACAACACGTTCTACAATGACTGTCGGCTGAGAAATCACGGTACGAAGTGGGCCATTCGCCAACGCCGTGTCCCATTTATCGTTCGCTACGTGCGCAGCACAGCGGCGCATTTCACATCATGAGCATACCTCAGTGACGTCAGTCTACCCTGCAATTGGCATAAAGTTCTGACCACTCCTTCTTGGTGTTGCATTTGCTCTGTCAGTCAGTGAATTTGGAAGAGGGGCCATCTTTAAGTAAACAACAGATGTTAATCCCATATCAGGGTCATGAAGTTACGTCATAATGAGCCAATTTCTCAGTAAGACGTATTCTGAAAGATGCTGTAAGAGTATGTAAAGCTGGTCAGGATATGTTTTTAATATAAAAATTATCTTGTGATTTTTCATGACATTTGACGTAGCGGTCATAGCGAAAAGTCCTCCAGTGGGAGTGGGGGGATAGGAGGTGATTAGTTCAGTGACTTAGTTGCTGGCTTTCCACCCGGAAACTGAGGTTTGATTTCCGGTCGATGCTGGGTTGAGATTTTCATCTCAAAAATCGCGGAGCGTAAGGAAGGGCATCCGACCAAAACAAAAGTGTGCCTGGATGGCTCCAGCTACCCCAGAAATAACCTGAAGAATGGTGTTGTAGTTGTTGTTGCTGTCGTAGCGTGTGAAGTAATCCAGTATTTTTTCGTGAAATCCGAACTAAACTGGCATAAGTTTCATTTTAAAGATCTCTCATAAATTGACAGGTTTTCGAAGTATGGCCACCTCGGCGATAGTCCAGTGACGATGTCAGTAGGCTATCTCACCCCCAGACTGGTTACACCGGGCGAGTTGGCCGTGCGGTTATGGAGGCACAGCTGAGAGCTTGAATCCGGGAGATAGTGACTGTCGGCAGCCCTGAAGATGGTTTTCCATGGTATTTCCTATTTTCACACCAGGAAAATGCTGGGACTATACCTTAATTAAGGCCACGGCCACTTCCTTCCCCCGCCAGGACTTTCCCATTCAGTCCTTCCCATACGACATATTTGTGTCGGTGCGATGTAAACCAAATTGTAAAAGGAAAGACAGGATACAAATCATGCTTTCGTTTCCGATGTATAGGTAAGTTTTACTAAACATAGCATGCGTATTTAGTGGTTGTAGTAAGGATGCAAATGAGAGGGGATATAAGTCTCTGGTAGGATCCCAAGCAAAGGATGGTTCCAGTGTATGGGACCCTCACCAGGATTACTTCATTCGAGAAATGGAAAAAATCCAAAGAAAAGCTGCTCGATTTGTTCTGGGTGATCTCCGACAAAACAGTACCGTTACCAAAATGTTGTAAAGTTTGGGCTGGGAAGGCTTGGGAGAAAGGAGACGAGCTGCTTGAACAAGTGGTATGTTCCGAGTTCTCAGTGGAGAGGTGGCGTGGAATGACATTACTAGACGAATACATTAAAGTGGTGTTTAAAAGTAGGAAAGATCACAATACCAAGATAAAGTTGAAATTCAAGGGAACAAATTGGGGGAATTATTCGTTTGTAGGAAGGTGAGATATGGATTGGAATAATTTACCAAGGAGAAGTTCAGTAAATGTAAAAATTCTTTGCAATCATTTAAGAAAATGGTAGGAAAACAACTGATAGGGAATCTGCCACCTGGGCGACTGCACAAAATGCAGATCAGTGGTGATTTGATTGATTGATTGATTGATTGATTGATTGATTGATTGATTGATTGATTGATAAAACAATTACTATGTACGAAAATGTTTTTTTTGTTAGAAATTTGCATTAAAAGAAATAACAATGTCGAAGAGAAATGACTGTAAAAAGCATCTATGTCGTAACCCTCTATCCCAAGAACTTCTATCTCCTGGAGGCTAAAAACTATGTCAAATACAAAAATATGTTCTTTTCTCTGTATGTTTTAATGATAAGCATAGCTCGTGAGTTTAGAGCCGATAGGTAATTTATCCCTATGGAAAATCCCTTGTTCGTATTCATTTGAATATTCAACATTTTAAAAATAAAGAATGTAGATGCAGATGAAGCATCAGGACTGTCGTATTTTCATTCACTGTGGCGGAATGAATATGGAGTTAAATACGTCTGCTGGGTATGCCATGTTATATATTGACCTTATGCCCACAGAATGTAGTTAGAAAAAACCCTAAAGCGGGAAAATTTTCTCCCGTTTGGCCTCTACTTATCGCGTAAGTCGAATTTGAGTAACTGCTTCTATTATTAAGTAGTACTTAATGATAACGAACCTGATTTAATTTATTTTCAAGGAAGTGCGTTCTTATAACTTCAGTCACCTGCGTCTTCTTGCGTCATGGACTTAATAGGAGGGAGTAACCCGTACCTTGTGACAGGCGTATATGGAGGTTATATAACGTGGAACAAGTCCCGTAACTTTCTAAGACCATAACATGTGGAGTGATAATAGAACCAATTTGTTAGCATATTTATTGCCACTTCTCACTCAGTTAACCTGGGCTTGGTTATCCGGGAACATTTGTCAGATAATAATAATAATAATAATAATAATAATAATAATAATAATAATAATAATAATAATAATAATGTTTTCCTGCCGCTTTTTCCCCACACCTGTGTGGTCGTGGGTGCGAACTGCGATGCACACATGGGGATTTGGCCCTGTTTTACTGCCGGGTGCCCTCCTGACGCCAACCCTATATGGAGGGATGTAAGCACTATTGCGTGTTTCTGTGGTGGTTGGTAGCGTGATATGTTGTCTGAATATGATTAGGTGAGTGTTGGGATGGACACATACATCCAGTCCCCGAGCCAGAAGAATTAATCAGAAGCGATTAAAATCCCCGACCCGGCCGGTAATTGAACCCTGGGCCCTCTGATCCGAAGGCCAATACGCTGACCATTAAGGAAACGAGTCGGAAAATTAATAATAATAATAATAATAATAATAATAATAATAATAATCTATGATTCTAAATACCCCCAAACAAAACAAGCAAACAAACCTGTGGCTCATACAGCTCATTAAGGGATTTAGCCTGCCAATACGACTGTTGTCCAGTCAGATGACGTATAGATATTCAAGTGTAACGTATCCGTGTTGCTTGGTGGTAATGCCCGGATCCTCATCGTACAGATCTGAAGTTCTATCAAACCCCGTTCCAGCACTCCCTGGACTGGCCGCGAAACGGACCCGAGGTTTCCGGCTAGGAGGAAAGCAAGGTACCCCTGCAGTATAAAATAATACCCTACGTTTAGTAAAATTCGATTAAATGTTGAATTTAGCCTGGCAAATTATAGAACAAACATATATTGAATCAATAACTGTTAACAATTTCTTTCATGCGTGAGATAATATTTACACAGAGGTTCCTATCCTAGTCCATTGAGTAGTGGAGAACGTAGCTAATACTCCATACTTTTCCATTATTCAAGAAGGGGAATGGGTTGATACCGTCACCATGCCTTTTCCAGCTCTTACCTGCTGTGAAAGCCCCCAGATATAGGAAGTACGTCAAGGGTGAATTTATAGAACCAGCCGATTTATCAAGAATAACTTGGTTCGTAGAGGTGGAAGTTAAACTCCCCTGTTATTACCAATAATTTACGTCAAGGAAGACCCACTTTCATCATCAATATTGAACGACAATAATAGTTAACCATTACAGACATTTTGCAAAATACGGTATCCAAGTGAAAGCAACATTTCACATTATTCAGTAATAATTAATACTACAAGTTTTTCGGAAACAATCAATTTTTCATTTGTATATTCATGAAATGTAACCCTTAGAATACCGAATGCAATCGAATTTTATTTCCAAATTTGCCAGGTACGAAGTAATCCTATCATTGGTTTCCGTAACACTGTTCTCTTCTTATAAGTTCGAAAATATTGTAACTGTGTCATGACCAACTGGACGGTTCGAGGTACCACATTTTGACCGTATGAATTGTTTCGAAGGTCACGCTATTGTAGTTAACCTTCTCTCGCTTCTGTCAGGAGATTTTCTCATGGCTCTACAATACACGACACGCTAACCTTACGTCTTTATTGTTTTGAGGAGATACAGAAACAAACATTACACATTTATGAAAATTATACTTTATAAAAAAAGGTTTGCTTCTTCACGTTTTTTTTACAGTTTGCTTTACGTCGCACCGACACAGATAGTTCTTATCGCGGCGATTTGATAGGAAAGGCCTAGGAGTGGGAAGGAATTTGTCGTGGCCTTATTGTACAGCCCTAGCACTTACCTGGCGTGAAAATGAGAAACCACGGAAGACCATCTTCAGGGCTGCTGACAGCGGGGTTCGAACCCACTATCTCCCGGATGCAAACTCACAGCTGCACGCTTCTTACCGCACAGCCAACTGCCCGGTCAGAAATATTCAAATGTTTGTATTTATTTGTTAAAAATAATTCAGATTCAAAATTAAATATTAAGAAAATGAGAGTGGTGTGGAGATGTTTAGACCGTGCTTCACACTCAGTCCACTTCTGCAATAATTCCCCTCGACGTCGTCTCTGCTAGCCTATTAGCTCTACAGTTACCATACGCTAATAATAATAATAGCTCTACAGTGAGCTCTTCATATACTGTCTACCTTTTGCATAACATATATCGTTGTTGCGCCTAGAAACTCCGCTATGTGATAATATTTCAGATTAGAACTCTGACCAGAGAAGATCTGTAATCTAAGTTTCAGTATTGCATGATCTACCCCAAAGATTTTTTGTTGTATGTGATACACGTGCTGCGGGTCAGTATTTCTCCCCTCGACATTGTCGCAGAACTGTAATTCGAGGCGCAACGACGATATAATGATCTGTGGATCAAAGTTAACCACCAATCTATTTTCTAACGTTGCGAGCGGTTGGCTCTAATAAGCACCCTTCTCTAAGCCGAGACAACGCGTCTCCCTGCATTAAGGTCTTGGACACGTTAAGGGAATAGGATGGTATTGAAATGCTTTATGCTCCATCACCAAATATTTGACTCAATTTTGAAGACGAAAATATTTTGAAGGTTTGTAACTTGCTTATAAAAATGTATAAATCTTGTCTGTAATATCTGTTCTTCTAAGGAAAACTTTTCCTCATAAGAGCACTTGCAGTGAGGTGATAATCTGAAATGAGGCAGAGTCCCTTCTCTATCTGAGAAGAACTAAGCAATCGAGGAACGGAACTGCATTAATTCAGGTTATTTGACTGTCGTCATAAATGGGACACATCATGCTATGGAAGAGTATCTGATCAAATAACGGGAACGAACCACTTGTTAGTCTACAAAATATCTGATGGAGTATTTGCAAGACGAACACTGCTATAGTTGGTGTAATTTCCTGAGTGATGTCTTGCATTATTCATGACTAAATTTGACATAGAATATTTAAAGTGTTATTGACGACAAATTTATTGAAAATATCTTAACGTTCTCTTTCAAATTCCGTTCCAGTCGAACTGAGAATCACAACCCACCACCTGCAGTGTTCCTATTAAAAAAATCAACAATTACGTTGTATGTTTACTGTAATTCTTTGAACATAATGTTATTCCAATGCTGTTGTTTATACAAATTAGATAATACAAGTATGTTAAAATGTTATCTATGCATACTTGAACAATGCGTTGAATCCGAACAGCTATCTAATAAAATGCTTGTCCCTCAGCACGATGCAATAAATAACCAGACTCTTTGGCTCCATTGTCAACTAACAACTTAATTAACCTCACAAATAGCGATCTTTCACTGTGATTAACATTTGTGGATGTGGATTTTGTAATATCATTTGTTTGTTATTTCTTAATTTTTAAATACTGTAGCTTATATTTGTATTTCTGTCATATAATTTTCATTATATAGGATGAGTAAAATAGGCAAATGAACAGGTAACTGACAACAGTACTAGATTTTTAGAAATACTTAAACATTATTCCTTTTTATCAGTACTGATTATCCATGGTATCGGATTGTTGCACATGAAATGTTTAATTTGGTAGTGAAAAATTAAATATAAACACTGTAATAATGATTTTTTGTTATTCAAAATTGGCACCATTAGATTCAGTACACTTCTCTCAACGAGGTACAAATGCATTCATGCCCGTTTCATTCAAACTGACAGCCTAGAAGAAAGAAATTCCACGAAGAGGCTTTTGACAGCTGCTTCGTTGTTACACACTTTCTCCACTGAAAACCGGGCTGGGAAGCTCATATGTTGGAAACGCTGGCCTTCTGAGCTCATGTTGGCGGGTTCGATCCCGGCTCAGTCCGGTGGTATTTGCAGGTGCTCTAATACGACATACTCTTGTTGGCAGCTTTACCGGAACGTAATTAGAACTAGAGAACGAAATTTCAGTACCTCAGTGTCCCAAAAATTTCGCAAACGTAGCAAGTGGGACGTAAAACCAATTATTATTATTATTATTATTATTATTATTATTATTATTATTATTATTATTATTCACCGAAAAATAAAGTGGTAGTGTTGTTCCTGACACCCGGACGCCATGAAGAAGTATAACTTAATTTCTGTTCACCAATCTAGACCGATGAACGCGCAATTTCTGATGTATTTCCATCAGAGTGGGTGCGTACATTCTATCTCACCATTAACAGTTACACCACATTTCAGTGGAGAATAATACCAATTGCACACCACTAATCACGATTATCTTCTTCGGATGGGATGAAGATTCGGTTTCGGCATATAATTTGGGGCCTCATCGGCATTTAGCCATTGAACAGACCAGCGACTATTATCCCATAATATCCATTTTTCTTCGCATATTACACGTCTTAATACTATAAGTTTCATTTCCGGGAGGGACAGCTCTTCGGTTCAGACGGCCCGGGGTTCGATTCCCGGCCGGGTTGGAGATTATAACCTTAAATGGTTAATTCCATTGACCAGTGACTGGGTACTTTACTGCCCTCACCATCCCAGCAACACACACACACACACACACACACACACACACAAACAACAATATCCTCCTCTATAATAACACGCAGTATCCCCTACAAGCCAAATGCCTCCCACTCTTGTTGGAAGGTCTCTCTTTCTAGGGCTTATTAGTTCCTGGAGAACAGAGAAGTGCAAATTTCCAGACCACACCGAAAACTGGAAGACAAGTGATTCCAAGCGCATATGTAGGGATATTTGAACTGTACTGCCCTATGTGGTGGCACCATGCTTTCAATATGACAATAAGATCATCCGGAAATCTGTAATTTCGTGTGCAACAAACTGGTATGAAATTATAATATAACTCATAAATAATTCATATTATGAAACTGTAAGATACTTGCAGTTTTAAGATTTCACTGTCTAATCAGTAGCGGATTTCTGTGATTTGACACTAGTACAATGCATATTCTAGAAATGATTGAAAGCCTTGGCATGTATGTGATTTGTGCGGTCGAAACAGGTATTCTCTGGAAGTGGCGGAACACACTAAGAAATTTAGAATTGTATTTGAAGACAAGCTCTCTTATAATGTAATTGGAGGAAATTTCTATATAAATGACTCAAAATAACTTTTCAAGCCGATGAGAAAATGAAGGGATCCTACGATAAAAGTAAATTTTATAACACAAGTGGAACATTTATGTCAGTGATACATTTCAAACCATATTGCCTTCACTTTAACTCGTGGAACATCATTTCAAAGGAATCTTCTTCACGAGCCTAGTTTAGTAATCTATTACAGTACTTGCAATGGAACTATCTTAATACCACACGCGGGGCACAGTATTATAGATATCTTCTTCGACACTACGTAATAATTCCCGTCAAACATTACATTACAGATACCAGCTAAATTACAATCATTTTACGATACTATTTTTAATTTTATTTTAGAATTTGATGTACATCGCACTGACACAGACAGGTCTTATGGTGACAATGGGGTAGGAAAGGAAGCAGCCGAGGCCTTAATTAAGGAACAGCCCCAGACTTTGCCTGGTATGAAAATGGGAAACCACAGAAAACCATCTTCAGGGCTGCCGGCAGTAGGACTCGAACCCACTATCTCCCGGATGCAAGCTCGCAGTTGCGCGTCCCTAACCACACCGCAAGTCGCCCGGTTTTCCTATACTAGCCCGTGAAATGTGCAGTAGATTCGTGTTACATCACAGAGCTACCTAGTCCAGGTGGAAGAACGCACACTGGATACCCCGCCACGAAGTCGAGAAAGTTTAGAAGCGAAACTGCAAAAGGATTTTGTCCCTACACCAGAACTGGGTTAATTCCTAGGGACAAATTCTGCCGGACATAGAGGTAACTACTCTGTCCCGCTATGTGTCGGGGTTATGGACAGTGGAAGCCTGTAGCGTCCACTCCACCAGGGATCTTCACGTCCTGTACGAGCATTTCTTTACTAACCTGTTGAACAGTATCACACTCTTTCCAGTTTTAGCAAAAATCTAGCCCAAAGGGAGCTATTATGTGACATTCACTTCACAATTCTAGCGATTCGCTATTTACTGTTCCCTACTACTTGAAATTCGCTCCAAAATTATGATAGATCATTGTCTTGGTGATGTCTGTAACATCGCATTCTCCGTACGATTCTGCTGGATCTTTGTCCTATAGGAAAGTCTTCCTCATAATTCCAGCAGAACATAATATCTATGCTAGCGTATGTGATGTTGCATTCAGAATGTACCTTATCGGAATGCTGCGATTTTTTTTAGAATGAGAGAAGATCCATTTTTGAAACATACATATATTTTATGATTGTGCTTTCGTGGGAATTGCTCTTACTTCGACATAAGCTAATAGGATTCTTCCTTCATACTTTAATTTATGAATATTATTTTACCGCTTATCCTTTCCTCTTTGATTTAGAAACCGAAACAAACCGACCAGAGAGCACACAGATATTAATTTGAATTCATGAGCAAAAAGAAAAGAAAAACTGAAATCAAAAGATGAAAACAGGAATATGCACGGTACCGTTTTCAAAATTTACCAGGTTAGAGAACAAAATTAGAACAGGAACAAAGATCAAGTTAATGGGATTGAATGCTGACACAGTAGATCAGCATTTAAGAGTGCCTTATAACGAGAGATCCTTGTTAGCAGATTTACTGGTACTTTTAGGAACCCTGTGTGAGAGAAATATTCTGGCAATCTGCCGTCTCATAAGGCCAATGGTAGCTGAAAGATTATTATTATTATTATTATTATTATTATTATTATTATTATTATTGTATCTTGTTTAATACATTTCATGATGATAACTGATTTATTTCCTTTAGGATACCTCCCACCAACTGGAGGAAGCTATGGACCTCCCCCTCCTCCACCCCCTAGCTACGGACCACCACCATCAGCCCCCTCAGGCCACTACGGCAGCCCTTACAAGCTGGCACGAGCAACGACGGCACAAAGAGAAGACAAGCAGTCATCAGGAGGTACAAATTAATATTTTTCTACAATGTGCATGCATCATTTGTGTAGCATTACACGAGCAAGTGTTTGGATATGTACGGATAATTCCTTCATACATTTCTTTTCCTTTCTTTTTCATTTTTTCTTTTCATTCTATGTTTCTATATCATTTTTAATTTCTTAGATTACATGAAATACTTTAGTGTTTGCTTTGTTTATTATATTTACAATATTAATGAATATTTACATTAATGTTTACATTACTTACAATATTTGTCACATTTCGTCTGACAATGGATCGCTTGAACAAGACTCATTATTACACTTATTTGGGTGGTATTTTCCATGGAAGCGTTGAAAACAAAGCATTTCGCAATAACTAGCACATTTAATAAATGCAAGTGCAGATAAAGAATAACACTTTAATCTCATTACATCACGTGAAAAACAGATGTTCACAAATAAGAAAATACATCAAGGTCGGATTCGAACTCGGAAACTTCAGTTCCCATTCCCAGTGCGCAAGTGACTACGCCACGTACACAAGTCTGAAATATCAGCGGAAAGAAGACTACAAAAGTTTGAGGATATATTTCAAAATTTAAATTTTGAAAAAAATAAGGCCCATTGGCGAAGGTAATTTTACTTAAGGGAAAATGCACAAAATTTGAACATTTTTCTAGAAAAACTCTTGTAAATAATTAAATTGAATGTAATATAGTAATTAGAAAAATTAGGGAAGAAGTGAGTTACAGTGAAAAATAACTTAAACCAGTTCACTAATTATAACCCTAAACAAAGGAAACACGGCATTGTTCAGCGCTACATAAAAATATTATGACTAGGACCAGGAATTTCGTACAGTAATATGTAAGAATGTCCGCCTCTGTGGTGTAGAGGTTAGTGGGATTAGCTGCCACCCCCGGAGGCGCGGGTTCGATTCCCGGCTCTGCCATAAAATTTGAAAAGTGGTAGTAGGTCTGGAACGGGGTTCACTCAGCCTCGGGAGGACAACTGAGTAGAGATGGGTTCGATTCCTACCTCAGCCACCCTGGAAGTGGTGTTCAACTTCTCCTCCAGCCAAATGCCGGGATGGTACCTAACTTAAGGCCACGGCCGCTTCCTTCCCTCTTCCGTGTCTATCCCTTCCTATTTTCCTATCCCCTACCAAGGCCCCTGTTCGGTATAGCCGTTGAGACCGGCTGAGCGAGGTACTGGTCATCCTCCCCAGTTGTATCCCCCGATCCAATGTCCGACGCTCCAGGACACTGCCCTTGAGGCGGTAGAGGTGGGATCCCTCGCTGAGTCCAAGGGAAAAATCAACCCGGAGGGTGAGCAGATTAAGAAAGAAAAAAAATGAATATGTAAGAATGCAAACGAATGTCAAATTTCTCTTGTTCGCACGATAGTTTTGATATGAGATTTGCATACACGTAGGTACCACATATTATAATTCCCACTATTTATGCAACTTTCTTTACACAACTGTAGAGCGGGCAAGTGGATACTTGATACTCCTTTGCATTCTAAGCTATTACTACGTAAAGTTTCTGGCCCTAATTATGACAATGAATTGAGAAATTACTGGATTCAAAACTGTGAAATTTATACTCTATAATGATAATGTACTGGATGCCAGAATTGATAAATGAGATGTATTTCATTAGAAGGTAATACTTACGGGATTCTAAAGGCTGAGATAGTCACTGTAGTGATCGAAAGTACTAAGATAATTTCTTGTATCGATATAGTAACAAGATAAAATTTTGTTTTAGTAGTCAGTAAGATGAATAGAGGCCGATTAATGGACGGATTAATATTGTCAGGTGATTTTTGTATGAGATGTCTGGAGGAAGGTGGTAACTTAGTTTTTAGGCTGAACGGCGATTAAGGCATTTTCCAGTTCGTTCATCGAAACTCTAAAAATTACGAATACATCTTACGAATTACGAATACATACATTTCGAAAAAGGATAAGATAATTTTAATGAAGGGAAATCCACAAAATTTGAACAATTTTCTAGAAAACCACATGTAAGTGATTTGTAATATAGTAATTAGAAAAATTAGGGAAGAAGTGAGTTACAGTGATAAAAACTATAAGAATTCATGGCCTAATTTGGTTACTTTAACCAACTCACTAATTATAACTCCAAATAAATTTGTACTCGTATAGAAGTACGATGCTTAATCGAAATATTGTGTATCAAATGGAAATTTTCAGGTTGTGAAGAGTGACAAGATGGGCTTCGATGTCGTTCTGAGGTCTCAAACACAACGTTTATGAAGGTACAGCAACCACTATTATGGTGAATTTCCTATAGGGTTATGATCTACACTTACTACAAGGAGATACTGTACCAGGATATTGGAATGCATCTTATTCAACGGCTTCATGCCAAACCCATTATTGATTATAATTCCAGACACTGATACACTGAACACAGACGTATAAAATAAAGGCCTAATAACTTAGTGGCGTAGTCAGTCATTGGCTTCTTGTTCTAGGACAACAGATAGGTCTTGCCTGAAGTCGCTGGCATTTGAGGGTGTTTGAATGAAACAAATACCTTTCCTTGGGTTAGAACACGTAGACGTTTTGTAGGGCAAAATTCTGACAACTCGTCTTCTATGATAATCTAAAAGAAGATAAACAAATATTATTATTATTATTATTATTATTATTATTATTATTATTATTATTATTATTATTATTATTATTATTATTCCGGGGATTATGTGGAGCGTACAGGTGTACGAAGGTGCGGGCATGAATGGATGGGTAGAGAGAAGATCAATTTTAAATTTAAAGCTTTAAAACTGAAATTGTATTTCTTCCCTTGCTTTTCTTTCCTCTTTTAAGTTTTTAAACTTTGTTAGACAATTATAAATAACAATTTGATATACACAAGGGGAGATGTAAAGCTCTAGAAACAATAGTTATTTCACGTTTAAGTGTAATCAGGTACCTTAAAGAGAAGAGTTAGGTAGCTGAAATGTTATAATTACCAAAAGCACTACTGCTCCAATTAAATACAAATCAGGAGACTGGGCTCAAATTTACAACAGTAGAAAGAGAATCTTTGCTCCACACAATTACTCTCTAGGAGACCAGTGTATAAAACGTACAAGATTCCAGCCTTTCAAAGGCACAATTCAACTTTTACATTAGGTAAAGAATAACCAATTTCCACTATCTTATTCGCTCGACAGTGTAAGTTACATTCCAATAGTTTAACATCAACAGAGGAAATAAATGCCCATACTACATAGCCTCAGTGAAAAAGAAAAGGTTAAAGTTATTGGCCGAAAATCAAAATGGTAGGAGGTAAACACTTGCACTTCATTGAAATTCACTACATCATCATTAAAACCCTATGTGGGCTTATGGCCCGACGTTACAGAGGCTAAGCCTGTAATACGGAGGTGATTAGATGGAAGGAAAATTTTGAATTACAAGAAGGGATAAATTTTAAAGATTACGAAATCCTAGTCACCTCAAGACCAAGTTGAAATACAAGAGGGTTTACAGTCTTTACTCCCTAAGTTACTCTAAGGTCTTTAGGCTTCTTTGAAAAATTACATTTAAGATTACATTACGAAAGAATTTGAAACCTTCCCCTCAAATTAGCTTTCTGAAGCTATTAGATTATTACATGATGTCTGCCATTACCTTGAGCTGGTCCTTCCGGAAATGGACGAGGCAAGCCCTTCCCTGCCTCCTCTACGGACACACTCTACGACTGGAATGGGGCGATCGGAAAACAACATGGCCGAAAAGGTCGCAGCTTTTATAGTGGAGAGGAAGGTTCGAGAGTTCTCTGGGCGGAAGCCCTGAACGCACACAAAATTTCTATTGGGTGGTTAAATAAAATTTTAAAAAATCCTTATTTGTTAACTTTAAAAGCCGGCGGGAAGAGATAGAAGTGCTCAGAACCTTAGAACACAAACAATCTACAAACGCTTAAGTTTCTACCAACAAATGACTACAAAATTTCTCTTGAAAATTAATTGTCAATCCTCTCCCCAGAAGGAGCACCTAGATCGACAGTAGAAACATCTGACGATGAACGACCAAACCTCTTCCACTAGAAGTTTCAAAGTTCGTATTACAGATGGCCTTCTAAAACGCGCTTAATTAGAATGTACGGAGTTGGTGTACCTCGGTACAATTATTATTATTATTATTATTATTATTATTATTATTATTATTATTATTACAAAATATCAAGCACCATTCACACTCTCACTAATAAAGTGCGGTCGATGATCACGTTGTCCTTAGGCCCTAGCAACTCATTATTATTATTATTATTATTATTATTATTATTATTATTATTTTCCCACACCCTGGTGAGGTCACATGTGTAGACTTGACTCTGTTTTACGGCCAGATGTCCTTCCTGACGGCAACCCTATGTGTTTCTGTGGTGGCTGGCAGTATTGTATGTTGTGTGAATATGAAGGGAAATGTGTTAAAAGAAATATCCAGTCCTCGAGCCTGAGAAATTATCCAGAAGCGACTAAAATCCCAGACCTGACCATGAATCGAATCTGGGGCCCTCTGAAAGGAAGAACTCGATGCTGACCATTCAACAAATGAGACGGACTTTTAGCCTCTAGCAACAACAGCGGTAATTAGGGCCTATGCAAGGCAGTGGAAAAATGTCACCTGGTTAGTGAGCTTGTCTCTTAAAGGCAGGCCATGTTTCGATTCCTGGCCAGGTCATGGATTTTCTACCTTGATTTGAGGCCTGGTTCGAAGTCCACTAAGCTTACGTGAGCGAAATTGAGGTGCTATTTTACTGCGAGGTAGTGTCCCGGTCTATAAATCCAAGAATAATGGCCGAGAGGATTAGTTACGCTGCCCACGCGTCATCTAATTATCTGCAGGCTTTAGGGCTGTTAAGCGGTCGCTTGTTAGGCCAAAGATCATAAAGGCTCTAACCCCATGGGATTTGTTTGGTTTGTAATAATTTAAAGCTGGAAAGAAGCATCTTTACCTTAAATCCGACGCATTAATTAATTGCATTTAATATTTTATCAGCTTACGATATCACAATTAGAGTGGTGTACGTAGTTTTTTGTAATGAAGTAGATTACCATAAGGAGAGGAAAATTACTTATTGGAACCAAAAATGTTATTGTTCTCGTACCACATATTTTTCCTATGTTAGTTCAATTAACGTTACCAATAACGAAGGAGTAATATAGCGGTTATTTTAATCTAGCGTTCCTTATTCTTGTGCTACAGCATGGACCTCACCGGCAAGGTGCGCCGCGCTGATATGGCAACCCACACAACACTCGTGTACTGTCCGCCTGCCGATAAGCGCTTCGAAGGTGTTCGGTGTGTGATGTTTCAGCTTTATGCTATAGTACATAGACTGCTACTGAAAATGAACAATGAAGAGTTAACAACTAGAGCCATATGTACAGTCGCTCAAAAAGAAAAGAAAGAAATAAGAATGAAGGCATGGTATTATATAATTTATTTGTAGTTACGTTTTTCTCAGAAACAATTAAACTTATAGATACAGTACTTGTTGTGAGAATCTACGTAGGAGATGAACTATTCTTTGATAATAATTCTGATAAAATACTAAATTCCACTAATATCAAGCACTCAAGCCAAAATCGAGTAATTTAATTCCGAACTATGATGACGTTTTGCAGCAGAAGTGAATATAACTGTTCCTTGCACTTTACAAAGTTCACTCATGGGAAATACTATGACACTACCCTATCCAATTTTAATATTGATGAACTTTTGTTAAATCCTTGCTCCCAGGCTTGAAACGCGGAAGTGCCAGAAATTTGTCCTACAAGATTTGTTTAACGTTCCGGTAAATCCAGCGACACGAGGCTGGCGTTTTTGAGCGCCTTCAAATACGCCGAATGGAGCCTTGGTCGACCCATGAACTTGGGCTCAGAAGACCAGTGGTCTACCGTCGGAGCTACACAGCTTGGTTCTGTATACCTTACTACGTTTCTAGTGCAATCATAACACGTACGCGAGCTTGTTTGTTAACGTACTCCCTAAATGACAAAACACAACAAAATATAACACTCATACCTCTGCGCAGTGCGCTTTCAAGCAACACTACTTTATAAAATGTTGCTTTCATAATATCACATTTTCCTTGTGGTCTTTTTAATAATGTTATTAGTCATACGTCCCACTAGCTAACTCTTTAGGCTTCCTGGAGGCGACGAGGGGCCTGAATTTTGTCCTGCAGGATATGTTTCACGTACCAGTAAATCCACCAGCACGAGGATGACGTATTTGAGTACCTTTAAATACCACTGGTCTGAGCCAGAATCGTTCCTCTCAAGTAGGGCTCAGGGGGCCAACGTTCTAACGCCTGAGCTATTCAGCCCGGTTTTCTGGAGGTTCACAGGTTTTCGGCAATAATAGGATGGAAGGGGACTAGGCCTTGAAGGCAGGGGTATTGGGCTTAACTAGAGCCCAGCTTCGATGTGAAAATGGGAAATAAATAAATACCATCTTAAGGGCTGCTGAGGGTGAAGTTCAAACCCACAACCCCCTAATGAAAAATATACAGTTAAAGCATATGTAACTCATTCGGTTCACATTACCAAAGGTTTATTAGTTACCTCTTAAAAGAACATCAATAAATTCTATATAATTTTTAAAAGGCGCAGTGATTGCCCTGTAGTTCATCTGCTAAGTAAAGCAGCTAAATTTCCAGTCCAGGTGAATACAGGATGAATTTTAACGCTGAAGAAGAGTTATAACAACGAAATAATATTTTTGTTTTTTACAATTGTCTTTACGTCACACCGACACAGATAGGTGTTTTGGTGACGATTGGATAGGAAAGGTCTAGGAGAGTGGAAAGGAAGCGGTCGTGGTCCCATTAAGGTACCTCCCCAGCATTTACCTCGCGTAAAAATGGGAAACAACGGAAAACTATCTTCAAGGCTGTCGACAGGGGTTCGGACCCACTATCTGTCAGATGAAATCATACAGCTGCGCGCCCTTAACCGAACGACCAACTCGCCCGGTAAACTAATAATAATAATAATAATAATAATAATAATAATAATAATAATAATAATAATAATAATAACATTCGAAACTAACTGATCTGAATTTATACGGAGAATTAAAAGCGTGGGCTGCGTGTGGCAGTATCACGTTGGTATTACTTTCATCAATGCTGAGTTCCCTGTAATGGGTGGCCACGTGCGAGCCGGAGATAACTGCTAGCCATTCACTGACTTACAGAGCACTACCCTGCAACAGACAGGAAACCACCTCATCACTAGACTTCACACGCTCACATTATTATTATTATTATTATTATTATTATTATTATTATTATTATTATTATTATTATTATTATTATTATTATTTCGGTGGCGTAAGAATAGTGTCCCATTCTCTCAACCAGAGATGCCAGGGTTCGACCTGATCGTACATGGAACAATCCTGGACTGAGGTAACACTAACAAGGGGAGTCTATAGTGTGGTCAACATTTATTTTGTCGAGTTAAATGGGAATAAAATCATACTTATTTGGAAATTTATGGAATGGGCTTAATATACTTGAGATTTTAGCGTTTCGATATTCAAACACGTTATATTCAGAATAGGGTTCTCGTATCAGAATGGGCAAGGTGCTGGTTCGGTAATATAAAGTGCACAGGTTTGCGGCACCGTTGAATCTTTCGTTTTTCTTCTTTTCTTCCCCCCTCCCCTGGTTTTGCTTCGCTGTATTTCCTTAAAATTCATTTTCCGCAGTTAACTTTTCGTAACTGTATATTATTAAGGGATATCCTGTGGATACACGTAACGATACTACATTTAGGGTAATGCTCCTTTTGTTTTTCTTTGTAGTTTAAGCCTGGCTAGGAAGTGAAGGCCTTTGCTATCTGCTACTCATATAAAGTAACATTATTAATAAAAATTATTGTAAAATAAATTTGTCCGACTCCTTGGCTGAATGATCAACGTACTTGCGTTCGATTCAGAGGGCCTCGGGTTCGAGTACTGGCCAGGCCGGGGTTTACACCAGGTCTTTGATTCCTCTAGCTCGGAACCTAGGTGTTTTTAACCGTCTTAATACACACATTTATTTGCAACATATCATACGACCGACCACCACTGAAACACGCAATACTGAGTACATCCCTCCCTCCTCTTGGGATTGGCGTCAGGACCGAGCTTAATACACATTACTGCCGATCTCACATAAATGGGAGAATAGACAAGAAATAAGTCGGAGGGAATAGAAACAATAGCAAGGAGTAAAAATAATTTTTAAGAAAAGTGACTTGATTTAAACTCAAACCTGTGCTCCTGTCCGCCTCCGTGGTGTAGTGGTTAGCGTGATTAGCTGCCACCCCCGGAGGCACGGGTTCGATTCCCGGCTCTGCCACGAAAATTTGAAAAGTGGTATGAGGGCTGGAACGGGGTCCGCTCAGCCTCGGGAGGTCAACTGAGTAGAGGTGGGTTCGATTCCCACCTCAGCCATCCTGGAAGTGGTTTTCCATGGTTTCCCACTTCTCCTCCAGGCGAATGCCGGGATGGTACCTAACATAAGGCCACGGCCGCTTCCTCCCCTCTTCCTTGTCTATCCCTTCCAATCTTCCCATCCCTCCACAAGGCCCCTGTTCAGCATAGCAGGTGAGGCCGCCTGGGCGAGGTACTGGTCATTCTCCCCAGTTGTATCCCCGACCAAGAGTCTGAAGCTCCAGGACACTGCCCTTGAGGCGGTAGAGGTGTGATCCCTCGCTGTGTCCGAGGGAAAAGCCGACCCTGGAGGGTAAACAGATGATGATGATGACCTGTGCTCCTCACATTATGGAATCTTTATGCTACAAGAGCATTTCTATGAATGCAGCCTTATATGGCGGATTATATCTGCTGTTTAAAAACTGAAGCGCTAAAATCGAGAAAATTTCCAAAAAGGTATTGATTTTGTACCCATGTACAAGGTAACTTTACCACCCAGATATTTCTTCAACTGTATGAAGAGACGGAAATCAACTGGGTGTCATGTCCGGGCTGTAAGGAGGATGGCCCGCTACCTCCAATGTGGTCTGGCGTTGTCGTGCAGCGACACGGCACCTGTTGAGGTCATTTTCTGCTAAATGCTACCGACAAACGCCCCAGTGTGTCACATTAACTGGCAGCAGTCACTGTCGTTCCCCGGTGAGGAAATTAAGTCTGGACCAAATTTCCTATAATCTTTTCAGAGGTGATGGTCCAGACGACATGTAGAGGACCGACATAATAAACCGGGTAATATGGCTGAAGAAACCATTACGTGG
This sequence comes from Anabrus simplex, assembly GCF_040414725.1. Lineage (NCBI taxonomy): Eukaryota > Metazoa > Arthropoda > Insecta > Orthoptera > Tettigoniidae > Anabrus > Anabrus simplex. The sequence goes on along the minus strand of NC_090266.1, from coordinate 969,168,693 downwards.
ACCACATGGCACTCCAATATGTGTAGGGCATGTGGCTGGACAGAGCAGTGCTACTGTTAAATCGAAAACTCTGTATGAACCACCAGTTTAGATTAAGCTACATTGCACACCAGCATACCGAAGGAATTTGTGATTCGTTACCAAGTGAATAGACAACCCGATACGGGTCGTATACAGCAATTAGTTTGGGTACAGCAGATGGTGGGTTCGAACATTACCATCGGTAGCCTTGAGAAAGGTCTTTCGTGATTTCCAATTTTCACACCAGGCAAATGCTGGGGTAGCGGATCTATATTAGTGAGCGTCAGCCCTTCTAATAAAGACTCTTTGGTCGGTGCGACGTAAAAGCTACTAGAAAAAAAAAGCCGGGCTGAGTGGCTCAGACGGTTAAGGCGCTGGCCTTCTGACCCCAACTTTGCAGGTTCGATCCTGGCTCAGTCCGGTGGTATTTGAAGGTGTTCAGTACGTCAGCCTCGTGTCGGTAGATTTACTGGCACGTAAAAGAACTCCTGCGGGACTAAATTCCGGCACCTCGGCGTCTCCGAAAACCGTAAAAGAGTAGTTAGTGGGACGTAAAACAAATAACATTAATTAGAAAAGAGACTCTTTGATGAGTGTAGGCGGCATTTGCCATGTAATACTAACTGCGTATTCGAACGCGGGAGCCTTCAGTCCAAAGTCTAACTCGCTACTACTGTGGAATTTAGAACTACGAATTATTCCACTTATTGTTACCTACAAGTTCCATTTACTCAAGCCAAGATCGAACCAATATCGAAGGTTTTGAAGGCAGACACACCACACCACGAACTACGACTTACATCATTTCACTTCTAGTTTTTCAACAAATCACCGCCGGCCTCAATGGCATGTTTTATTAGTCGTCCCTTTGTTGGTAAAATAGTGCGTTTGTCTCCGGCTGAGGCTGGTGAAGTATAAGAGCATTATATATATATATATATATATATATATATAATATGGCGTGTGTCTTTTAGTGCCGGGAGTGTCCGAGGACAAGTTCGGCTCGCCAGATGCAGGTCTTTTGATTTGACTCCCGTAGGCCACCTGCGCGTTTTGATGAGGATGAAATGATGATTAAGACGACACATACACCCAGTCCCCGTGCCAGCGAAATTAACCAATTAAGGTTAAAATTCCCGACCCAGCCGAGAATCGAACCCGGGATCGCTGTGACCGAAGGCCAGCACGTTAACCACTTAGCCATGGAGGCGGACTATGAGAGCATTTAAATACACCAACTCCGTGTCTTTGGCCTGCGGGACTGTGAAGAACTTCTGTCGAGCAAAATCCCAACAATCCGGTGTCGCTTAAAATCCGTGTCAATTTAAAGAAGTTTATATAACACAAATCAATTATATCTTTGGTTTTACGTCTCACCAACTTGTTTTCCAGGAACGGCGGGGTGCCGGAATTTTGTCCCACAGGAATTTTTTACAGGCTAGTAAATGTAGTGACACGAGGCTGGCGTATAACTTCTTCAAATAGCACTGGACTGAGGCGGAATCAAACTCACTTGCTGCTAAAATTCGTCCGCTTCGTGTCGTTAGATTTACTGGCACTTACAAGAACACCCGCGAAAATAATTCTAGCTTCACAGTGTCCCTGCTGACCGTAATGTTAGTTAGTGAAACATAAAACCAATAACATTGTTATACATCATGTATGTGGGTTATCATGAATTAAGATACTTTCTGTTAAAGCCTAATGCAAAATTACCTACGGTTTCAGAAGCTTATTGTGACGGACAATCTCTTTGAGAATGGATAAAGTCTCAACGAATTATAACAATAACTATATTCCACTGCGAATAAGAACTTATATCACAACACTGTTATTTTAGATAAAAAATTAACTCTCTAATATATTACGTTTATACATAAAATGTCCTGGAATGCTGAATGAACTCTTATGGACAGTATCTCTGCCTGGCTTGGAGTTCTTTATTAAGTGATGGTGGCTTTTTTAATTCTTGTCTCCATTAATCTCTTCTCTCAGTTTACACCGACGTTTTAATTAAATTCATGAAACAATTATTATCGTTTCCAACTTTCGGAGCTGACGTCATTCTTGAAGCTGCCGATAGATGGCAAGAGAGTGCTGCTAGTGCGTTGATCCGCCAACAGATGGTAGCTACACTCACTGCGACTGAAAACACAGCTTTCCCTAACGAGCGTGTGGGGTTCATGTGTTCAAGATTAATAATCCCGTGTGATAAAAGTTCCAACGAAAGCTCATTCGTCAGTGAAGCCCAAGAACAAACGAGCAGGGCCCTAATCAAGCGTTATATAGAGAAACACTGTAAGTACATTTTCAAAAATAAATGCTTTTGAACGAACCACTTTTCTCTACACAATCTTTAGGAGCGATATATTTTTTCTTAAAATAAAATACGTAGGTGAAGCCCATCTCCTTGACTGAATGGTCTGCGCACTGATCTTTGCTTCAGAGGGTTCAGGGTTCGGTTCTCGAGCAGGCCAGGGATCTTAGTCGGGTTTGCTTAATTCTTCTACCTCGAAGACGAGGTATTTATAATCGTCTTAATGCACATACTCATTCACATACACCACCCCACACTAGCACAGAAACACGTAATAGTGTATGTATACTTCAACACAGGGTTGCCATCAGGAAGGGCGTTCGGCAGTAAATCAGGGATCAGTGCCGACCCCAGATAAATTGGAAAAAAGACCAGGAAAAATGAATAAAGGAGGAAAAGTAGAAAGTGAACATACATTAAAACAATACCTCTTCATATTCGCCGAAAACCTACTGTATGTGTGTTGATGCGACCTTAAACTGCTAGCAAGAGGTAAATATAAAAAGAAATTAGCAACTAAATCGTCCGGCTCCATGGCTAAATGGTTAGCGTGCTGGACTTTGGTCATAGGGGTCCCGGGTTCGATTCCCGGCAGGGTCGGGAATTGTAACCATCATTGGTTAATTTCACTGGCTCGGGGGCTGGGTGTATGTGATGTCTTCATAATCATTTCATCCTCATCACGACCCGCAGGTCGCCTACGGAATTCAAATCAAAAGACCTGCACCTGGCGAGCCGAACATGTCCTCGGACACTCCCAGCACTAAAAGCCATACGCCATTTCATTTCATTTCAGCGACTAAATCTGCCTCAAGCCCTTCACATTTACTTGATTCGGTTTTACGTCCCACATTAAATTATACAACCCGATAAAGAAGAGTATAGTTACAGTTTTATTTGACTTTTAATTTTCTAATTACTCCCCTAGAGAAGTGTCTCCGTGGCTCAGGTAGCAGCTCACCGGTTTCTCATCGTTGGGTTCTGTGGTTCAAATTTCGATCATACTATGTGAGATTTGTGCCGGACAAAGCGGAGGTGGGACAGGTTTTTCTGCGGGTACTCCGGTTTTCCCTGCCATCTTTCGTTCCAGCAACACTTCTAGTGTCATTTCATTTCATCTATCAGCCATTAATCATTGCCCCAGAGGAATGCGACAGGCTTCTGTAGCCAGCACAGTTTCTATCCTCGCCGCTAGATGGGAGCTTTATCCATTCCATTCCTGACCCGGTCGAATGACTGGAAACAGGCAGTGGATTTTCAATTTTATTTTTACCCCCAGAGACCTGCGGTTCCATATGAATCCCGAACATCAGGGACGTAACCATGCATTTCATATCATTGGCTGCAATTTGAGTCGTGGCATGGATACATATAGAATCTAGTGACGATGGCTCTCAGATGTCACGTCCCTCAAGTATTAGAGGACTGGCAAACATCATTGCTCCGGGTTCGAATCCCTACGATGATAATGGCTATCTCGGACATTGTCTCTACATGAATTTTTCACACTCGCAACATGAAAATTCTTGTGTTCTGCTTTATTGAATCACAAAGAGCACTTATACCAACACCAAACCACCGGGGAATCTACAGTTCAACTTGTAACCTATACGAAATTTCCGAGCGATAAAGAAGTGCATAGTTACAGTTTTACTTGACTTTTAATTTCATAATTACTCCCCTAGAGAAGAACCTCGTGGCTCAGCTAGCATCTCACCGGTTTCTCACCGTTGGGTTATATGCCTAATTACATTCATTTCTTGGAGAACCAGATATCTTAAAAACCTACTAATATTTCCCTACAAATCTATTATTTTTGACAATGATACGACATTAACCAATAGAGAAAACTATCTATTACCGAGCTCGATAGCTGCAGTCGCTTAAGTGCGGCCAGTATCCAGTATTCGGGAGATAGTAGGTTCAAACCCCACTGTCGGCAGCCCTGAAAATGGTTTTCCGTGGTTTCCCATTTTCACACCAGGCAAATGCTGGGGCTGTACCTTACTTAAGGCCACGGCCGCTTCCTTCCCACTCCTAGCCCTTCCCTGTCCCATCGTCGCCGTAAGACCTATCTGTGTCGGTGCGACGTAAAACAACTAGCAAAAAAAAACTATCTATTTCACACTTGCATCGTGATTGTAAAAATCACAGACATCTTCCACGGCCCTTGCCGCAAAAATTTTAATGGCTAAACCTATGCGAGTTTATTAAAAATTGCTAATAATGCCCTAGTAGATTTACTAGCTCATTCTAATATTTCCGCCTGATGAAATTTTGGTTTCCTTCTCGGTTTATGTTTTATAATGCAAATTGGTATTGGTCTTTTCTTAGCTATAGGCCTACATTATACTGCAAATGTAGACTTAGCTTTATGTCTTGATGTCAAATATGGGTGATTACTACGAACTTTACATGAAAATGGGGAATTTTTCTTCTTTATTTGTCTTTTCCTTCATGTAGGCTGTGGAATATATTACGGTTCATATAACTATATACAACACTACCTATTTCTCACTTTAATCGTAATTGTAAAAATCACAAACATCTTCCAAGGCCCTTTTCTTCTTCCTTGTGTTTTCCCTTCAATTTGCGGAATCCGCCAGTCTACACCGAGCCTTCCACTTCGTCCGGTCTATGGCAACAGTTGGTCGTATGCCCACATGCCGCATATCATCACGAACTCAGTCAATGCTGTGTTTTCTTGGCCGTCTCCTTGGTCTCTGTCCATCAGAGTTAAGTTCTGTTTCCCCAGCCAAAAGATATTTCGTGTACTTTACTGAATGCTCAGCTCGTAAACTGCTTGGATCGTCGAACAGCATCACCGTAGATTAAATAGTGTAGGAGAACTCGTTAAAACGTGATTGAAAGTTACGATGAGGTTTACAAGCACTCCATCCATCAAGAAAATTCAAAAATAAAGTATGTCATTTTATGTAACTATTATGTTTGTGATCTTAAGAATAATTTTCTTTGTGTTGCTAACTATAGGAACATATTTTAATTTTTTAGGTGATGCATGTGTTTGTCTACAAAAGAATTCAACCTAAGTTTCAATCATATTACACATTATCCTAGCCGTGCATTTCCCAATACAGGTTTAAATTCAGAGAAAGAAAGCGCTTTCCCAAAATATTTCTGTTGTGTTTATCCCATAATTGTGATCCATGTCTTTTGTTATTAGTTTGGGGCATTTATAATCACCCAATCACTACAGTTTTATGAATTGCAAAGAGTAATGCTGATTTCACCACTAAATTTCTACGATAAATGAGTTGCTTAGTTGTGACGCTTTCATCCGTTCGAGTGCAACCGTCCTCAGCAGCTGACACCCGGGACGGGATATCTTGAATCCGTTACCCACGAGTTATTCTGACCTCATTATTGTATTTCACCGTACCTCTAAACTCCAACCTGAATAGCCAGTGAGTTGGCCGCGCAGTTATGAGCTTGCATTCGGGAGATGGTGGGTTCGAATTCCACCTTGACACCCTAAAGAGGTTGTCAGTGGTTTCCCATTTTCACACCAGGTAAATGCAAAGGCCACGGCCACTACCTTCCTATTCCTTTCCCATCCTTGTGTCGTCAAAAACCTTCGATGTGCCAGTCCGACGTTAAACCTCTATAAATAAATAAATAAATAAATAAATAAATAAATAAATAAATAAATAAATAAATAAATAAATAAATAATATTGGTTTTACGCTTGTGATAGCAGTGATATCGTCACTGGCTTCTCAACAACAAGGCTGTGATTCAAGTCTTGAGCAACGCATTTGGGATATTTTAAATGAAACCTCACCTCCTTGTGGTTCGAATTCTAGTTAAAACTGGAGGCCTTGTAGCTATGATCACGCTATCAACACTCACGTAATCTACAAGCTTACTTGCTTTGGTTTTACGTCCCATTTACTAATTTTACGATTTTCGACAACACCTTGCTGTCGGAATTTTATTCCGTAGTTTTTCTTTTAACTTCCCCAAACCCGTGGCGCAACATCCCGTCAGGTCTGCCCAGCCACATGGCTTCCACTTGGTCAGCCTAATGACATCCGCTGCCCGATACCTTGACCAGGTTCGCTACCTTTCGTATCAACAACTCTCCATTTGGTCTCATGAGACTGAGTGAACCCCGTTCGAGCCTCCAGAACCGAAATCCTTGGACTGGCCGGGAAGTCAACCCGGAGCCGCCGGGTAAGAGAGAAGTATGCCACACCTACAGCATGAGGATGGCTAGGTGTTATTCATTTACGTGGTAGTACATCGGCTGAAACAAGTCTGATGTATTACAGCACGTTCCAAATCCACCAGGCTGACGCAGGCTCAAAAGTCAGCGCTTTACAGTTTGAGCCAATCAGGCCGGCGATGGTTGTTTATAGAATTACTTGTCCTTCTTCACTTTCGTCGTGGAGGAAGTTGTATTCTTCCTCAGAGAATGAAGACAGTGAGGAAAGGAAAGGAAAACCGTGAAAGATTATTGACTTTGTAAATGAAATACTGAGGGCAGTGGTTTTCCAAAAGTGTACGCCGTGGCTCTATGTGGTTCCGCCTAACTTTCGCAAGGGCGCCGCGCTGAGGATGTTGGCGTGTGACTATTCAGCGGTAAAAGAATGATACAATAAGAACATCTGTATAGGATTAATATATTTTTGCCCATAAGCTAGTTTCTATGGGATAGTGTTAATTCTTGTGTCATTTATCATCTTATATTTCCTATGAACCCAGTAACTTAATAACAAGGGATATAAGATAAATCAGCGCGCAAGATTTTCCTCACTCTGCGTAATTCTTTCTGTTTGGCCGAGCTGAGTGGCTCAGAGGGTTGAGGCGCTGGCCTTCTGACCCCAACTTGGCAGGTTCGATCCTGGCTTAGTCCGATGGTATTCAAAGGTGCTCAAATACGTTAGCCTCGTGTCGGTAGATTTACCGGCACGTAAAAGAACTCCTACGGGACTAAATTTCGGCACATCGGCGTCTCCGCAAACCGTAAAAATGTAGTTAGTGGGACGTAAAGCCAACAATATATTATGTTCCTGTTTATATTATTATGTGCGGCGAATTAACACCAGTGACTTAAAAATGCCCTAGTTTCCTTTTTGTTACTTTAAATGACTTAGATATCTTAATTGCTATCGAACTTCATTAACTAAAGCAGTAACGTACCCACAAATAAATACACGAATCAGAATACATCCGATTTATTCTATTGTTAACTGACACAAGGGCGCCGCCGATATATGATGAGCAGGGAAAGAGGCCGTGTGTGTCAAACGTTTGGGTAACACTACCGTAGGGTACCATTAGAAATAAACCGAACAATGGGAGGTCGGAAGAGAAATATGACGGAGGTCAGTCTACCGCAAGGAAGTGTGTGAGTCAGGGCTCGTCTTTCAAGCTGTGAGCACTCTATAACGCTACAGTAATAGAGGTCAAACAAACTAGGAGATGAATGAGGTATGGTAGCTAGATCTCTTCCTCTTTCACTCTGTACTATAGTGGTTCACGCAGGTGCACATTAACCAGACCTAGATGTTGGTGAACTGGTCAGTGCCCCCACCTAGTCCAGGGAATTTTTGAGTCAGAGGTTACTTACAGGGGTGGTCAGCTCCTTGTCGCTCCTCCTCTAGCCAACAAATAGCATATAAGTTGTCTGTCCAAGTGGTTATCACGTCCATTGATGCTTAACTTGGGGAGATCTAACAGAATCTGTTGTTTTTACATGTCTGCTAACTTCGCAAAAACTAAAGGTATTACCTATCTATCTATCTATCTATCTATCTATCTATCTATCTATCTATCTCTCTATGTGTCTCAAGATGTGTCCTTCCTCGTCTTCTCTTTGAATTCCGCCAAATCATTCTGCTGTCAATAAGTTGATTCTCTTTCTCTTCATTTGTGATTCGATCTGCCAGTGTCCCTTTCAGCACTTTCCTGTGACACCACATTACGAAAGCTTTCCTTTCTTTCTTTCTTTCTTTCTTTCTTTCTTTCTTTCTTTCTTTCTTTCTTTATGGACTAGTTATTTCCCATTGTTTCTTTCGTACAAAATATGATCCACGCAAAATTTCTCAAAAACATGTTTCTAATAAGCGTAGCTACGTTTGAAATATACGCAGATATTTTATTATGAAAGGCTTACCTTGCTTGCACTTAGAATATTTTATGTTTTCCTTACTTCTACCATCGTTAGTTATTCTTTTAACCAAGTAACGGCATCCATCTACTTCCCAGTTAATTTCCTAATGTAATGTTTCCTGCATCATCTGAATTTATTCGACTGCAGTCTGTTACATTTGTTTCCGATTTATTAATTTTCATATTGTACTCACATTCCATGGCAATTCTAAGCCAGAGATTATTTGTGGTACGATGGTAACTTTCTTGTCTCTCCTCCTCCAGCCAACATGTAGCATACAGGCTATCTATTCAGGTGGTTACCACGCCCAATGTGTTGCTTAACTTGGGAAATCTGACTGGATCTACTGTTTCTACATTGTTTCAAGACTGTGGCCATACTAATATGACATGTGTATGTGTCATTCTTTCGCTGATATAGCAAATATGTCAGATACACTGCGAAACATATGACATATTACCTAGGAGCTTAGTAGTGGAGACATTTCCAGAATATTGGCTTAAAAAGGGTATCCTATTACTTTTTTTATAAGTTGCTTTACGTCGCATCGACACAGACAGTTCTTATGGAGACGATGGGGCAGGACGGTGCTAGGAGTGGTAGGGAAGCGGCCGTGGCCTTAATTAAGGTACAGCCCCAGTATTTGCCTGGTGTGAAAATGGGAAACCACGGAAAACCATCTTCAGGGCTGCCGACAGTGGGGTTCGAACCCACTATCTCCCGAATACTGGATACTGGCCACACTTAAGCAACTGCAGCTATCGAGCTCGGTTATACTATTACTATTATAATGGCTACTTCTCATTGGTTTCATACTTGACGATGATGTGAAACATACGCCTATTATGAACTGTCTCTATAGCAACACACCCGATTTAGGTAGGATGAAAGCTTCCCGAATACAATGGAGTTCCCTCCCACGAAGCAAATCATTCATATTTTCTGTTGATGTTGGCATTATAGATCAGCACCGACAAGCGAAGAGTCGAGACTCCTATGGCTGCCCGGAGCGTGCCTTTAAAAGAGGCAGGGACACGTGAGGGAGAAGAGAGGAACGTCTGATTAATAAAGCTCTGGGGAAGGGATGTAAAGCCAACTTCTCATTTACAAAGTACAGTAAAACCTTTCTAAGCAAGACAGTTGCTTTGCCATGAAAACGAGTCCGTCACGCACAGGTACTTCCGACAAAGCATGTTGAGTTCGAAGCCCGAAGGCTGATTTGATCCTCAACAGCTATACCGTCAGCTGTCATATATGGCCTAAGCGTCACTGAAGAGATGTACAAGAGAAATGAGAAGTGAGGTAGTTTCCCGTCGCTTTCCTCACCAAGTCAGAAGTTATTACATATCAGTCTGCCAAGTCCACTGAAATGCTCTCCGCAACTGCCCCTATGAGCGACATTTGCACGTCATTCATAACAGGGATTGGTTTTATAAAGGACAGTATTACAGTACTAAAATCTCTCATACCTCAGTCACATTCATGTTATCCAGTTCAATGATAAGGCTGAGACAGGTCAATGAAAATAACAAATTTGTTCTAGGTCATATCAGAAGAGACGTTGGACTGTAAACACTAGGTCCTGCCATCGAAGGTAGTACCATAATGACGAAGGTGTAATTCACACTGTCAGCTTTGGAAACTATACAATACACCTACTGAAAAATTAGTTTACATGAATAACACAAATTAGGAATTCCTTTTAGGTGCAGAGGTTGCAAATTTATTTGGATTAAATACTACTACTACTACTACTACTACTACTACTATCTGGCTCCATGGCTAAATGGTTAGCGTGCTGGCCTTTATTTCAGAAGGGCTCGGGTTCGATTCCCGGCCGGGATGGGATTTTAACCTTCATTGGTTAATTCCTACGGCTCGATGGATTGGTGTGTATGGCGTCCTGAACATTACAATTCATCATAAGTAGGGTCCCATACTCACAGACACGCAGGTCGCCTGAACGGCGTCAGTCCGAAAGACCTTCACGGGGCCTCTTCGGAGGCCACATGTCATTATTATTATTATTATTATTATTATTATTATTATTATTATTATTATTATTATTATTATTATATGGGTCACCTGCCCGAGGCGATAAAGGTGTGCTCGGTTCACTCGGAAGGACGTGGGTTTAATTCCCCGTCAGGAAGGAGAGCTTAAAAAACGAGATTTTCACTTCAGGAGGTACACATGGCCCTGAGGTTCACTCATCCTACACCAAAAATGAGTACTACGTTAATTCCTGGGGGCAAAGGCAGCCGGACGCAGAGCTAATCACTCTATCCCACCAAGTGCCGAGGTTACGGATAGTGGAAGCCTTCACCTCCCACCACTCCAAGGGGCTTCATAGCCTGTACGGAGATGACTTTAAATTGTCCATTGCCACAGATAGAAGTCTTTATTTTCTGCTTGAATGGAGTAAATTCAAACTCGTAAGGACGATTGAGGAGTTCATGATCTGAATTAGGAGCGAACGTGACGTGAAGAACGAGAGATCTACTGTATCGATCACAGTTAGGGCAACCGCCACGGGTTCATACAGCCTGTGGAGACTACGCAGTGGCCTCCACGGCATGCTCTATCCATGCGTCTTGGTAAGTGTGCTATTTACCAACTGATGAGCCCAACTTAGCACACTGGGGCGAAACGCTGGCAACCAGGAATGAGTTAGCTGGATAATTTATAATGTCCAATAACGTACCAACTCTATTGGTATTATAAATTTACTCATTTGGGACAAATATTTCACGTTCCCTATGGGAATCAATATCTACATCATTGAGAACGTCGGTAAAGCGGGGCTACATACATGCTCACGTTCGGGCTTGAAGTGCGGGAATTAAAGATTCTAGGTGAATGGTTGAAGCACCATGGGAAATGAGAAAAAATATGACACTTGGTAGAACTGAGCAGAATATATGGGGGGGGGGGCCAAAAATTTGACGATTTTGAGTTATATGGTTTGGTCTGCAATTGATTAAGACATACGAAGATGGTTAAGGTATCTAATAATAATGTTATTTGCTTTACGTCTCACTAACTACTCTTACGGTTTTCGGAGACGCCGAGGTGCCGGTATTTAGTCCCGCAGGAGTTCTTTTACGTGCCAGTAAACCTACCGACACGAGGCTGTCGTATTTGAGCACCTTCAAATACCAACGGACTGAGCCAGGATCGAACCTGCCAAGTTGGAGTCAGAAGGCCAGCGCCTTAACCGTCCGAGCCACTCAGCCGGGCAGTTAAGGTATCTAAAGACAGAGCATTTAACACTTAGATTTGCATAGTAAAATGGACCTAAACCTAAAAGAAAATAATGGCGAGAGAAGGACCTAAAATTTGAAGATGGAAAATTATTTGAAAAAAATATTATTTTATTGTATAAATATCAACTGAATACCACTAGAAAAGGCGCTGCCTATATGCGAGATTGTGGTTCCACGCCGGTTTTTATACGACCCTTAAGGAGAAAGTTATGCGGGGTCGGAAATATGAGAATTCCTTAATTTGCTTCATATCCGAATGTAAATTCTGACTCATGATGTATGTATTATTGAATAGAAAAACTTACTCCTGACGTAACTTTACCGTTGAGGCAGACTTACGACATTCGGAGCATAAGTTACAGTCTAAACGGGAGATGGTGCATTCGAATCACACCGTCGGCCACCCTGAAGATGATTTACCGTGGTTTCCCATTTCCCACCTGGCAAATGCAGGTGCTGTAACTAAATTAAGGCCGCGGCCTCTTTCTTCCTAATCCAATCCTTTACCATCCTTGAGTTACCGAAAACCTTCAATGTGTTAGTGCGACGTTTAAATCACAAGAAAAAAATCAGTGTGTACGAAATTTCGAAAAGTACTGAATTTATCGAAACATTAGTGTGCTTTGGTATCAATGGAAAGAGGAATCGGAATAGAATTGAACTGTGTCATCTCTTCTTAGATTTCGACATCACAAATTATAATCGAAACCATATGACTTACACGTAGAGGATGGTTGCCTAGTTGTACTTCCTCTTAAAACAATAATCACCACCACCACCTGACTTACACGAACCCACCCGCCGACTGGTACGAAATGGTACGGAGTGCCACGGTTCATGCATGTTCGGACTATATAATATATCACTAGGTGACCAAGTAGATAAGTTAAACAGCTTCAGATATAAAACCAGTTAATAGTCACTCAACGTCGACACAAAATCTCAGCGGGAGGTATCCTCTCCTGTCCCCCTCCGTATTTTTATTATTTGAGGAAAATACATCCAGAAGTACTGTTTCTAGTCTAACTCGAATCTTTAAATCTTTATTTCCTTTCCTGAATTTACTCGTAATCCAATATATTGTTTCGATTTTTCTGCCGTTATTCGTAAGACCACTCCAGAACATACACCATACTATCGAAACAATACTAAGTAAGATATCCCGAAAGAAGATAAAGCGGCTGCCTAGCCGAGTTGGTTAAGGCGTTCTCTGTTCACCTCGAAGGACGTCGGTTCGATTCCCACATCGGGAACTAGAAAAATTTTAAAACGAGCTTCCACTTCCGCAGTGACAGATGACCTAAAGGTTCACCCAGCCTACAGCATGGACGAGTACCAGGTTCATTCCTGAGGACAAAAGTGGCCGAGCATATACTATTCCACTTATTTTCGAGGATACGAATAGTAGAAGCCTTTATCTTAAATTCCTCCAAGGGTCTTCATGGCAATGGCGTAACGTTAGGACCTGCAAGGCTTGCAATAGCGGTGATCCTGGGACTTAATGAGTCCCGCAGTCTTCCCCGCAAAAGTAAATAAATAAATAAATAAATAAATAAATAAATAAATAAATAAATAAATAAATAAATAGATTTACGCGAATGCCATTCTGAACGAGAAAGGTTACACAAGGATTATTTTGCAGAATGTGTCGAAAAGAAATGTTTTTACAATTCGTAAGCAGATATCAGGTGAATGCATCTAGCTGCAATTGTTATTGTAGTTCTTGTTGTTTTGTTGAGTCTAGTACGGCTGTTTCTGGGAGCATGAGCGGGACATTCTCTCACAAAACGCTCTGAAGAAAGATATCACCATGACAACCTCTGTAACTGACTTAACAAAGCCATTAGTAGTAGATAACTCAATCATTGCTGCAAGTGTCCCAGATATATGCATAGCATTTTACCAGTTTCTATCTCTTTCTGTTGCTGTTTCTTCCACCGAACGATCATTTTCGAGACAATAGCTTAAAGAGAACTTGTTTGAAATGATATGACCCAAGACAGACTCACTGAAATCAGCATCTTCAGAATCGAATGTGAAAGGGTACGATCCATCGATGTAAGTGAAATAAATACTTTTGCATCCCAGACAGCATGCTGCATGGACCAGTTTCATTAGACTCCGATGTGAGTACAGGATAGTTACTATTTTACGGCACTCTATGGGTAAGAGCCGGCCCCACGGTGTAGGGATAGCGTGCCTGCCTTTTTACCCGGAGGCCCCGAGTACGGTTCCCGGCCAGGTCAGGGAATTGTACCTTGATTTGAGGACTGGTTCGAGGTCCACTCAGCATACATGATTACAATTGAGGAACTACCTGACAGTTAGATGGCGGTTTCGTTCTAGAAAGCCAAGAATAACGGTCGAGAGTACTCGTCATGCTGATCACAGGACACCTCATCACCTGCAGGCCTTCGGGATGAGCGGCGGTCGCTTTGTAGACTATGGCTCTTCGGCGCTGTTCCACCATGGGGTTTGGTTGGTTTGGGTAAGAGCTTGAATTAATTACTTGGATCTTAATCGCTCCATTTTGCGTGATGAAATTGTCCTGTTATGGTTAAAAATGTAAAACAAAGGATAAAAGTAGATGTTGTATATCAATCCCTGCAATACATTTAACATTTAAAATAAAATCAATGAATTATTATTGTTATCTTACAGTTAGTCTTTTCCACATAATGTATTAAAGGTATATAGTTTGCGTTTAAGTTTTGTTTGTAGTTAGTTAAATTTAAGTGTGTTCCCGATAGGTTTTATACCATTTCCTTGATGGACCCAACTATAATTTCTGCAGGTGTATCATATTTGTTACGCCTTTGCTTCATGGCCTGTACGGAGATCGGTTTGTTCTTCTCTGACTGAAAGAAGATACAGAAATGTCTTTACCGTTCTCAGAGACTGTCCACAGGGTACGTTAAACATGCATTTGAAGAAAATATGCTACTGTTAACTGCTCACTGAAAATTATCAAATCACAAGCGTAATGGTAACTTTCTTTGTACATTCCTACAAGGATGTTACAATAGTAGAAATGTTGTCCGTAAACAATAGAGACAAAAATAATTTCTACTCTTCGCTTCTTTGACGCGGCAAAATTCCAAAAGGTTATCATGTCTGTTAATAAGGGCCGAAAGAACATCAGTCTAGCTAGTGCGTTACTTGCCCCAGTTAAATCTGAGCAAAAATTGCATATTAGAGGTTTGGTTCTTATCCTAATTTGAACTGTCATGATCTCCGTAGTCCGCCTCTGTGGTGTAGTGGTTAGCGTGATTAGCTGCCACCCCCGGAGGCCCGGGTTCGATTCCCGGCTCTGCCACGAAATTTGAAAAGTGGTACGAGGGCTGGAACGGGGTCCACTCAGCCTCGGGAGGTCAACTGAGTAGAGGTGGGTTCGATTCCCACCTCAGCCATCCTGGAAGTGGTTTTCCGTGGTTTCCCACTTCTCCTCCAGGCGAATGCCGGGATGGTACCTAACTTAAGGCCACGGCCGCTTCCTTCCCTCTTCCTTGCCCATCCGTTCCAATCTCCCCATCCCTCCACAAGGCCCCTGTTCAGCATAGCAGGTGAGGCCGCCTGGGCGAGGTACTGGTCATACTCCCCAGTTGTGTCCCCCGACCAAGAGTCTGAAGCTCCAGGACACTGCCCTTGAGGCGGTAGAGGTGGGATCCCTCGCTAAGTCCGAGGGAAAAACCGAACCTGGAGGGTAAACAGATGATGATGATGATGATGATCTCCGTAATCATGACCTGTTATTAGTAGATGGAATTTTTCGTACAAAAAAGCATTCTCAATTATTCAGTATTTCAATTAAAGTATTATCTAATTTAACATTTCACAGCATTGAGAATAAAGTCGCTGGAGGATATAAACGATGCTGCCTTATCACTGGAGAAGAGGGAACCATAAAATATTTGCAGGCTATTTCCACGTTCCACGAAAAGGTATTTTTTTGCTATTTGCTTTACGTTGCGCCGACACAGATCGGTCTTATGGCGACGATGGGATGGGATGGGATAGGAAAAGGCTAGGAGTTGGAAAAAAGCGGCCGTGGTCTTAATTAAGGTACAGTCCCAGCATTTACCTGGTGTGAAAACGGGAAACCATGGGAAAACACCTTCAGGGCTGCCGACAGTGGGGTTCGAACCCACTATCTCCCGGATGCAGGCTCATAACCGCGCGCCCCTAACCGCACGGCCAGCTCGCCCGGTCCACGAAAAGGGCTTCCATCAATAACTGTTTAGCCCGTCTTTGAGTTATGCTTATTGCCATAGTTAGTTCCAAGACCTTCATGGAGCAGGTGAAGTGTAGCACTTGAAATAGGAACTCTCCAGAAAAGAATTAAGTACTGTTGTTGTAATAGGAATAGGCGTACATTAATTGTTGTCTAAGAAGAATGACGTCTAACATCTGTATGCAGAAAATAATATCTCCAGGAAAGAAAGGAAAGAAAAGGAAATAGCCGGCTAGGTGTTAATGCTGATGCCATTAGACTGAAACCGCATTATATGTTTCACTTCATTAGGTTAGGGGCTACCTAAACATTATTCCTGTACAGAGCCGATATAAGTGGCGCATTCAGATAGTCATCGTCCATTTATTGGCAAGGTGTTACGTTCGATTCCGACTGAAGTCATTGGCAACTGAATGTGTGTAGATGTTATCCGTCACGTTAAAGAACTCATACAGAGCAAAATTCCAACAATCTGACATCTCTTAAATTATATATAAAGTCGAGGAACAATGACTATTTTCTATTATTATTATTATTATTATTATTATTATTATTATTATTATTATTATTATTATTAGATCGCAAGACCTTCGGAATAAAGACAAGTTTACGAGTACAGATACGAAGCACTAATGACTGACGTATTCCCAGGGTATAAAAGCATGAGAAACAGCACGGAACTTTTAACGCTACGAGAACTGTTTGTTACGTGCATGGTGCGTTAGCATACTAAATAACGCAGAGTGAGCAACAGGTTGAAGCACGGGGCAATTAGCATCCAATTAGGGTAGGTGCACATTTCTCTGAACCAATGGGGAAGCGAATGAAATTGCATTTCAATTCGATTGATATGCTTCGTTACTTTTCTGAAATTAACATTGTATAGCTCTTTCTGTCATACAATTTAATTGTCTGTATTCTTTGCTTTTACATGAAACTTGGAAAGCTACAGCAATTTATTTTTTTGAAGTTCAATATAGAGTCTAACTCCTTATAGGCTTCGGGAGCTCCCTGTAGAGTCCTAGCATCGGTCAAATGCACATACTAATTAATCCACCATAATCACACAGGCTATCAGACAGTACACGTAATTATTGACAAATAAATTATGGTTGACTAAATCGCCTAAACTCCGGTTCGTTTTTGTTAATAAGTATTGTCTAGTTATCGTCTTTCCAATTGGCCCGGCAATGTGACCCAGAGTGTAAAATGTTGGCTTTCTGATTCCAAGTTAGCGGGTACGATCCCATTTCATTACATCAGTATCTGAAGGTTCTGAAATATAACAGCCTCTTGTTTGTAGATCACATGTGGGGCAAAATTCTGGCACCTTGATGTATCTTTATTTTTGGTACTGGCTTTACGTCCCACCGACAGATAGGTCTTATGGCGACGATGGGAGAGGAAAGGACGAGGACTGGGAAGGAAGCAGCCGTGGCCTTAATTAAGGTACAGCCCCAGCATTTGCCTGGCGTGAAAATGAGAAACCACGGAAAACCATCTTCAGGGCTGCCAACTATCTCCCGAATACTGGATACTGGCCGCACTTACGCGACTGCAGCTATCGAGCTCGGCCCTTGATGAATCTGGAAACCGTAAAGGTAGTTACAGTAGAGCGACGTCAAAACATTTCAGAATGTAATTATTAATACTCATTAGTTGATATAGTTTTATAAGGGACGCCCGCTGTCGGAAATTTGTCCCGCAGGAGTTCTTTGACATGTCAGAAGCATACGGTACGGAGCATTCCCATTCAAACACCCTTAGATGCCACTGACCACAACCGAATTCGAGCCCGCTATCTGGGCAACAGGATACATAATTCCGTGTGCATATTTTCAATACCTTTGTTGGCCAACCAACCATTGCCTGCAAGGCAGTACGAGAAAGTATTAAGTGATATAAAAACTTACAATAAGCATTAAATTACGTTACTGTGGACAAGTTTCCTGTGAAGTTACGAAAACTTGTTTTTTTTTATCTATGGGCCCGACTACTCAAGGAACAGAGAGGCAGATGGCAAAGTAGAACATCATTTCATGAATTAATTTCTTAGATGGATATTTGAAGGACTCCAAGTGTTTTGAGTGTTGTGGGTTACAATACTTTTCTTGCTTGGCCCCAGAAGAAGTAATTCATAGCTACATGATATCTAGAGACCTCTGTGGCTGACGGACACGCCGTCTTTCAGGCCGGGAGATTTGTTACGGCGAAGGAGATGCACGGAGAAGGTGAGGGGGTTGGCGGCCGTGGCCTATACTAGGAACTGTCCCGGCATTCGCCTTAGTGTAGGAGAACGGAAAACCACGGAAAACCACTCTCAGAACAGCCGACGGTTTGAACCAACCGTGAGGTCCATCCCCTCACCGTCTCCCGAATATAGAGGCGTAGATCCAGGGTAGAGCCGTGGCCACTCCTCCTCTGCTCGGTTGGCCGGTCGGAGGGTAGAGCTGTCCGACCACGGACCAGCCGTGACCACTTGTGGGCCGAGACCCACTCTGCATCCACCAACCAGATCGACATGTTGGAAATGCGTAGGGCCTATAATATTTACATACTACTGTACATCGTGTATGAGAGTTACACCAGTATCATTTGCGATTAAAATATCTATTCTTTGACTTCTAGTAGAGAAAATGATAGTGATGTGGTCGCATTGCATTTCGATAATTTAGAGACGCAAGCAAACTACCCATCAGTCCTACAAGAGATACATAGGGACAGATGACACTGGATTCCACATCAGGTAAATAAACGCAAGATGACTTCACTATGGAAAACGCAAGTGCTGGGTCTCTCATATAAACTAACAAGGGGGCGATCCCTACTCGTCACCGCCGATCTCGCTCAAATTTATAGAACATGCAGGGCTTGGCTAGAAATGAAAGTACCCAAAGTGGGAACTCCAGATGGCCAAGCGTATAGAAAATAAAAATAAAAATGTTGACGCGGCTCTCGCACCGTACAAACCACTTACGTTAGTGCGCACGCCGAGCAGTTGTTGGCGTAGCGGTAAGAGCTTGGACTAGTAATTCGATGGTCGTGGGTTCAACTACCCGTGTGGAGACTGGTTTTTTCAGACAAATTTGATATTATTCATTTTCGAATTACACAAAGAGGTGAATAATTCATTTCATTTATTTATACGCAAAAGGCATAGAAAAGGTAAAAAAAATTGGGATTTCATTGTCATTGCCTACCTGCGCCAAGAATCTATTGTTTGTGTACAGCCGCCAGGAGCAACCTTCACTTGTCAGGTGAAAACGAATCTTACAGCGAAATGACTATTCACGTTTATGGCACATTCCCCATGGAGGGGAGATAAGCCAATAAAGGAGAAAAAAGAAGAATTTCTGTTTGAACACGTCGGGAAAGTTCGCAACTCCAAATTTTCTACAATTGTGCGCTCATTAAAAAAGACCTCCTATATGCCTTTTGCATAAGTAAAATAAATTAAAATAAATGAATAGTATAAAAATTGAGAAAAATATCCTCCACACGGCGAGTCGAACCCACGACCACCGAATTACTAGTCCAAGCTCCTACCGCTACGCCAACCACTGCTCGGCGTGTGCACTAACGTAAGTGCCTTATAGACTACGGTGCGCGAGCCGCGTCAACATTTTTATTTTCTATACGCTTGGCCATCTGGAGTTCCCACTTCGGGTACTTTAATTTCTAGCCACCCCCTGCATGTTCTATAAATTTGAGCGAAATCGGTGGTGACGAGTAGGGAATGTCCCCTTGTAAGACCGACCGCACGGTGTTTGTGCTCTGCGCTACAGCAGCTGCCTCAGCCGAACTTATTTCGCACGCGGCCGCCCTGCTTTAAGCAAAAGATGCTGGAAGTGTCGTCCTTCCTAGTACAAGCATTGTATCTAGTAATCACTTTCTGGCTGACGTGAGTGAGTTCTGCCACTGTAGTATTCCTGATTTCATTCGTAATGTTTTCTTTCAGCTCCTCCAATGTCTGAGAATTTTCTCGATGCACTTTTTCTTTCAGTTTACCCCACAAATAAAAATCACATAATGTTCGATCTGGAGAACGAGAGGGAAATAAACCAGCACCGATCACTCTGTCTGTAAACACCACCGAGATTGTAAGAAGGGAAGCTTCTGCTGTATGAGCAGGGGCTGCATCTTGTTGAAACCACCCACGCCATTTTTCTTCTTCTGTTAACTGATGGAAGAACGGCGTAAAAATGTCATCTTGGTATCTCTCTGCATCTACTGTCTTGTCGAAAAATAGGCCCAATTATTCGTCTTGCGCTAACAGCACACGTGCAGGCTGCTTGCAAGGTCAGGGACTATGCGCGCAGCTTACGTATAGGAGAATTGCCGCTTCGACGGTCTTAGTATATATGAAAACGAAATGTCGTATGGCTTTTAGTGCCGGGATATCCCAGGACGGGTTCGGCTCGCTAGGTGCAGGTCATTCTATGTAACTCCCGTAGGCGACCTGCGCGTCGTGATCAGGATGAAATGATTTTTGAAATGATGATGAAGACAACACATACACCCAGCCGCCGTGCCATTGGAATTAACCAATTATGGTTAAAATCCCCGACCCGGCCGGGAATCGAACCCGGGACCCTCTGAACCGAAGGCCAGTACGCTGACCTTTCAGCCAACGAGTCGGACTTAGTTTATACGAGAGATCCTGCATTTTCTTTTGATAGTTTTTTTTGCTAGCGGCTTTACGTCGCACCGACACAGATAGGTTTTATGGCGACGATGTGATAGGAAAGGCCTAGGAGTTGGAAGGATGCGGCGTGGCCTTAATTAAGGTACAGCCCCAGCATTTGCCTGGTGTGAAAATGGGAAACCACGGAAAACCATCTTCAGGGCTGCCGATAGTGGGATTCGAACCTACTATCTCCCGGATGCAAGCTCACAGCAGCGTGCCTCTACGCGCACGGCCAACTCGCCCGGTGATAGTGGTTTAAAGTCGCATACAGGTTTTTTTTTGCTAGTTGCTTTACGTCGCACCGACACAGATAGGTCTTACGGCGACGATGGGACAGGGAAGGGCTAGGAGTGGGAAGGAAGCGGCCGTGGCCTTAATTAAGGTACAGCCCCAGCATTTGCCTGGTGTGAAAATGGGAAACCACGGAAAACCATTTTCAGGGCTGCCGACAGTGGGATTCGAACCTACTATCTCCCGAATACTGGATACTGGCCGCACTTAAGCAACTGCAGCTATCGAGCTCGGTCATACAGGTTTTAGGTGACGCTGTGATGGGGTAGGTTCCAGCCATGGCCTTAATAATTAAGGTATATCTTCGGCATTTGCCTGGTGCCTAACTGAGAAATGACTGCAAGCCATCTTCAGGGCTGTTGATGATGGGATCGAACTCACCCTCCCCCGCCTGCATGGTTAAAGGTACACGACGCGCACCGCGAAGCCAACTCTCTAAGTAGGCAATACGGCAGTGGGACTGTAAAACCGTAACAGTGGAATAGCTACGCGGGATGATCTATCTACTGTATGGCACAAGAGGACGAAAAGGGTGAAAGGTAGGCTGAAAATTTCTTAACTCCCGGGGTAGAAGCACGTCCGACATGAAGCAGCACATTCACATAATTTTTGACTATTTGATTATAAAAATTTCGTGTGGCTATTCCTAGCTTGGTGCAGCCTTTGTGAGGCAGATCCAACGAGGGTGAGCGGCATCTGCCGTTTATGGGAACTGCGCGTTTTTGTAATGGAGGTTAGTGTTGTGTGTGGTCTGTGAGTTGCAGGAATTTTGGGGAAAGTGCAAACACCCTGTCCCAGAGCAAGGAGAAATAACAATTCAAGGTTCAAATCTCCGATCCGGCCGAGAATCGAACCCGGGGCTTTCTGAACTGAAGGCTACTACGCTAACCATTCAGTTAATAAGCCGGACGACTACTTAATACACTCTAACAACAAAAGATCCTTCTTTTGTGTTTCAAGAACGAATTAAAATTATAATATTCGCTACGAATCATTCTAAACGCTTCTTATTTTCCTGATATGATGAAACTACGCAAGTGTTGTTTAAGGGCATATTATCCAAACAAATATTAAAGAGTATGACAATATATTATTATGAGAGGCAAGGTACAGAAATTTGAGTCCGCTTAGTTTTCTTGGTAAAAGAAGTTAACATCGTCACCGCAGGCAATATTCTTTACACTAAACAAAACTCCATGGCGCAACAGCCCCGAAGGGCCTTGTCCTACCCAGTGACCGCAGCTCAACCCCAAGGCCTGCAGATTTTTCTTCTTTTACTAGTTGCTTTACATCGCACTGACACAGTTAGGTATTGTGGTGACAATGGGACAGGGAAAACCTAGGAATGCGAATGGGAAACCACGGAAAACCATCTTCAGGGCTGCCGACAGTGGCGTTCGAACCCACTATCTCCCGGATGCGAGCTCACAGCTGGGCGCTCCTAAACGCACGGCCAACTCGCCCGGTGGCCTGCAGATTACTACATGTGTGATCGCCAGGACGATTCCTCTTGGCCGTTATTCTTGGCGTTTTAGACTGGGGCTGCCATCTCACCGTCAGATAACTACTCAAATGTAATCACGTAGACTGAATGGACCTCGAACTAACCCTCACATCCAGGTAAAATTCTTTGACATGGCCGGGAAACGAAACGGGGGGAGGGGCCCTTCGGGTAACAGGCGGGCACGTTACCCCTACACTGTGGGGCTGATCATATTCACACTATTTCATATCATTAGAAATCTAATAAAATGTACATAGCTCCGATAATATTGGTCATTGGAAATCTTTAGAACGATACGTGACTCGGGTTATCGATGTGGTAAAACCTGCGATCTTACAAAAAGTGAATTTCGAGTTGTTTTATAGCCGGACGTGATATGAAAAAAATCAGTAATGTATC
Organism: Anabrus simplex; assembly: GCF_040414725.1. Classification (NCBI taxonomy): domain Eukaryota; kingdom Metazoa; phylum Arthropoda; class Insecta; order Orthoptera; family Tettigoniidae; genus Anabrus; species Anabrus simplex. Next base: position 969,145,841 of record NC_090266.1, on the reverse strand, counting down.
TGAAACAGGGAACCCGATCCAGCTTACCTGGCATAGATTTATGATAACTCAATATATTAGCATTTCTCTGTCATTATCATTACCACAAATATAGACTACCACCAAAGTAAGAGTTTGTATAGCCATTGGTTTCGTTAAATTCAACTGTTTCCAATTCTTTGCAATAAACTATTCATATGAAAGGTTTACTTTACTCCTGAATGGTTTTTATCACAAGAGAATAAGTGTTTCATTGAGTTTCACCGATATTCTTCTTCTCTGCGAGTTATTTTATTGGCCCATTAGTTTGATATGCGTTATAATCTCACCTCTACCACGAATTTACGACTGGTTTGGCAATCTGGAATAAAGGAACTCAGTCTGGAAAACACAGTCAAGAAGATAATCCAGCAAGTAAGTAACCGAATAAGGAAGCTACCTTGTAGTTTTACGTGGCTGTTGATATATTGATCATAGACTCGTGAGCTCCAGTTTTTGTTGGAATAAAAATCATGGGAACATGTCATTTTCATTTCAAAAATCCAATACGCATTGCCCGGGATATGCACTATCCTAGTGAGAAGACAGGAGGGATATCGCTCAGCAATCACGTCCTCATAACAGAGGGGAGATGTGAGGCTCAAACCCCATCCATTAAGCTTTTGTCTCAAACTTTTCCCACTTAATCTCCTGGTACATTCTGAGAGGGTACCTGACATGTATATCACAGACTCGCCCTTTCCAATCCTAACCTCAGCACAAACCAAAGAAAGGCGTTCTACGTTCAGGCTATGAAGACCCTAGTAGCAAAGGAAAGTAAATCAATCCACTTTCTGCAATCTCGACACTAACGGTGGTTAGCCCTACATTCAGTCTCCTTCGACTTTAGCCTGTAACTCATTTTTGGTGTAGGCTGTGTGAATCTCAGGGCAATGTGTCTCTTTAGAAGTAGAAATTTCTAAATTTATAAAGTTTCGACTTCCTAAAAGAGATTTGAAGGCATATTATTGTGGTAAAACGGTTTCCTTTATTCCCAGGGTAATTGTAGTACATGAATTTGAGTACAGGTTTTGTATTTTTCGTTATAGTGTCATGCCATTTACTTCGACAATCGCCCTTAATTCTTGTTCTATTTACATGTAATGCGCATTCATTTGTAAAAATATAACTTCCTTTCCCCACCCAAAGTTACGTGTACATTTATGAAGTGTTGACGGGATGAAAAAACTTTCTTTGTTGAAGTCTAGCACCAATAAATTACAAATCCTACACAGTTGTGCTGTAATCACAATAGTACAAGTTATCAGATACATTTTCCGCACGTACCAGCTGCTGACAAAAAAGTTCCTACATCGTGAAGGAAAGGTCTACTACTACTACTACTACTACTACTACTACTACTACTACTACTACTACTACTACTACTACAAAAATTATATAATTGAGAAAGCCGAGCTTAGTGGTTCAGACGGTTGAGGCGTTGGCCTTCTGACCCCCACCTTGGCAGGTACGATCCTGGCTCAGTCCGGTGGTATTTGAAGGTGCTCAAATACGTCAGCCTCGTGTCGGTAGATTTACTGACATGTAAATGAACTCCTGCAGCACAACATTCTTGTACCTCGGCGTTTACGTAAACAGTCAGAGTAGTTAGTGGGACGTTAGAACAAAATGCTCACTTCTTTTTACCTATGCCAGTTCTTGTATTCAGTTACAATAACCGCGTCCTAGACCTACACTAATTTATATCACAGTCATTTCGTGTCAAGTCATTCAGTGCATCGTAATCCGTGTAGTTAACACACACAAGCGAGTTGGCTGTGCGGTTCGGGTCTCATAGCTGTGAGCTTGGCTGGTTCGAATCCCACCGTTGGCACGCAGGAGATAGTTTTCCGTAGTTTCCCATTTTCACACTAGGCAAATGCTGGAATGTAGGCCTACCCTAGATAAGACCACGGTCGCTACCTTCGCTAATTTCATATGTTTGATTGGTT